>NC_042618.1:394255187-394559697 GCF_901001135.1 Rhinatrema bivittatum | reverse complement strand
CCTCCTGCCTTCATCATTTCTTCCCCTACAGCTGTTTCTGACATTGACATTTTCATTTAATATCATTTTGCTCTATTTCTCTCTTCTCTACACCTGAAACTCACCCCTCCTCTTCTCTCCCTCTACTTTCCTTCACTTTTCTCATCTTTTAATTCTCTCTGTCCCACTATTCATACCTGGGAACTCTCTGGATTTGACCCAGAGATTCTGGAATTCTAATGGAATTGCCGGGTCTCTGGGTCAACACTTATAATCTCCAGGTATTCTGCAGCTGCTGTGCTAGTGAAGCAGCCAGACTAGAAGGCATCTGATTGGCCTACACAGGCCAGTTGAATGCCCACTTCCTTTTCCCTGCCCTGTGACCAATCAGAAGCCTCCTTTCTTCTTCCTGTGCCTGTAAACCAATAGTATGCCTCCTCCCTTTTTCCTGACTGTGCTGACAGCAAGAAGGGAGGAGGCCTTTGATTGGCCTGTGGGGACAGAAAGATGGGAGGAAGCTGACTGCCGATGAAGCAGTGGAAGATACTGCTGCTGCTGCTGCTGCTGCTGCTGCTGTTGGCTGGAAGAAGGAACTCCCGGAGGAGGTTGCTGCTACTGGTGAGTTTGGGTGGGGAGAGGTAGTTAGTAAGGGAGGGGGCGTATGTGTGCAAGTGTATGTATATGTGAAGAGGCATGTATATTTGTATGTGAGGGAGGGCATGTGTGTGAGTACAAATATGTGAGGGGTGCGTGTGTGTATATATGTGAATGGGTGTGTGCATGGGGGAGAGAGTATATCAGGGAAGGGGAAACAGCATGTCTGTGAGAGTGAGTGTGAGTGTTTGTGTAGGAGGAAAAGAAGTGAAAGTCTGAATGAGCATGGGTGTGAGGTTGAGTGGGCATGTGTGTGTGTGAAAGAGGAAGAGAAGTGAGTGAGTGAGCTTGTGTTTGAGAGGGTGTGTACTGTGTATGTGGGAAAATGAGAAGAGTAAAGGTGTAAGTGAACATGTGAGAATGTGTCAGAGAATGAGGAATGAGAGCATGAAAGAATGAGCGGGTATTTGTGTGTGAAAGTGATCGTGAACATATGATTATTAATGTGTGTGTGTGTGTATGAGAGTAAGTTTGTGCACATCCGGTCCCCCCGCCCACATTCACAGTAATCTCAGGGTGACTGGAAATCAAAAGTTCCCAGGTATGCCAATATTTCACTTCCCCCATCTCCTCCTTCCTGAGCTGCTCCCTCCTAACAGTCTCCTGCTATCTGGTTCCCTCCTACTCATCCACTGCAGATACCACTTAGTAGTACTTCACCACTATCACATAGTGGTGAAACATGCCAGGTAAAGACATTTAGAGGCTGCAGCTGTGCCAGCAGATTTCTCATGTTCCTTCTGCCAGGATGCTCCAAAATGCTAAGGGATTCATTCCGGAGGTATGGAAGGAGGCCAAGAAGTTGGGGGTTTTCATGTAGCTGGGATCTGGCCATTATGGGAGAATTGATGCTTGCTGTTTGGAGGGGGCTTGATGTTGGGGGAACCTTCATATTGGAGGTGGCCTTCATGTGAACTTTATATGGAAGAAGCTTCATGTTGGGGAGGAACCTTGAGGTAGGGCTAAGGTTCATGTTTGAGTCTTGATGTGGGGGGTAAGTTCAGGGTCTGAATCAGGGATTATGGACCTTCACTGGGGGTCAGAGCCTGGATCAGGAGGTCAGGACTTAATTGGGGGGGGAGGAAGCAATTGGGGGAGTGGTTAGCCTAGTGGTTAGAGCAGTGTGCTACAACCCAGGAAAACCAGTGTTCAAATACCACTATCACTCCATGTGACCTTGGGCAAGTCACTTTAACCTCTGTTGCCTCAGGTACAAAATTAGACTGCAAGCCCTCTGGGGATAGGAAAATACCTATAGTACCTGAATGTAATCCACTTTGAAGTGCCAAAAAGCAGAATATAAAAAAATAAGTAATCAAATCACCCATGCTAACCAGCCCTTTCACTGGGGCTGATAAAGTAAAACCTATACTAAAATTGGAGTTACATTTAAGCATGGGTTTTATTTAATGCACATGTTAAATACAGTGGTCCCAGCTGGAAAGAGGAAGCTAATGATATGCAAATAGACCAAGAGTAAAAAAAAAAGCACCCTACACGGCATTTTTGAAGGTGGGTGGGTAGGAGGGAGATCTTGCCTGGCCCACTCAGTTCTGGGAGGGAGGGAAGACTCACCCAGCCCACTCTGCTGTGGGAGGGAGGGAGAAATCTCCTGGCCTGGCTTGATCAGGCCAATATTGGGGGTTTATTTTAAGGTGGGAGGGTTTGTGGCCTGCTTGGGGAAGGGGAAAGAATCACCCACCCAGCTAGCCATGCTAGACCGACAACCCAAATGGAGTTCAATGCCTTCCTCTCCACCATGGGAATTTTAACTCCTGCCTCTGACTAGGAATTAAATTTACCACAGTAAAAGAAGGCCCATTAGGCAACCTCCCCCCTAGTGCATCTCCATGCATTCCAGGGCAATAGCTAATAAGCTTGTTATCTTGCAATTTGCATGGAGCTGTGCTAATTTGCTGCAGGTTTTTGCTCCCATTTTACTGTATTTTATTTCAGCATTAAAACCCCTAATATATACCAGGGTTATGTCAGCACTGAAAAACCCAGCAGTAAAAACCCCCAGTAGGGTTAACATGACTTGTTACATTGGCCCTACTATGAGCCAGTTAGCACAAGGGATTTCAACATACAGAATGCACGCTAATTAAATCGCAAATGTGCATGGAGCAGAGCATACCATGCTATTTCACATATGCTCACTAAACCTAATTTATTCATAGGGGAACTGGTTTAGCATGCATACGAACCTGTTAGTACATTTCATGCTATATTGTGCATGCTAAACAGTGTTAGCATGCATACTAGGCTTTCAGTAGTGCGTAGACCCTTTATGTTTAGTTAATTTCAATTACTATGACAGAACTAGGGTGCATTGAAGAAGGCAGACTTTGTTATGAGAAAAGAATGCATTTTGTGACAAGAATGTTGTGGCAAAGAAGAATGTGGTTTTCTGTAAAAGAGGTAATGATTTATACCATGGAAAATATATTTGTATTTTAGACAGGAGAAAGCAGTGCCATCAACCTCAGCTCTGGTTTAGTTCTGTGCCGTTAGAGTAATTATCTTACTGGTATGAACTGACATTGACCTACTTTACAAAATAAAATTCCTCATAAATTAACCATAATTTTGTGTGAACTGAGCATCAGTATTAGTCTAATAGAATACATATTAAATGGTTCTTAGAAGAAACTCAGACCATATAGGCTAAAAGACAGATGGAGGATTAAAAACTGGTGATATCCAGGATAGGAGAACAGAAGAAGAGGTGGGAGACCCGAGAGGAGGACGCTGATTGTGCAAGGTTGCTGAAGGGACACTGTCCATTGGCACAGAACATTGTGAGGGCTTCCCTCCCCCTTCCCAGTCTGGTTGCAAATGACATCATCAGGCTGCGACAACTCCTATATTAATTCGGAGCCCTATGGTGCGCAGCTGGGAGAGCAGAAGGAGAGATGGGAGACTGAGGAGGAGGACGCTGACTGTGCAACTATTTTGGCACTCAGTCTGGGAAACCCAACTGGGGAGTGGAATGGGTCGGCAAGGAAGGATTCAGGACAAGACAAAGGCCCGTTTTTCCCCTAGCCATCCCCCCTCCCATGTTGAGCCCTTGGGTTCTAGGGGCCAGTAGGTCTCTGCGGCGGCAGTACATCATAATGGTGAGTCCACATAAGCAAGGCTTGGACAAGACAGGCTGGAGATAAGGCTTGGACAAAGGCAGGCTGGAGTCAAGGCTTGGACAAGACAGGCTGGCTTGGCAGGCTGGACAAGGCAGGCTGGATACTAAGCAGGACCTGGAACTATACAAGATAAGAGTGAGCTAACTGGACTCTGGTACAAGCAAAACTGGATACTGGAACATTCAGGATAAGACCAACAAAGCAGACTAGGGCAGGATTTAGACAAGGCAGATAAGGGAAACACTGAACAAAGAACACAGAAGTCCAAAGACAGCAAGGCTTAGAACAGGCAGAATAGGCCCGAAGGCCTCAAGACAGGGTACAATAGAGAATAGACCTAAGGCCTCAAGGCAGGGAACAAGGCAATATAGGCCCGAGGGCCTCAATACAAGAGACAGAAGGCTGAAGGCCACAAGACAAGACAAGGCAGAAAGCCTGTAAGTCACAAAGCAAAGCAGAACAAGGGTCAGATTATGGAGCCAGAAGTGACACCATGAAAAGACAAGGCTACTATGGCAAGACAGGTTTACATAGGTCTGGGACTTGGGTGTGGCATGGCAAGTGAGGAGGAACTTGATAAGAGCAGTGACAAGGCATACTGAGGGTCTCTACTGGTAGGAAAGCCTCGTTAAGGTAGGTGAAATCCTAACAGCGATGTTGCTGAAGGGATGTTGTCCATTGGTTCAGGACATCGTGAAGGTTTCCCTCCCCTCCCCTGGTCTGGTCCCTGTGGTGTACAGCCGCTGGCGCACCGCCAGAGCCACATGCAAAAGGGGCATGCGCCTTCATACTAAATGGGCAAGAAAATAAATCTAAGCCCTGGGCAACTATATCATCTAAATCAGCCATTTGAGGATTCTTTTGCCCACTATGGATATGGGTAAAGACTATAATCTGTCTTCTCACAGAGTCTGGGTGAGAATTTTCCCCCTCCACAACTGGCACCTCAGCTTTCCACTACTGCTTTGCAAATATTTATTCTTTTGCCAACTGGAAACCCTACATCTAATTTATTGACTGAAGGTGGGAATCCTATTGAACCAGATCTTGGTAATGAGTCTTCTTTACCTGGCTCTGGGGAGGTTTCCTTATCATTAGCAGTTCCTCCACTTGTAATTGTGACAAGTGGAACTGAGGAACCCTCAAATGTTACTCTCTTGGGTGTATGAAGATTGGTAGCTAAGATGGAGAAAGGTCTAGCCCAATCAGTAACCAAGTTGTGCAACTTTTCTGCCGATACAAGACTAAAGTTAGAAGATCAATAATCTAAACTTAAAAGTTTGGAGGGATTTGTTTCTGCACTTGCACCTCATGTTATGGCATTCTAGACCTCTTCTTTTTCTTAAATTAAGGATAGTCTTTTTTTTACCCATAATCGATTGGAAGCTTTGGAGAAATATTTGACAGTTAAGCATTTTCATTTTTTGAATTTCCCAAAGTCATGGCTTCTATCTGCAATAGAACTATTTAAGAAATATTTGTCTGAGATAGTACTTATTCTAGAAAAATATTTTCCTATATTATCCAAGATATATTTACCAAGGAAGAAGATAGCACAGGAGGAGGAATGAGGGGTTGATAGATTAGTAACGGGTAACCCTGGGGTTTCCACTTTCCTTGAAGCTTCTGTTGATGGCATACCTACTAGAGCTACTTTAATTGTTTCTTTTGCTGCAGATATGATAAAGATTACATTTTTAAGAAGCATTTTTCCTAAGAGGATATGTTGTTCTGTGGGCAAAGAAGTCAGATACTGATGCTGCATGGGTAACTCAAATGCGGAGGAAACAATTTATTGATTTAAGACAAAGGGTACTTGATATTTGAGCTACCTTTTTTCTTAAATACCCTTGCAAATGTTTGGTCTCACATCAAAATAACAATTTTGTGTTTTTAAATCCAGCCCATTTAGAACATTTTTGCTAGATAAGTCTATGGATAACTAAGACTGGGGATACTGCTTAGTATTAAGAAGGGGTTAAAATTCAATTATGTGTTTTTGTCTCCCAATTTTGGAAGATCTCTGTATTTCCTTTTTATTATAGTGTATTATATATTTCTCTGCTTTCCCCCGCTACTTTTTGTGGGCGGGAAGAGATGTACTTTATAAATTTCCTTGAAGTTACCCAAATATTGTTATACTTGGCGGTTCGCGAGCTACCCCCACGGACCACTGCTCTTGCCTCTGCCCCGGCATGCTGCCAGCAGATGCAACAGGATGCAGCTATTACACGGGACAGGGATGCCGCTGACAAATCCTGATGCGGCACCTCTTCCTTAGGCGAGCATGCGCGTCGCCTCTCCATATTTAAACGGGCCATGGCTAGAAAATCCCCGTGCTCCCTCTTGATCTCATTTATATTCATTGTGGATATCCTGAAAACCCAACTGGCTGTGGGAATCTCCAGGACAGGTTTGGGAAGCCCTGCTCTAGGGGCAGGTTTCAATTTAGCCAGGTAGCACTGAATGTCAACACTGGCCAGCTGAGTCTGCTCATGCTCAGAGCAGGACTAAAGTTGTCCGGGTACATGTAGCCGGATAACTTTAAACCTAACCAGCTATAGTTAGAATATAGAAGGGTAACTGAAAAAAAAAAATCAAAGCAAAACAGAAAAACCTTTCAGGTCAGCCCATCCACTCCCAAAAAAAAAAATGTTTTAAAAAGAAACGTCAGGACCTAGCTCTTGATTCTTCGCTCTTCTCCCCACCCCTAAAACTAAAAATAATGTTTTCTAAAAAGTCCTGGGCCATAATGGCCTGAGGCCACCCACCTCACCCCCATGATATTTAAAGAAAATTACTTGCTGCTGGGCCCATTTTCCCCACCCTCCCCACACACTGCCAATCCCTCACAACCTACCTAGATCCTCCCCAAACCCTAAGGACTTACCAGTAGTGCAGCAGAGTCTAATCATGCTCCCAGTGGCATCCTACGTTGCTCAGATAGCAACCTTAGTAATGTATACTAACATTGCTGACAGGTAAGCGCAGTTACACTCAACTGTGTTCCCAGTGCATTCTCAGGGTTTTGGAGGGGGGGGGGGGTCTAGGTGGCCCATGAGGGTAGGAGTAGGGATTGGTAGTGTGTAGGTAACAGACCCTGAAGCCAGGCAATTAAGCATCTGTGGCCAAGTAAAAAGGTTTGCCCTCACACCATACACAACGCACGATATCATGAGCTGGGAGAGTCTGTTACTTTTTTTTGGAGGGGGCACTATTTAAAACATAATGCTATCATTATTTATTATAAACTATAAGTAGACACAAGGGTGACCCTGACCTCTTTATGGATATGATCATTAACCTCTATCTAAATGATTAGTCATCTCTACCTTGTTAAATAGTAGGGTTTGAAGAGGGAGTGTGTGCCTTTAAGGCATGATGATGTAATACCTTTTTTTGCTTCTATTGAGATAGATGATTTTTTTATTATATTAAACTAATTAGGTTTTAGATCTCATTAACAGCAAAGCAAACTCCCTCCACTTCCAGGCACATTTTGATGCATCACAAAACCCTGCTAAAACATCCAACCTCTATAACAAACCTGCCATACCATAACAGCTCATCAGTGCGTGTTGCTTTATTCCTGTCTTTTGTTCCAGTGTTCCTGCGTTCCAGTCCTGACCTTTGTCTCTTGCCTTGTTCCTGAGTCCTTGCCTTGCCAAATCCTGTTCCTGTCTGTGCCTTTCCCCAGTCTTGTATTGTTCTGGCTTTTCGAGTCTCGCCCTCCCTCGACATGGCTTCTGGGATTCTGACCTTGGCTATGGACTCTGACCATCCTTGTCTGCTGCCTGTCCTGACCTCCAGCCTGCCTTTTGGACTCTTGCGCTCGCCACTGCCCTAGAGACACACTGAGACCTGCCAGCCGTCAGAACCTAAGGGCTCAATCTGCGAGGGAGACGGCTGGTATAGGCAAAGCTCCAGTCTGTCCGCTACAGAGTGCATCTGCCAGCTGAAGGGGTGGGCATAACCAGTTTGTCCATTAGACTGCACTAATTAACCCTCAGCAGCAAGGGCTCACCAACTATTTCTGAGCAGGCGTTTCAACTTTTTACCACTTAGTCCTTCAGTAGATTTCTCTGTTTGCCAAAAGTCCAACATGTCTTGTCAACTGTATATTTCTCCTTCACATTTGGTTAGTTTTCTAACCCATTCTCTTTTTCTTCTTGTTATGACCAGGATCAGCACATACCCCATCTTGGAGGGCACTACCAGGCCCAGTTACATTTCCAGTAGTTTGTATGCAGTCTAAACAGCAAACCCTCCTTCCAACCAGGCACCTGTCTATCAATGCTATACTTGGGAACTTTTGAGTTGAGGTCACCCTGAAATTCATTGCGAATGGGGGGGGGGGGGGGTGGAGGGTACAAGCATCAACATTTTCTCTTCTAACCCCACCACCACTACCACCACATTCTCTGACACTCATATTCTCTCTCTATTCCCCCCCAGGGATGACTCCAGTATTCTCCTCTCTATCCCCAAGCCCTATCCCAGAACACTCCCTTTTCTCTAGGATTGACACCAGTACTCACCCTTTCCTTAGGCTTAGGCACACAGAGCTTGTGCAAGGACTAGAGAACAGGCCTCTGCTTCCTGCTCCAGCCCTTCCCTTACCAGGCAGCCTGCAGGTTAGGGGAGGGGCTGGACGAGGCAGAGACTGGAGAAGTCACAGCAGAGAACATAAGGAGCTGCTCTGCTCCCTAATCTAGCCCCTCCCCTCCTATATTGCAGGGAACAGATAACCGAGAAAGTATGAAACCTGGGAGTAATGTTAGATCCCAAATTATCTATGCAGCTTCAAATTAAATCGGTAGTTCAAACCTCTTTTGTGAAATTGATTGCTACATACATCATCTAAAACCTCTTCTTGCCCCATCTGATTTCCATACTGTACTCCAATCACTGAAACTTATTAGTCTTGATTACTGTAATTCTCTTTATTCTGGACTACTGCACATTACAATACATTAAGATCTCTCCAAATTATTTAAAACACAGCAGCCCGATTACTAACAGGGACCAACATGCATGAACATACCATTGTAGTTCTTAAGTCTTACATTGGCTGCAACTACACTGGCAAATGCAATATAAAATAGTAGTTCTTAATACACAGTCTCCTCAATAATGTCATGTCACTGTGGATTACTTCAACTCTGCGAGTTCATCATTGATTCACGATTTCCTTATAGGCAATTACAAACAAATTTGGCAATGCTACACTTCTGCTATAGTTTTTCCTTAACTGAATTGTTTTAGTATTTTACTAAGAATTGAGTTTCATGTAAAAACTGAGTTTTTAGGATATGTTTAGTTGTATTGAATTTTAGTATTGTATTATTATTTGTATTGTTCTTTTTACATGTATTGTTACTATTGTTAACCGATGTGACGGTATTTTCCAAACACCGGTATAAAAAAAACCAATAAATAAATAAATAAAATCCTATGACTCGTACTCTCCGTTCCTCTAGCCAGTTTTCTCTTGGTATTCCCTCTCCAAGGTTCGCATGGCTGGAGACACGGGAAAAATCATTCTCCATATTCGGGCCTACTTTGTAGAGCTCCCTATCATCTTGCATTTGTAGCACAAAGGACACTCAAGCATTTTAAAAAACTCCTTAAGACTTTTTTATTTAATGTCACCTTTGCCTTAGTGAGTTAGACTACAATTTCTCATTATGTTAACAGAATGCTCTTTCTGATGTGCTGCAAGTTGCTGATATACTGCAAGTTGAATATAACTTGAATATAAGTTGAATATAACTTGCAGCAACTGATCTGTTGAATTTTTATTCTGGTGATGTATTGCCAGCAGCACGAATGATTGTTCTGTTTGTTTCATAGGCTATGGTGAATTTGATTTATGCGGGTTTTTATTCTATCCCGCCCAAAACCTTTTTTGGAGGGGCAGGTAATAAATATTTTAAATAAATAAATAAACAGGAGGGGAGGGGGAAGATTTGGAGTGGACAGAGCAGAACAGAATTACTCTGCTCGCTAAGGCAATCCTTCTGTTCCTATTGGTTTTTTCCCCCCTCTGGGATGCGAAAGCAGGGTGCCCTTCAGGTAGTGATGCCTATGGCCCACACCACATTGGCCAGAGGCTAGCTATGGCTCTGGTGGGCAGAGTAGGATCATAGGCATTGGAATGGGGGTGAGTTCAGGGGTTATGTCTAGCCCTTACCACAGAGTCACAGTGGGAGATCTGGGGCCAGGCCTGGCCGGGCAGGCAGCAGCTGTTCAATGGTAGGAGGAGGAGGAGGAGAATAACGGTGTGAAAGCAGCATCCTCACCTGTTCAGCTCTGGGACTGACTGATGCTTTCAATCTCATGGTACTCTGAATAACCACTCAATTCAAAGCAGCAATCAGGCCAAGCAGCAGAGGAGGAGAAGGTAGAGGCACAAGGCACCACTACTCTCCTCCTCCTGCCACTGATGAGTGAGTGTAGACAAGGGAAAGGGAAATTGTGGGGGGAGAGACTAAGGAAGAGAGAAAAAGGGGATGGGGCAGGGGAAGAGAGAAAGAGGTGGGGGAGATAGACACCAGAGGGATGGGGGCAGTGGAACAGAGAGGGAGGAGGGTGGGAAGGGGAGGAGCTTGGTAGGTTTGGGCCTCCCCCAACCACAAATGCATTCTGCTCCCCCTGAGTAGGGTGGTGGGTAGAAGGGGGCCCAGGAGTAATCTACTATCTTTACATATTGGGGGGGGGGGGGGGCCTTTGGACGCTATGGCCCAAGATTCTTATTTTAAATTATATTTTTGAGGTTGATTACTGTAATTCTCTTTATTCTGGACTACTCCACAATACATTAAGATCTCTCCAAATTATTCAAAACACAACAGCCCGATTACCAATAGGGACCAACATTCATGAATGGTGCTAGGTTGGGAGATGGAGGATTGGGCCTGCTCTCCCAGAGAATGTGTGTGTATCTTTTTTTTAACTTAACCCACTATTGCTCGTAAACTTGAAAGTTATCTGGATAAATTTGCTTGGATAACTTTAGCAGCATAAATTTAGCGGGATGGCCAAAGTTATCTGGCTAAACTTACCCAAATAACTTTGCATGACTTCTGTTCAGCAGGAGACTTATCCTGCGGAACAGCCATCATAAGTTGTCTGGCTAACTTTCAAAGGACAACTTGTCCACTCACTAGCTTACTGAATATGGACCTCAGCGTTTTCTTTGGTAATGTTGGGTAATGTTAGCAAATTCTTTTTTTTTAATGTAAAGAATGCAGAATTTGTTCATTTCACCATGCAAGTATAGGTGTCTGGATACAGAATCTTAGCTTTGCAATCTGAGGCAGTTAAGAAAATAAGATCAAAAGAATTTGCCAGACTGAGTCAGACCAAGGGTCCATCAAGTCCAGCATCCTGTTTCCAACCGTGGCCAATCCAGGATACAAGTACCTGGCAAGTACCCAAAACATTAATTAGATCCCATGCTACTACTTGATTACAACTTGATTAATAGCAGTTAATGGACTTCTCCAAGAACTTATCCAAACCTTTTTTGAACCCAGCTACACTAACTGCACTAACCACATCCCCCTGGCAACAGATTACAGAGCTTAATTGTGCGTTGAGTGAAATAGAATTTTCTCCGATTAGTTTTAAATGTGCCACATGCTAACTTCGTGGAGTGCCCCTAGCTCTTCTATTATCCGAAAGAGTAAATAACCGATTCACATTTACCCATTCTAGACCTCTTATGATTTTAAAGACCTCTATCATATCCCCTTCAGCCGTCTCTTCTCCAAGCTGAACAGCCCTAACCTTATAAGCAGCAAACACCTTTCCATCCCCTTTATCATTTTGGTCGCCCTTCTCCAGTGCAACTATATCTTTTTTGAGATGCGGCGACCAGAATTGCACACAGTATTCAAGGTGCGGTCTCACCATGGAACGATAAGACGCATTAAGACATTTTCCATTTTTTTCACTATTCCCTTCCTAATAATTCCTAACATTTTGTTTGATTTTTTGACTGCTGCAGCACACTGAGCTGGCGATTTCAGTTAAGGTATTTTTCAATGTCACCTTTTTGATGAGAGCAAAAGTCGTCAAAAGGAGTTCTGTTGCCATAAGAGTGCTTGATAGTTTCAGGAACCACAGGGGTATGCTGGTTTAAGTTCTCTCAGCTCTAGTCCCTCCTGAAGAAGCTGACAGGTGAAACATAGCCGTGTCGGGGAACCATAATGCCTGAAGTTTACATGACACAGTGATAATATAACTTGAAACCTCATTTTTGAAAATGAATAATGAGATATTTCTGCTATATAACGAGTTTCTCATCCTTGAGAAAAACGTCTGAATTTAACATTACTGGTTTGGATTTATAAATCTATGCTCACATCTTTTCGCTGATGATTCAGATACCCTTATGAGGTTCCTATATCCACCTTGTGACTTTGCTATAGATTGCATCTTATGAAAAGTGGCTTAGGCTGGCAGACATTTTTTGGGGGTTTCTTTTAAGGATCATAGAAACATATGTGCACATAGATTGGATACATGGTAACAGACATGCAAAAGGGTTGAATTAATGCAAGTTTGAACCCTGTGAGGAGTGCCAGGCATCTGGGCTGTCCATTCACGCAGTGGATGACTGATGCAATTGCTATTTGCTAACAACCTATGTTTTTTTGTTGGTCAGAAAAGTGGCATTCCTGACATGGTACAGCTCTTCCTGCTGTTACAGGGTCCTGGCATGCCATGGAAGGCTGAATTGTCTGACCTGCAGTTTGGAAGCTTGACTTGAACTGATAAGAAGCCAGAGGTTTAACAGATGATGGATTTATCTAAGGTTCTAAGAAGCCATCAAAGGGTTTTAGCATTACAAAGACAAGCAGCAGCCTCTCTGCTGACAGAGTTATCGTCAGGAACACGCAGCCTTAATTACTCTCACTTCTTCATACTTGCCCTTCTGAACTTTTCTGAACTTAGGAGGTTTACAGAGTTTAATCCTTGCAGAAATCAACAGATGTAACAAGTAGCATGGGGAAAGCTGGGTTACCAGTTAGCTGCATATTTTCAGGTCAGGCTGATCCAGTTCTGGTTTCAGCCCTGCCACCAACATGGACTTTGCTGCTTTCCCATTTCAAGTACCACACTGTGGTATCCACTGGTTCAGTAGATGCCTTTGTCAAGCAGGGAATACTAAATGGCATGCTCTGCTCTATCCATGTGCCCCCTGAGTTCATTTTATACATTAATATATTGTTTTGGGAACGGGTGCCAATGGCAGGCCTGGTGGCTTTATATGGGAGAAGTAAGACGATTCTGCCCTAAAATCTGCAACTTGGGGTCACAGCTTGGTAAAGTGCGAGCAGCCCCTAAATTCCACCTGACCAGCGATACAATGGCCCTCCCCCAATCTTCTCCCTCCTTTTGGATTTCGATTTACTTCTTGTTTCCTTATTTCTGTGCATTGTTTTACTTCGTTTTTATTTACAGCCACAAGTTATGTGGCTTTTGTTTCAGTTTATACTGGCTCTGTTTAGTTGTCTGTTAAGAGAGAGCTAATGTTTTAGCAGTGATCCAGACTAAAATAAGCCTACTTTTAGGGAATTTAATGGGAAAGTGGAATTACAAGCCCCTGGATGCAGTGGAGTCGAATCTGGACAAGGTAATCCTGGCCTGAAAGAAATGTGGGTTGCTCATTCTCCCTCTAAGCACTCCTATGACTGATTCAGGCAGCAGTCGAAAGGGAGTTTAACGGAGAAATATCACTGTTCTTCTAAGGAGGACAAAGCTAGTACTGCTGTTTAACATTGCTATAGTGCTAGTTGTTGTGTGCAGCACTGTACAGACACACAAAGGCAGAGCTGCCCTTACCTATACCTATTGGCAAAAAGGATACTTTCCTTGTGCTCTGCATAGCAGGGGCCCATTGCAGGAGCACACACGGTTCTGCCCAGATGACTCTGTTGGCCAGTGCCCCAAATCTCCAGATAGCAGAGATCAGGCCTCTACTTCCTGCTGCAGTCCCTCCTCTCCCAGGCAGCATTCAGGAGGTCATGGGTTGAGCCTGGAGCAGGGAATAGCCACTCTTCTCCCTAATCCAGCCCCTCTCCTATTGTCATTCAGGGATAGAAGGGGAGGGTTTGAATTTGGAGGAGACACCACAGAGCAAAGAATAGCCCCCTCTACTTCCTAATTTAGCCACACCTCTCTGCTTGTTTCTCCCTCCCCTCCTGTTTACAGGAAGTAAGAGGGGAGGGATGAGGCTGGAGAGGACAGCAAGCAAAAGAATTCATTTTCTCTGCATATTTCTGTTTCTAATTTGAGATCACTTATTCTGTTTTTGTTGAAGGTCTATGCTCTGTATGTGTGAAAATGAGGTGAGTTATTCTGCTAGTGTGTAATTTCTGTGTAGGGGGTCTGTAACAGTTTGGCTTGTTCTGTTTTCCGAAGAGAATGTGTATTTGTGTTCAAGGGTCCAGTGAAGTTTTACTTGCAGAAAGGGATAGATTTTTAAAGAAGCGCGCGCGGGTACATTTGTGCGCGCTACCCGGCGCGCACAAATGTACACCCGATTTTATAACATGCACGCGCTACCGCACACATGTTATAAAATCCAGGGTCGGTACGCGCAAGGGGGTGCACACTTGTGCATCTTGCGCGTGCCGAGCCCTAGGGGAGCCCCAATGGCTTTCCCTGTTCCCTCCGCTCCCCCCCCACCTTCCCCTCCCTTCCCCTATCTCACCCACCCCCCAGCCCTACCTAAATCCCCCCACCTTGTTTCACTTTTTACGCCTGCCATTTTGCGCACGCCGGCCATTTGCTGGCGCGCCATCCCCCGGCACAGCCAATGTGCCGGAGGCCTCAGTCCCGCCCCTGGACTGACACCATGCCCATGCCTTGCCCCCTTCCCGCCCCTTTTGCAAAGCCCCTGGACATACGCCCGTCCCGGGGCTTGTGTGCGCCACCGAGCCTATGCAAAATAGGCTCGGCGCATGCAGGAGCAGGTTTTTGGGGTTACGTGCGTAACCCTTTGAAAATCTACCCCTAAGGTTGTTGTTGTTTGAGTTCTGTGAATTAGGACTGTTTTGGTATTGCTGCATTGCTGTATAGATTCTGAGTGACTTTTTTGGAGGGTTCCATCACTGGTTTAGTGTCTGGTAATGGAAGGAGTTTGTGTCACTGTTATTGAAGTGACTACAGAATTTACATTTTTTCCTGTGGTGTGCAGTAAGGGGGAAAAATTTTAGTTTAGCTCAGCCAGCCATTTTAGAGCTTATCAACCAATGCAGAATTCTTTTCATTTATAAATGTATGTATTTCTTACATTTTATTTGCACTGTAACCCCCCAAATCACAGATGACACATTCATCAGGCATTGTGACAATTTCTCAAACATGTTTGTACTATGTATGTATGTAGAAGTCCCTATTCAGTCACAGTCCAGATAGCAGGATAAAATGATTCAGCTAACTTTAGAGGTTTATTCAGTAGTGCAGCAACACTGTTGAATGTAGCCAGCTGTTATAAAGTTAATCAGATAACTTTATTTGGCTAACTTAAGCACAGCTGTATGGGGCGACCAGACGTAGCTGGATAAGTTAGCAGAGTTAGCCGGATAAATTATCCGGATAACATAACGCCTCCCTGAAACACCCTCAAAATGCCCCTACTTTATCTGGCTAAATGTTTGCCAGATAATAAGATATCCAGCTAAAATGTAGCCCGATAAGTGCCTAGATATTCATTTAGCCAGATAACAAGTGAGTTATCTTGCTAAATGCCTCTGAATATGGACCTCATGATGTTGTTACGTGTTTTCTCAGAATTGTTCTGGGAGTAATGATAGTGGCGTCATAATAACTGTTGAATATGATTACCAAAATCTAAGGAGAGGGAGTTATGGTTCTGAAAGTTAACTGGCATGGGAGAGGGGCGCACAGTAGGATGCCTATTGCCGTTTCACTGGTCCTTCCCATAGTGAAAGACTTTTTAACACTCTGCTCATGCCAACCTACATAAGCTGGAAGGAGGAAGACCCTTCACGGTCTGCACGGACCGAGAGAAGATAGAGGTATGCTTGTGTCAGCTCACATAGGCCAGAAGAAGGTAGAAGCGTGTTTTTGTCTACCTGCATGGGCTGAAAGGTGGAGATGATGTGCAGCTATCCTCCTGTCAGCTGGCACAGAGAAAGAAAACTGCGGCAGTGGACCAGACGCATCAGATTAAAAGAGGGAGAGGACAGGAAGATGTAGAGTTCTGGACCTGATAAAAGTTTGCCAAGGGTCCTTTAAGTAGTTAGTCCCTGCTCCATGAAGATTAAAAACTAATTGAGACTCAAAGACAAGACAAAATTCTAGTAATCACTTAACTGTTACAGTAGGCATGCTTAAAGTTTAAACATGCCTACTGTAAAGTTTAAACTGTTACAGTAGGCATGTTTAAACTTCCAGCTAAGATCTGGAAGTTTCAGGGTGTTTGGATTTATAAGCCATCTCGAAAAGGTGAGTTTTTAGTCAGGAACTAAATATGGCCAGATGAGTGGCAAGCCACACCAACATAGGAAGGCCATTCCAAACATATGATATCAAAAGACAGAAAGTATGGAGTCTGGAATTAGCAATGGAGGAGAAGGGTTCAGATAAGAGCAACTTATCTGATGAATGGAGGTTGCAAAAAGGGATGTATGGGGAGACAAAAGAGGAGAGGTAGCATGGAGCAGTAGAGTGAATAGGTGAGAAGAAAATATTTGAACTGAATATGGAAGCAGATAGGGGGCCCAGATAGAAGAGTGTTAACATGGTTGTGAGGACACTGTAGAAAGATATATTGAGCAGCTGAATTATGAATAGACTGTGGCGAAGAAAGATGGTTCAGTGGGAGACTTGTGAGAATGAAATTGCTGTAGTACAAGTGGGAGGAGATGAAAGAGTGGATAAGGATTTTGGCAATGTGTTGAGAAAGGAAGGAGCAGATTTAGGCGATGTTAGTGAGAGAGAAACAAAATATTTTAGAAATGTTTTAGTTGTGCGCAGAGAAGGAGCTAGAGGAGTCAAAAACAGCCCCAAGGTTTTGGACAGAGAGGATAATGGCATTATCCACCAAAATATAAAAATGTGAAAGGGAATAAGTGGGTTTGGAAAAAAAGATAAGAAGTTCAGTCTTGGCCGTGTTAAGTTTAAGGTAGTGGTGAGACATCCAGGTAGCTATTCCAGATAAACAAGCTGAGTTCTGGGACTGGATTCCAAGTGAAAGTTCTGCTGTAGAGAGATTGGACCCATCAGTATAAAGATGGTATTGAAAGCCATGGGAGGAGATCAAAGCACCATGGAGCAAATATAAAGGGGAGAGGAGAACAGGGCCCAGAATAGAGCACTGGGGCACACCAGCTAATAATGAGATAGTGGTAGAGGAGGATCCACATAGATAGTAATAGTGTGAAGGGCGAGATAAGAAGATTACTATATAGAATGGAGTTCCAGCATCCAGAAAAGGAGAGAGTATCAAGAAGTAGATGGTGATTAATAGTTTCAAAAGCAGCAGATAGATCTAGCAGGATGAGAATTGAGCAAGGCCAGTGTTTCTATTAGGCAAACTAGGCGATTGCCTAGAGTGCCAAAAATTATGGGGGTGGCAAAACCCCATCAGCCTGAAGCCCAGAGGAGGAAAGCCAATACTGCCAAAGAAGGGAGTGCTATGCTAGAGCTGCCACCAATAGGTAAATTGGGGGTAGGGTAGGGGGGGTGAATGACCCAAGGTTCGCCTAGGGTGCCAAATACTCTTGCAATGGCCCTGGAATTGAGAATTATTATGGTTTGTGTAGTGCATACTAGATGTCTGCAGCACTTTACAGAGGCACATAATGGATAGTCCCTGCTTTTTGGACCTTAAAATCTAGTCAAGGCTAGAGATGTGCATGCTAAAAACTGTTACATCATTTCATTTCGCTGGGGAGAGGTTCTTATCCAAATTACATTTCATTGAGAGCGTTTTTTGTTTTGTTTTGTTTCGGCAAATAGCATGCACTATTCAGAAATAACTCACACTAAAAAAGAAAGAAAATTTAAAAAAATGAAATGTCATGCTTTTTACTGTTTTAAAATAATGGCATCAAATGATATGTTATTTGACATTGTCTGTCATTTCAAATGAAAACATATCCCTAGTGAGTACAGACAGGATAAACAATTAAAAACAAGTAAGAGGCTTTGAGTTAAGATAGCCCAGCCACAACTGAGATTAAGGAAGGTGGGATTCAATTGAGAAGGGGCAGCTTCTGATTGCATATCAAAAATGAATAGCGGCCCCTGGCCTTGGCCATGAAGCGGTCACTGGGAAACATTGACAAGGGTTATCTCATTGGCATAGAGAAGGATGGAGGTTAGACTGGAGCAGATCGAGAATATCTTGGGATGCAGGAAAGTCAAAGCAATACAATATCTGAAATAAGGCCCCGGAGGAGAGAGAAACTGAGGGAATAAAATGGGGTAAATAATAGTAACCCAAGTAAAAAAGAAAATTATTACTACTGCTACTATTAATTGTCATAGTTATTTTTTTATTCATTTGTTACAAACCTCATTTCAGGTAACCTGGGGGTATAACAAACCAACCAAGGTCTATGATACCCCATTTGTCACTGTAGGTCAGTTCCGCTGGCCTTCTTTAAAAAGAACAAACCTGTTGGCTTCCAGGCCATGTGTTATAAAGAAGAACTGCTCTCCTATAGATTTACATAGTGCCTGTCCTCCGAAGAGAAGCCCAAAGTACTTTTTATAACAAAGAACAGTACAGTGGGCAGGAAAACCAAAACCTGATGTCAACAAGAGCTCTGAAATGTAATATTTCAGAAAATATGCAAAAGGACCATGTAAAGCAAAAAAAAAAAAAAAGTGAAATGAATAGTGTTGGGGGGAAAAGGGAACAAGCTACAGAAAATAGACCAAACAGTTTAAATCCTGCCAGCAACACAGAGCTCTGTATGAAATAACTAACTTCTCTTACTGATGCTATTTTGACATTCATAGGGCATTTCATATTAATCTTATCTTGTTGGAAACACATGGCGCACTTTGGCAGAGCAGAAGAATCTCTCTTTAGCAGCACAGTAAGTTCTTAAACCTGTTTTATGTTTGTAATGATAAATTGACTGAGCAGATTGCCCTTTGCAGATGCGAATCTTGCTTCTCCTTGTATTTGTCACTGTAGAGTGCTCACGTGTCCTTTTATTTATGGCATGCAAAGAAGCAGTTGGCACTTCTTATAAATTGTTTGGTGGGCACAGCGCGACTTCTGTAATCACTGTGTGGCAACGGAGATTGTGAGACCCACAGTGGCAACAATGACAAAAATAAACTCTGCGTCGCATGCAGCTTTTTCATCTGAGTAACCAGAACGAAGCACAGATTTGTATCCGATTAATTTAGAGAAGCTGTAGTAGGCTGATGTATCTGAAACATTTTCCCTTTGCTGGTAGGTAAGCCTATTAGCAGGGGTGGCTCGAGGCAGTCTGCCGCCTGAGGCGAGGGATGGGATGGCGCCTCCTCACCCCGCCCCTGTCAGCGATGGCATCCCTGCTCCATGCCGCCGGCCTGGCCTCCAACGGCGTTCCTTCTCCCTTCAGCCGCCACCTCTTCCACGCTGTCCCTCTTCCAAGCCGCTGGCCTGGCCTCCGGCATCGGTGTTGGCGCTCCTCCTCCCTTCAGCCGCCACTGGCCTGGCCTCCGCCGGCGTCGGCATTCCTCCTCTCTTCAGCCACCGCCAGCCTGGCCTCCAGCAGTGTCAGCGTCAGCCTCTGGTGACAGCGGCCCGCGACAGTGACCCTCCTCCTTATTGCCGCTGCCGGCCTGGGTCGGCAGCCACGGCAGGGGCAGGCAGAGTGAGGCGGACGCCACAGTGGCGTTCTGAGAGGTGCATTTTTTTTGCCGCCTCAAAATTCTGCCGCATGAAGCGACCGCCTCACCCTGCCTCATTATAGAACCGCCCCTGCCTATTGGGGAATTAAAGGTTGTCCTTTGTATACAAAAGATTAAAGGAGTGCTTCAGTTTAGCACTAACGTGGTGGCTCTGATAAAACACTCACTGCAGGTCTGTAGCGCTAAAGTTTAGCACCGTGCTGCCTTTCCTTGCTTTTTTTGTCCCACTGTTTCTTTTCTCCTTTTTTTTTTTCCCCATCTCAGTTGGAACCAGTGCTGAGATTCTGGCCCCCAGGGATTTTTGTTCTCCATTTTAATGGGCCCTTCCGCTTTTACCATTCTGGTTATTGCAGCAATGGTCCCGAGGCTGGGAGCCATGCACCCGGGCTCCGTCCGCAGCCCCGCATCATGGGCTATAAATCTGGACACCAGGTGTCACCCTTAAGGATGATCATGACTCCTTCCTGCCCTGGGGCTGTGACTGCTGCCTCTGCAGTATCATCAGCCCCAGCTTTAGTCAATCCGGGGTGCGGGACACAACCACTGAGCCACCAGACCAGCCTGGCTTTATGCAATATTAAAAGGAGAAAAGGACTTGTAACAAAAAAGGTATTTGGTCCATAAGTTTTATTTTATGGGACTTCACATTTCTTTTCCCACTGCTGAATGTATTAGAGAGCTGAGACACGAATGTAGGCACCAGGGGGGGCTGCAAGCTGAAGCCTGGCATCATGAGTGGGAATTAGTATATGTTGCCCCTCCCCCCCCCCCAACTGGTTTGCACCCCATGCCCACTCTCAGTCCTGAATCCTTCTCTCTTCTGCCCTGATTCTCTTTCTCTCTCCCAGTCCGCCTCTCCCTTCTCTCGCATGACCCTCTCCAGCAGGCAGGAGAGTGGAGCTTGATAACATGTCCTATTCCTCTGCTGAATGGCATCAGTCTGTGAATGTGTGATGCCCCATAATCTTATGTAACTTGCCAGTAGGGCATGTTTAAATCACTAAAGTGAATCCTACTAGCAGAGGAGGCAGCAGGGGGATAAGGGGAGAACGAGCAGCTGGCATCATTTGACACCATGGAGCCAATAGGGCAGGAGCCAGTGGGGATCGTTCCTACTCAGATGACCGTGGGACCTCTTTCAATGGGGTAGGGAGAACGGGGATTTAGGGAAGGGCACCTTGGGGCTGCACCTGAGGCTAAGTTAGGTCACTGTTACATAGTAAGCTAGTGGTGGTACTGGGAAATCCAGGTAGGAATGCATTGATAGTGCTATGTCTTACAGTACTAAGCTATGCTTAAACCACTAAAATAAATACATAAATAAAAATACTATCCTTTTAGATTGAATTGAGATTATAAATTGTAAGCATCTTTTCAAGATGGACTGATAGTTGCCCTACAGTGCCTGCAAGCTGTGCATTCACACATTTGAGTTGGGGATATGGGAGAAGTGAACTGGGAGGGGGAATCAAGAACTGGCGGCCAACACCAGAGGTGTTGCATGCTTCATCGCGTGCATGAAGGAGTGCAATAAGGGAGCTTCTTTGTGCACTCCATGCGTGATGAGGGCTGATGTGACCATGTAATTTATTGCCTCAATTCTGGAGTCATCTCTTATCACATTGATGATTTCTGATATTATGGGACAGGGCAGGTATGTTCATTTAACTCTGTCTGCTTATAATAGTACTTAGGAGCTGCCATCTTGTTTAGTTCATATTCCGATTGGCCAGGCAAAGTTAGCTCTGGATACCTCTGTTTCTTTTTTATTAGTAAATATACGGGCTATTAAGAAGAAGATTCATAATATACATGACCTCATTGTTAAAGAAAGACCTGATTTCTTCTGCATTACAGAAGCTTGGTTAGATTCTGACCATGTTGCTCTCAGTTAAGCATGTCCAGCTGGTTATGTGCTTGTGTCCCAGCCTGGGGGGTCTTATGATTATTTACAAAGATCACTGGAGCATTCTTGTGGAAAATCTTAGCAGTGATTCTCTGTACAAAATGCGAGTACTTTATTCAAATCATTTGAGCCTTTGCCTTTCGTACTGTCCACCTTCACTTTTACAATCTAACTTGTCTCCTGTTTCTGAACTGCTAATCTCTTCCAAGGCCAACCTGAACAACATAGCAATTCTTGGAGATTTTAACATGCATGTGGATTTGGACCTGCTGCCATTATCTTGTGTCCTTTTTCATGATATCTTACTCTCCGTAGGGTAGGTTGGACTCAGTTAGTTCATCAACTCACACATAGGTTTGGACATAGGCTAGATTTTTGCTTTTATGATTTTGATTTTTGCTTTTATGACTACTGATGCTTTGTATATAGTTCTTATGTATGTTATATTTATAGTTTTCACTATTTATTGATCTATTAATTTGCATTGCCTCCTCCCCCTGTTATTTGTATTGTTATCAGTTATATGTAAGGGCGCTGCCCAAAGGTTTTTTGTTCATTGTGAACCGATGCGATGTGCGAACGGCTATCGGTATATAAGAGACTTTAAATAAATAAATAAATACATAAATTTAATTTTTGTTAACACATCTACACAAGTCTATCATGCGATTAATGTTAGTGTATTGGATGTTCTGTGGTCTGACCATTCCTTGATTAGTTTCAGTTTGCCTCATAGTAACATCTGTCAACTTTAGGGCACCATCTTACAAATTAATTTTTGGAAGGGATCACATTGATTCAGAGGAATTTGCAGATCTGATTTCAGCAAAATTGTCATCTTTTAATATGAATAATGTCAGTTTCCTAGCATGTAGACAGATGGACTCAGGATCAGTGGGTTTATGCTCCCCTGCCAGCAGATAGCGACTAGGCAAGCTGACATCACAGTATATATAAACCTGCAGTGACCCCAGCAGTTCTGTGGGACCAGCTCCAGTTCCTTATGGGCTTGGTCTGGCCAGGCTGCTTTTTCTTGGGTGGAATTTTTTCAAGGTTTAAAAGCCTTTCTTCAGGCGCAGTCCTCAGTTTCCCCCATTTCTGTCTTGTCGGACCCTCAACTGGTGGCTCCTCCCTCTTGGCAGTCCAATGTTTAAGCGCCAGGGTTCACCTCAGATCCCTGCGGGTGTTTCCAACAGGAATTCGGATGGCACTGATGATGAGGTTGATCCTGATTGCCTGGAAGATGGAGAAATTCCTTCAGGGCTAGAGCCACATCAAAACATGTTGCAGTTCTTTCATAGAGATGAACTGCCGGCCCTGATTTCTCAGACCTTGAAGCAGCTGGGTGTCCCTGGTTCGGATTCTTTGTCAAAACCGAGGAAGAATCCCATTTTGATTTCCTTACATAAAGCCTCTTGTTTTTTCTTTGTAATGGTTGCCATTCAGGAATTGATTGATCTGGAATGAGATGCCCCAGAGGTAAATTTTAAAAGGGGTTGGACATTGGAAGGCCTGTACCCCCCTGGATCCGGCTGTGAGAGAGCGTTTGCGTTTTCCCAAAGTGAATGCTCTGGTATGTGCCATTTCTAAGCAGACGACTATCTCCAGAGAGGGAGGAGTGGCCTGGAAAGATGTGCATGATAGAAGGATTGAGGCTATTCTTAAGCAAGCCTTTGAGGCAGTGGCAATGAATTTACAGATTGCCTCCTGTTGCGCCCTAGTGGCGAGATCTTGTCTGCTTCTCTCTCAGGAGGTTGATGAGTCTGGGGGGAATTCCAAAGCAGTTATGGAGCCTGCTTCTGCCTTTTTAGCAGACGCAGGCTGTGATTTGGTCCGGACCTTGGCCAGAGGAGTGGCTTCGGTGATAGCAGCCAGGCATCAACTCAAGTTGTGAAACTGGTCTGCTGACACAGCTTCCAAAGCCAATCTTACCAAGATGCCCTTTAAAGGCTCACTCTTATTGGGAGCGAGTTGGAGTAAGTGGGTCGAGTCTCTGTTACCTCGGTGGCTGGAAGACAAGAAACAGTTTCAGCACCCCTTTAGTATGAGGGATCGTTTCCAGGGTTCCAGGCATTGTCGTCCCTGAAGAGGGATGACTTTTCAGCAGACTCAGCCTTTTGGTAGGTCTCAGTCCTTCGTTCCTGACAGGCCAAGAGGAGTGGGCTTGGAGGTGGACCTTCCCGAGCTTCCCAATGAAGGTTTGCCGACCCACCTTCTGGAACAGGAAATAAGGGGATGTCTTTCTCTCTCTTTGATTCGAGGTGGGTAGAGATCACGTCAGACTAGTGCGTCCTGGAGGTGATATGCAAAGGGTATGCACTGGAATTTCGCAGTATTCCTCAGGATGTGTTCATGGTGTCCCCTTGCCACTCCCTGAAGAAGAAGCAGACAGTGGAGTTCACACTTCAAAGGCTGCTCAGTCTGAGGGCTGTGGTTCCGGTGCCCACGTCTCAAGAAATCGTAGGGCGATATTCCATTTATTTGTAGTGCTCAAGAAGGAGGGCTCCTTTTGTCCCATCCTGGATCTCAAGAGGTCAATGGTCACCTGAAGCTGACTCATTTTCGAATGGAAACCTTACGCTCTGTGATAATGACAGTGCAGTCCGGGGACTTTCTGACCTCCTTGGTCAGGAAGTCCCCGGATTGCACTGCCATTATCCAATTTATTATTCTGATCCAATTGGAATACCAACACCTTCTACGCTTTGCAGTGTTATGGTGCGATTATCAGTTTCGGACCCTGCCTTTTTGGTCTAGCCACCACTCCTGGAACATTTTACAAGATTATGATGGTAGTAGCGGTGGCTTTGTGAAAAGAAGGAATCCTGGTGCACCCATATTTGGGCAACCGTCTGATTCAAGCCAAGTCTCAGGAAGAGAGCCACAAAGTGACATGCAAGGTGATCTCTTTATTGCAGGAGCTCAGTTGGGTGGTGAACCTGACCAAGAGCAATCTTCAACCAACCCAGTTGTTGGAGTATCTCGGGGTCCCATTCAACATGGGACAGGACAGAGTTTTCCTACCAGAAGTTCGGATCCAGAGATTGATGTTTATTTATTTATTTATTTTTAACTTTTATATACCGATCTTCTTGCATAGGATACAAATCAAACCGGTTTACAGTGAAACAATAACCTCGCATGAGAGCGTAACATAGAACATGAAACATCGAATAAACTTTGAATAAAACATTAGGAATATAGAACATTAGGTAGCATTACATTAAATTAAATTAAACATAATATAGCATTAAACATTGGATAGCATTGAACAGTTGGGGCTAGATTGGGCCAAAGATAAGCAGATGCAAAACGAAATACATAGGACTTGCTAAGTGAGATGCAGTAACATAGAGCAGGACTTGAGGAGATGTGTGATATTGATCAAGTACATCAGTTGATGAACACCATACGCCCGACAGTGTGGGCCTACCTCCAGGTACTCGGCTTGATGGCAACTATCCTGGAAGTGGTGTCATGAGCAAGGGCGCATATGCGTCCTCTTCAGCGCTCTCTGCTATCTAATTGGAACCCGCAGTCTCAGGATTATGTAGCTCGGCTCCACTTGCTGATGGAAATCTGCTCCCACCTCCAGTGGTGGTTGCAGGAGCATCATCTGAGAAAGGGAGTTCCCTTGTCCTCTCCAGCCTGGTTGGTACTCATGACAGATGTGAGTCTCCACGGTTGGGGGGCTTGCTGTCTGGAGTTAATGGCCAGGCCTGCTGGAATGTGAAAAGTCCTGCTGGAACATCATTCACAAGGCAGTATGGCTGGTATGCTTGTAATTCAGCCTCAGGCTGCGGAATCAAGCGGTTCACATGATGTCGGACAACGCAATGATGGTGGCCTATATCAATTACCAGGGAGGAACCAAGAGCCAGCAAATGTCACAGGAAATAGACCAGCTTATGGAATGGGCAGAAGCTCATCTGCAGATGATCCTGGCCTCTCACATTGCAGGAAAAGACACTTTAAGAGTGGACTTTCTCAGCAGGGAGAGTCTGGACCCAGGAGAGTGGGTGTTGTCAGCCGAGGCATTTCAGCTGATTGTGGATCACTGGGGCTTTCCGTTTCTAAACCTGCTGGTGACTTCTCAAAATGTGAAGGTTCCTCGATTCTACAGCCTCAGGAGAAATCCATGGTCCCTGGGAATAGATGCTGTCTTACAGGTCTGGCCAGAAGACAGATTGCTTTCTGCCTTTTCTCTGTGGCCCTTGCTGGGCAGGATAATTCACAAGATTGAAGGCCACAGGGGCAAGTATTCCTGGTGGTGCCAGATTGGCCCAGGTGTCCGTAGTATGCGGATTTACAACGACTCCTGGTGGAAGCCCCCTTTGTCTTCCACCGCACATAGATCTGCTGCAGCAGGGACCAGTTTTTCAGGAGGATACAACTCGATTCTGTGTTACGGTTTGGCCCTTGAGGGGGCTTGCCTATTAAAGCATGTTTATTCTTCTGCGGTGATTGCCACTTTACTCTGTGCTCATAAGTTCTCCACTTCCTTGGCTTATGTGTGGGTTTGGAGAGTTTTTGAGGCCTGATGTGAGGAGCAGGATGCCCTTCCTCATTCAGTTAAGATTCCTCTCATTCTGGATTTTTTTGCAGGATGCATTGAATAAAGGCTTGGCCTTTAATTCCTTGAAGGTGCAAGTTGCGGCTCTTGCCTGTTTCTTTGTCATCTCATCCTGATGTGGCCCATTTTTTGAAGGAAGTGAAGCATCTTAGACCTCCCTTTAGGTTACTGGTGGAGTCTTAATTTGGTGCTGGACACTTTGGTGGGCCCTATGTTCCGACTATTACATAGCCTTTCCTTACGGTTGTTGACCTTGAAGACTGTGTTCCTGGTGACTATATGTTCTGTGCTTCGGATTTCTGAGCTGCAGACCTTGCCTTGCCGGGAGCCGTTCCTTTGAGTGACTCTTGGGGCATTACAGCTGCATACTGTTCCATCCTTCTTGTCCAAGGTAATCTCAGACTTTCATTTGAATCAGTTCATCTCCTTGCCATGCCTGGATAAGATCAGGGATGCGGAGAAGTTTCACATTTTGTGCTCCTTGAATGTTAAGCATCTTGTTGTACAGTATCTGGAGGTCTCTGAGTCTTTTCTATTTGTTCTCCATGATGGGAGATTGTTCTGCATGATGGGAGTAAGAAGGATGCTCAAGTTTCGTGGACTACCATAGCTCATTCGATTAAGGAGGGGTCACGGCCGCATATGAGGATACTGGAAAGCCGATGCCCTCTCAGGTTAGGGCCCATTCCACTAGGGCTCAGGCAGTGTCATGGTGGATGTTAGTCTGTTGTCTCCCGTCGATATCTGCCAAGCTGCGATGTGGTCCTCCTTACACACTTACACAGTAAGCAACCAGACCATCATTTATTGTTTGGTTGTTCAGGCCCGGGAGGATGCAGCCTTTGCATGTGCAGTGTTGACTGGACTGCGGGCAGCCTCCCACCCTGTTGGGGAGTAGCTTTGGTACATCCAACTGGTCCTGAGTCCATCTGTCTACATGCTAAGAAATGGAGAAATTATTTACCTGATAATTTTGTTTTCCTTAGTGTAGACAGATGGACTCAGCTTCCCGCCCTCGGCTACCGCTAGAGTGTGTCAATAGTCCTTCTTTGGGGCTCTGGGTCCCAAGGGATTACTGGTAAGTGTTCTTCCAGTCCCTAGCTTGGGGTACCTAGACTCTTATGTGAGTTCAGTGGTTATGGTTGGTTGAGTACAGTTCGGCTTACCTGTTTTTCATCATGTTTTATAATCAAGTTTTTTGCTAGCCTCAGTTGTTAAGAACATATTTAGAAATGACGGCAGAAGAAGACCAAACGGTCCATCCAGTCTGCCCAGCAAGTTTCGCACTTTTTTTTTTTCTCATACTTATCTGTTAATCTTGGCTGTTAGTAATCTTTTGGTTCTATTTCCCTTCTACCCCCCACCAGTGTTGGAGCTGCATTTAAGTGAAATATCTAGCTTAATTAGTTAGGGGTAGTAACCGCCACAATAAGCAAGCTACACCCATGCTTATTTGTTTATCCAGACTATGTAATTCAGTCCTTGTTAGTTGTTGTCTGTATATTAGGGATGTGAATCGGGCTTCGGACGATTGAAAATATCGTCGATATTTTCAAAATCGTCAGAAATCGGGGGCTCCCCCAAAATGATAGGAAAACCCCACAATATTGATCATGGGGGTTCTCTTATCGTTTTGGGGGAGGGCGGGAAAAACAGCACACAAAAATAATCCCTAAACCCACCCCGACCCTTTAAAACTAATCCCTTTGCTTCCCCCACCCTCCTGAACCCCCCCAAAAACATTTTACAGGTACCTGGTGGTCCAGTGGGGGTCCCGGGAGCGATCTCCCGCTCCGGGGCCGTCGGCTGCCACTAAGGGCAAATGGCGCCGATGGCCCTTTGCCCTTACCATGTGACAGGGTATCCTGGCGCCGGCCATCCAGTGCTCCCTCCATGTGACAGGGGCCGGCCAATGGCACAGATACCCTGTCACATGGTAAGGGCAAAGGCCATCGGCGCCATTTTGATTAGTGGCAGCCGACGGCCTGAAAACGGGAGATCGCTCCCGGGACCCCCACTGGACCACCAGGTACCTGTAAAATGTTTTTGGGGGGGTTGGGAGGGTGGGGGAAGCAAAGGGATTAGTTTTAAAGGGTCGGGGTGGGTTTTTTGTTTATCGTCCGACAGCCCGAGCGCGAGAGAACGCTCCCGGGACCCCCGCTGGACCACCAGGTAATTTTAAAACGTTTTCGGGGGGGTCGGGAGGGTGGTGGAGGCTAAGGGAGCGGTTTTAAAGGGTCGGGGTGGGTTTTTAGGTTGTGTCCTAACTCCCGTTAGTGTACACTAACCCGATTAATGATTTTTTCACGATAAATCAGTGGAATTTCTATTGTATCGCACTCTAACGTTTAATGACGATTTAAAAAATATCGGACGATATTTTAAATCATCATAAAATGATTCACATCCCTAATATATATGCTTAATGTGCATTAATTGAAAGTGGACATTTGAAGACTATGTCAAGGAACACATTTTTAAATTGTTAATGAATTAATTATGTATGTTGATTAATTGTACACTTTTGTAAGTTTCATATAGTAATTTCGAGTAGATGTATATTGATACAGGGTATTTTAATGGAGTGTATGAGTGAGTATGTATGGGATTAAATGAATGAAGGTGAGGATAGGTAGATTTTAATATGTTTAGGTAGGATATTTGAATAGGAATATTTTTGTATATTTATTGTATTTTTCAATTAAAGTTATATAATACCAGTATTTTCTCTTTATCTGTATGTATGTTACATTTTGGGTCAGTAGCTTCCTCAGGCTCTCTTACATGTGACGATGTCTTGATGTACTTTATTTCTAAAATTACCAACTTAGTAAACTGTTGCATTCGTGCCTACTTTTTGCCCTTGCTCCACCCTCTCTTCCTGTGTGGCGACGCCCTCCGTGCCTGATGGATGGCGTGATGCCGCGGCGTCTCCATGCCACTTCTCCCCGGCGTCCCCGGGCCGGCTCGACGCTGCGGATCCACCATGTTCCTGATGACGTTACGCTTTGCACCGGAGCACTCCATACGGAAATAATCTCCTTCTTTGTATTGGAAAAGGCCATGCACCCTATCATCCTGGGGTTACCCTGGCTGGGCTTCCCTGGATCTCTCACAGTGGGGCCCAGAATGTCAGGGGAAGTGCCTCAAGGAGGCACCATCTATCATCTGCATGCCTACAATTCCAGCAATGCCAGGACTGCCGCCTGAATACGCATCCTTTGAGGATGTTTTCTCTAAGGAAGCAGCTGATGTTCTTCCCCCGCATAGGTCCTATGACTGTGCCATAAGGCTGAAGCCCAATGCTGAGCCACCGAAAGGACGGGTATACCCTCTCTCAGCTAAAGAGAATAAAGCAATGTCAGAATACCTTGAAGAAGATCTCCAGAAGGGCTTTATTCGACCATCTAAGTCGCCAGCTGGCGCAGGCTTTTTCTTTGTGAGGAAGAAGGAAGGTACCCTACGTCCATGTATCTATTATCAAGGACTAAATGAGATCACGATCAAGGACCGTTACCCACTACCGTTAATCTCAGAACTGTTTGATAGGTTGCAAGGAGCCAAGATATTTTCTAAGCTTGACCTAAAGGGGGCCTACAACCTCATTCGCATTCAAAGTGGCGATGAATGGAAAACGGCCTTTATACACGAGACGGCCATTTCGAGTATCTTGTAATGCCGTTCGCGTTGTGCAATGCACCCGCTACATTCCAAAATATGATGAATGACATCTTGCGGGACCTGCTATACAAGAACGTGGTGGTATACCTGGATGACATACTAATCTTCTCCCAGGACGTGAAGACCCACATTGCAGATGTTAAGCAAGTACTTCGCCGCTTCCGCGAACGTCGGCTATACGCCAAACTCTCGAAGTGTGAATTCCACAAAGACTCAGTGCCTTTTCTAGGCTACATCATATCTAAAGAGGGTTTTCAAATGGACCCCCATAAACTTGAAAGTATCCAGAACTGGTCTCAACCCACCAGCCTGAAGGCATTGAGGAGATTCTTGGGGTTTACCAATTATTATTGCAGCTTTATTAAAGACTATTCTTCCTTGACAATACCTTTGACCGCGATGACCCGTAAGGGTGCCAACGCTTCAGAATGGTTGACGGAGGCCATTTCCACGTTCGAGAAACTGAAGACTGCCTTCTCCACTGAACCATGCTTACGGCATCCAGACCCCAATAGACCCTTTATTGTCGAAGTCGATGCTTTGGATGTGGGATTAGAGGCTGTGTTGAGCCAGACAGGAGACTCCAAAACCCTTCAACCCTGTTCATTCTTCTCACGAAGATTTTCTCCAGCCGAGAAGAATTACGGAATCGGTGACAAGGCGCTCCTAGCTATAAAGCTTGCGTTTGAGGAGTGGCGGCCATGGCTCGAAGGTGCTCAACATCAAATAACCGTCTTCACGGATCAAAAAAATCTTGAATATCTCCGCCGCGCACAACGTCTGAATGGTTGAAGAATGGTTGAAGAACAGATGGTCTCTGTTCTTCAACCGTTTTGACTTTGTGGTTAAGTACTGACCGGGAGATTGAAACACCAAAGCAGACGCACTATCTCATTCGTTTCATTCAGAAGATGTGCCTGATGAACCACAGCACGTAATAGATCCAAAGAAGATATATCTAGCAACCAGCCAGTCCGTTCCTGCTGGAGACACTATTAACTCTCATCCAATTACATCCATTGGAGAGTCATCTTCAGAAGTGGATTTTGGACATTCTTCAACATCACCACTTCCATTGGATCCTTCAGTGACACCCACAGCAGCTTCATCTATTACTGCTGATATCATCAATTACACTTTGAAAGATTCTTCCACATCTCAAAATCCATCTGTCACCTTTGCAGAGGACGAAGTTAAGATAAAGATCAAAGAGATTTTGGATGTTCATAACAGAGGCAAGAATTTTGAATATCTTCTGGTTTGGGAAGGCTTTGACCCCGATTTGATCACTTGGGAGCCTCAGACCAAAATCTTGGATAAAGAGATGCTTCATCAGTTCCACCTCACGCATCCTTTGAAACCTAAGCCTGGTACCTGAAGAGGAGATTGCCCTTTGAAGGGGGTACTGTTGCATTCATGCCTACCTTTTGCCCTCGCTCTACCCTCTCTACCTGTGTGGCGACTCCCTCCATGCCTGATGGATGGCTTGATGCCGCGGCGTCTCCATGCCGCTTCTCCCCGGCGTCCCTGGGCCATCTCGACGCTGCGGATCCACCATGTTCCTGATGACTTAGAGCGTGTGTGCGCGCGCGCGCGCTCCGAAGTATGTACCAGCAAGGGCGCGAACCTCAGGGGCGTCCCAGTGTATTGACGTCATCCGCTTCCAACATAAAAGGTCTTTACTTTTGCTAACAGATCGAGTTAGCAAGGACTTCGATTCAGACTCGGACAAAGATACAAATTCGTCCAAGCTACCCTGCCCTCGGACTTACTAGAGGTACCTGCTCCTCGGGGGCCTCATTCTCTTCCTCTATTTCAGATTGCAGCTAGAAACCGGTACTCGCTCCTCGAGGGCCCATGTTCCTGAACACTCTGAAGATTCTCTACTGCCGGAAGCTATTCCAGATACAGATTATTGTGAGTGACCACCGCTCTCTCAGAGCTTTCCCTGGAACCAGGTACTCGCTCCTCGAGGGCCTAACCCTTTCCAGCTACTGAGCCATCTCAAGACCTTATGTGAGTTATCACCTAGTACTGGTTATGTAAATCTGCATACCCTGTCTATTTATTATCTACAGTCTCTTTGCAGCTCAGCAACCTTGGAATCGCAGTTCCAGTATCTGAGGGACTTCAGCCTGCCGGACATACCAGCTCACTACTGCCACCTCTGGTGGTTATACTACCTACCTAATAAAAAGAACTATCTGTGTCTGTCTCCATACTCCAGCCTAGCCGGTGGTCCCTCTCGGGACTCCCTCCTGGGGGTGCTGTCATCTGCCATCGGCCCAAGGATTCACCTATCTACTTTCTGTCCAACTGAGCACCATCTCTAGTACTCCGCTGGTACAGATTGCCAACTCTGTAGTCTATTTCATAACTTATTGCCATTCCTTAGCAGACCCATAGGAGGCAGTACACTACAGATTGCTACTCCTCCCCTTTGGGGAGGGGATTCTATCAGACTGCTATTCTCATTTGCTAGCTCCTCCCATCCGCATAACAGATCCCAACAGATTGCTAACCTGCCAGCAGATCCCGCAACAGATTGCTAACTCCTCCTTCTGCAGGAGCCACAGCACAACATAAACACATTTATGTTTGTTCTGTTTTGGTTTACTGACTTACCCCAGTTGGCTGACCCACACTGGATCTCATTTGAAAATGTGTCAGCTGTTAAAGTATAATAAGGTTTTGCAAAATTGAATTCATCATTATGTGCTTTTAATACCTGTGAAGTTTCTATTTTAAAGACATCCAGAGATATTATTTCATCACTAATGCTGGTTATTAATGCATAACTGACTGAGGGTTCAGTACCATCATCACTTAAGAGAGCCTTAATAAGGCCCTTGTTGAAGAAATAAGGTCTGATTTCTGATCCAGCTAATTATAGACCAATTTCATCTTTATCTTTTATGGCAAAACTCCTAGAGCTCATGGTGTTACAACAGTCGACTGATTTTGTGGAAGAATATCAGATAATCAATCACCGTCAGTTTGGGTTTAGGAAATCATTGAGCACATACGTTCTTATTGTGTCTGCTTGACACATTAAGGAGAGGCTTGGACAATGGTATAGGCTATGTTTTGGTTTCACTCAACATTTTGTTGGCCGTCGACACCCTGGATCACAGCATTCTCTTATATTGATTAAGAGAATGTAGTAACTCAAGTGAGAATGGGCAGCAAACAATCACATTGGTCGTCTGCATTATCATCCATGCTGTATAACATCTATTTGACACCCATATGCAAGATCTTAGCAGCCCTCTATGATGAATACAAAATCTATGCCAACAACCTACAGGTTTTGATTCATGTACAATCTGCAAGGTCCAATACAAACAAGTTACTTGGAGTTTGCCTGTCCACTGTCAAAACAATGGTTATTTTATAATAAACTGGTCTTAAATATTGCAAAGCTGGAATTCATCTTAATTCAGTGACCATATGCTAAGTTTAAATCATCTTTCATTACATTTGATGATATTTCATTTCTGATTCTCCCGTATGTGAAGAGCCTTGAAATGTGGATTGATTCCAATTTGTCCTTTCAACATCATATCAAGACTGTTGTTCGTGCAGGGTTTTTCAGATTGCGTGTTCACTGCAGATTGAAACACTTGCTGGATCACGCTGACTTTCATCTTATAGTTCAACCATGAATACTACCATTATTTGATTATTGTAATGCTATCTATGCTGGACTTCCAGCTTCCTCCCTGAAACCTCTGCAGTTACTTCAAAATTCGGCTGCATGCCTGAGCTGTAGAGAACACATTAATCCAGTATTGATGGATTTACACTGACTGACAGTGCAGTACAGAATCCAATATAAAGTTTGCACTATGGCTCATAAGTTGATCAATTTTAATTCTTTACCTTATTTTGAGACTATATCATCCCATGCAATCTTTGAAATCATCTCAGAGGGATCTGCTGGACATACCATCTGCCGCGCAGGCACACCTTACTGATACTAGAGACTGTGTTTTTCAGTGACCGCTCCCACATGTGGAATTCACTACCTGCAACACTGCGCCGCATGGAGTTTCTGAAGACACATAAATCTATGTTGAAAATCATTTTCTTCAGACTGGCTTTTGCCCAAGGTTTTGGAACCCATGCCATGCTATGCAGATGCCATCATATTATAGGGAATAGTATGCCTGATTATGTATTTATGTGAAATGTTTTAGGCAACTGTTTGTATTATAGATTATGAGTGTTGGTTTGTATATCGCTAGTGCTCTGGCTTTAGCATACATTTTAATAAAGATAAAGATACACAAATGAGTTATATTAATCATTGCCAGGATATTAGCAAATATGAAAAATATTCACATTATCAGCAACATGAAAATCAAACTGATTATTCTCAAAGCAGCACCTCTAGTAGATTGGGAGGATGACTTTTAAACAACTGCACGTGGTGGCAGATATGCATGTATGTGGCTGTGTATACATTTACTATAGTATTTTATAAAATGCGTGTATAATATACACGCATTTTATAATATACACATATCTCTACCATGCAACGTATGCTTGTATGTAGGCTTATGCGTGAAGACAACACGGAAGGCGGTCTAGCAAAGCCAGTGAGCAAACAAAACGAAGGATAGACCGGTCAACTGTGCAACTTTACCGGATAAAATGACATATGCCCGACTCAGGCCGAGTTTCGCTGGTCCTGTCCCCACTCAGCTCAGAACCGACTGTAGGTTCAGTCTCTCCCCTCTTCACCCACCCACCCTGGATAATCTGTTGATATCACCAGATGAGCTCTCTCTGCCAGAATGAGAATAAATCATAGAAGCAAAAAAAAAAAAAAAACAGAAGCTGCAAGCATTTCCAATTGCTCATCGCGATATGTATCAGCCTAGCCCCTGATGCAGCCTAGTTTGTTGGGCAAAACTCGGCCTGAGTCAGGCGTTTGTCATTTTATCCTGTAAAGTTGCAGAGCGAATAAAAGTATCCCTAAATGTAAGGTGACCGGTCTGTCCTTCGTTTTGTTTGCTCACTGGCTTCTGCGCGAATGCACGCAATGCTTTGAAACCACGTACATCAATGCATTGTATCTGTGCACTTTGCCCACCTGTTTTAAAAATATACTTGCATACATTTTACCTGTGAAAGTAAATTGGACGTGCTCTTGTATGTCCTGATTTATGCGCGCAAGTCGGTGTATTTTATAACATGCGCGTGACGATGAAATTACGAGTTTTACCAATTAGTCCGCGAGTTTTGCCCAGTCCTTCGACATCTTATCTATGCCTTTCTGTTCTTTAGCCTGAAGTCCCCCCCCCCCACCAAGTTCACCAACTCTTCCCAGCTAGTCAGTACCTCACAATGAATATGATTAATATCACTTATGCTAGATAATTAGTAGGTGTAAAAAATACCCGAGTATGTTAGAAACTGTATGCACATAAGTGCCTTTGAAAATAGCAACTCACACGCATAACTGTTGGCCCCATCCAGGATCACCCCTAGATCTCCCCTCTTTGACACATGCATATGTGCACGCGAAAGTGAAAATGCATGCGTATTTTGGAGTTTTATAGAATATGGAATATGCAAGTAGAGGCTACTTACATGCCTATGTGCTCATTTTTACATGTGTAGTGTTTTGAAAATTTAGCGGGCAGGTAGAAGAAACCAACAGGTTAATTCACCTATTCAGAGACCAATAAAGGGAGCAAATGTATTACAAGTTGAAGTTATCTTGAGTTTGTCTTGAGCCTGGGGAATGGCAGCTTGTGGAAAGTACACAAGTAACAGTCTGAGACCCTTCAAATCTCCTAATTACCGCATGAGGGCCTGGGCTGTGTGACGCTCTTCTCTTCCAGGATTTGGGAATGAGACCCAGCCAGTGTGCGCAGTACAGTCAGGAAACAGCCCAGTCCATAGTTTGAAAGTTATTGCTTGTTGGGTCTGTTTCAGCAGGAAGCTCAGTTCAGTTAAGAGGCTTAGGTGCCAGTTCTGTGGTGCTTGGGCGCTCCCAGTATTAAACAAACTCCTTCACTGTGTCTAGGGAAGGGTAATTTGTGTTGGGTTTAACACCCCCAAATGGTTTTTAAAAGTTGACTTCCAGGGCGGCTCATTTGAAAATTAGCATTTCCTGATCCTGCATGGATAAGGCGCACATACTTGCATGAACCTATTCCTTGAGTTTGGTGTAGGCTGGCAAGTTGCTTCAGATAAACAGGAAAAATGTACTGACATCTGCCAGACCCTACACATTTCCTCTGAAGCCACAGACGCTAAGCAGACACACAGGCATACATTACTGTAAAAAAAAAAAAAAAAAAGACCCTAACGTTTTCTTCTGTTAGTACAGAGTAAGAAAACAAACTCTGATGTCTCTGTCAGTAATGCTGATTTATGCAAAGGGTTTTTTTTTCTCTCCTTTAATTCCCCCCTCCCTTCTTCTTCTCCTCCCTGCCATCCTGCCCTTTGCTGCTGCAGGGTTGTGGATTCTTGGATTTAAATGCGCATTTGGTTACAGGAGTAGGATTGGATTGTGCCGGATGGTTTTTCACCAATGGGCTGGACGGTCTGTGGGCGTCTCTGTGCGAGCGCTGGAAGTCTTCTGTGAGCTCTGCTCCTCCGCCTGCTCCCACGGTGAAGTCATTGCGCGGGGCAGGAGCCGAGTCCGCCTCAGAATGCTTCTCCGCAGACACTTCTTCTTTCTTCCGGACGCCGCACTTTTCTCATTAAGGCGACACTAAAAAAAAAAAAAAGGGAGCTTCTATTTGTTTAGGTTTTTTTTTTGTTTTTTTTTGTAATCTTTTTTTTTTTTTTTTTATAATGATGATTTTCATGAAGTGCTCTTCTCAGTGACTCCCAGCAGCCTTTGGACACTTAGGTAAGTACCCGGAGACTTACGCCGTATGAAAGAAACCCCCAGATCCGGTTTGAAACGGATGGGGCTGAGTTCGTCGCAGCTGCCCTTTGGGTCAAGGAGCCTGAAACTGTATTGCTCAGACGGGAAGCAGAAAGGTGGCGTTGCTTTAGTCCTCCGCTTCCCCGGACCTTGGTTGCAGCCGCTGTCAGTGACCGGTTCCCGCAATGCCTGGGGGGGAGGAGGATAAAAAAAAAAACCAACAACAAACTCCACTAGGAAAATCCATCGCGGCTCTTTGTGCGCACCGTCCTGTTTGAGTTCGACTTTTTTCAGTAACGGGGGGAAAATTGCATGCATACCCTTTGCTTGCCTGGGACAAAGGCAGTTTATAATCAGGGGTGGGTCTGGGATAGTGGAAAATTCGGGGCTGGTGGTGGGGCAAAGCGCAATAATTTGACTCTCAAGCTGCAGCCCGTGTCGTCTCAGCTGCCGATGGGGTTTGAATGGAAGAGCGAGCTGCAACTCTTGAACCTTTTGACAGCTGGGGGTTCTGCACAGACCAGAAATGTTATTTTTAACTTTCAAGTGCTTGGTTTATTTTGTGTGTTTAACGTTTAAGAGGCCAGATAAAGAGAGCGCTCCGAGTCTTAAGAGTCACACTGTGAAAGCTCTTTGGGGTGTTTGCTTTGAGCCAATTGCCGAAAATTCTTGCTCGGCTGCAGGTTTAATCCCAACGCTTTTGAGCACTTCTGTCTTGTGTAAACTTCTTATAGGAACATGGAAAGTAGCCGGTAGGAGAATGCTGATAATTGAATTTGACTAGCCCACTTTTCACCGATTTTGGTACTTGGCTGTCGGGATGAAATCAACACACGATTCTTTCTTTGCAATCTGTTGCTAATCGTTTGTAGTACTCAAGCCTGCTTTCTGCTCCACAGATGCTTTTATCTAGGGAACTGGTGGAGTAACGAAACAGGCAGACCCAGTGATCCTGTGCACCCCAGACAGGACAAATACCCGCCGTGGGGCTAGTATTGGGGACATTCCTTAATCCTGAAAGTTAGCGCAATTGAACTGGCAGCACCAAAGGTGATTTTAAAATCAAAGGATAAGGACCTGCCATTATATGCTGTCAAGTCTGTCTGACAAACAAGACTCAGGGTGACTTTAAAAAAAAGAGCAGCCTTTATCCATCTGGCATACAAACGGGGGAAGCTAGTGCTAGATAGAAAATCCGCAGACGTCCCCGGTGTCCAGAGCAGAAATCCGGTCCGGGCTAGAAAAGCAGATCAGAAAGGTGCATTATAAATAACTCAGACGTCTATCACCTTTAATCCTTTGGGTTTTAAGAAAGAAACAAGGTTGGAACAGCAGAGCAGGGCTGCATATGTTGCCTCCACCCCCAGCCCAAGCAAAAGACTGCTCTTGTTCAGCAGGCAAATTCCTTGCAAAGTGTGAATCATTTACTTTGCATTTCTGTGGTGCAGGCTGAGCAATGATTAAACTTTCTGTCTGCAGGAAATTGCCCTGAGATAGGAGCATTTTCCTGAATCAGCCTCAGATGGTACAGGGCTTGGGGCAGGACAAGAAAACAATGTTACATAGCAATCTTTCTGGCTTTTACTGTCTCTTTGTATCATTCTTAAAGTTTGCCTCTAAATTAGGATTTTTTTTGGAAACTTTTTTGTTAGGTTACCATTTAAGTCATTGCTGCATTTTAGGATTCTGGAATTAGATATGTGAAATTCTGTGTGGCAAAGTTATTTTATTACTTGATTTAGCCATGTCATTTCATTTTAAAGGGAATTTTTTTTTTTTTTTTTGGGGGGGAGGGAGAGAGAGCACTTGGGTTTTCACCATTCTGAGATGGGAAAAGACCTTTCACAAATAAATGCAATAGATACTAAAATAATTCGGCAAAGGCACCAATGAGGCAAAACACTTCTGTTTCTTGAGTTCACATGCATGCAGGAAGATGGTGGCAGCCCTGAAACCACAGTGGGTTGTTTTTTTTTAATTGTTTTAGTGGATTCATTATTAGCAAACACTAAATTGAATAAAAAAAAAATGAACAGGGATTTTGAGGCAAGTGGTAAGACTGAGTGGGCAAATTAATCCATTTGCATCATCCACTGAGGCCCCAGTAATATGGCGTGGATCGGTTGGCTCCATCCAGATGATCAGTTTTTCTTTTGATGCCTGCATCCTTGTCTTTAAATATGCTTCACTGCATGCAGATTTTTATTAACTGGAGGCCACAAAAGTGGATGGCAGACTGCTTTTAAGCCTGCTCAGAAAGACAGAAGTCCAAAACAGGTCAGGCCTAATGCGGTCGTTCTGTTGTTATTGGTTATAATTTACCCCTAACCCTTTCACTGCCAAGGCAGTGAGCATTTAGTGAGGGTGTGAGAGTTGAATAACATTTCTAAACTACAACACATTCTTTCTTCATGTAAAAGCTAGGCAAGAAATATATCATCATCTGTTTTTTTTCGCAGGGAAACCAGGGCTTGCTTTGTGATGTAAGAGTTTTGTGGATATATCTGGTCACATTTATCCACAGTCCCTCTGGAATTGCAGCAAACATGTGGCAATACAACATTTTTCAGTAATAATGCTCTAGTTCCAGAGGGATTATGAGTAGAATAAGATTGCAGGATTAAAAAAAAAAGTCTTCTTTCCCTAAAACCATAATTTGGACTAGTTTTAAGAAAATTAAGTTTTGGCAGGATGCCTTATTGTTTAGACACTGATTTCATAGAAGAAATAGGCAGTGGGTAACATACATCCCTGATGCAATCTATTTACTTACCAACCCCCTTGTCTCTGTTGTTCAGTGCCTGAACAATAAAGCAACTAAGCATAACCTCCATTTTCTAAAACTACACAAAATGCAGATTTCAAGAATAGATGAAACATTTTCCTTCCCAAAGTTGCCTTAGCCCAGATCCCCCTGACCTGGAATAAAAGTATGGAACTACCATACATTTAAGTAAAAATGCTCCAGTTGAAGAGGTTTATGGAGAAAATGTTTGCAACTGGGAAAAACAGTTATCAATTCCTGAAACCTTCATTTTGTCTAGTTTCGGTCAATAACTTTTGGGGTGCTTCAGTGTGCAGACACTATTTTTACAAAGGAGGCTTATATCTAAGATTTATTTCCGTGTGGTCTGTGGTTGGGACCTGCCCTCTCATTTTTTTCACAACGAAGCTATACAACATCCTGCCCTGGGTTGTGTCTTTTCTGATATTAGACAGGCCTTGAATTGGCAGGGGATCTGTCTTCTTACCCATAAACCTCCCGAACTGGAGCTTAAGGCATGGAATGGTGCAACTCTTCGGTAAGAATGCAACAGTTTGAGGGAAGCTGCGGATAATAACATTCAGCAAGAGGACGGCCAGTCTTCAATTCTTGAAATCCTCATTTTGTCTGGTTTCTGAAAAGATAACCTTGAGACAGGATGCTCATTGTGCAGATGCACTTTTCACAAAGCAAAGAAGGGCAGGATCTATGACTGTGTAGAGGAGGGCTGTAAATCACTGCTCTCTGTTTGAGTCCTAGCCCTTCTTGGACTCATAAAAGTTTTATCTGAAAAAGCTGATGTCCTACTGCAGGTTATATTTCCTGAAGGTACCCCAAATGAAGATTTCAGGCGAGATTGTTTCCACCTAAAGCTTTCTTACCCAGAGTCTGTCTTGAACTGGAGCAAATATTGGGGAATATCCAACGTTTTGGTAGTAATGCTCCAGTTTATGGGGGGGGGGGGGGGGGGGGGGGTGGGGGGCGCGGGGTTAATAGGAAAAAACACTAGTTTTTGATACATTTTATTTAATTATGTGTATTTAGCTCACACTTTTTCACTGGTAGCTCAATTCAAGCTATATTCAGGTACTGTAGAGGAAACAACTTCCACTCACCCTCTGACATTGTCATATAATCTGCTTTGAGAAGGTATGCTCGGTGTTAGAATATCTGATAGCATAGAAACTATATAAACTATAGAAACAGAGCTTTTTCGATAGCTGGCCCATCTATCTGGAATAGCATCCCTTCAAGTCTCAGAGTGGAGCCTTGCCTGTTAACTTTTAGAAAAAGACTTAAAACCTGGCTCTTTCACCAAGCCTTCGCCGACTCACCAGACAATCACTAGTTGTCCTTCACGCTTACCCGTTATGGTGATTATACTCACGAATGGACTCTGACTCTCCCAGGTTAAAGCACCATTAAGCTTTAACCCGTACGCCCTATGGCATCACTTCATATTTATTTCCTGCCTTATCTTCTTTCCAGCTTGTTGCAAGCTTCCAAGTTCTCTTCCCTGTTGACTGTAACTTTGACTCATTCCTACTTACTGTTTATCTTTCGTTTACTTGAATAGTTACCCCAGTTTTTTATTCTTGTTAATTGTAAACCGATCCGATATGGTTATTTACTATGAAGGTCGGTATATAAAACTGTTAAATAAAATAAATAAAAAATATATTTATTTGGGAAGCAGGTAATGGGTCGTAGATGACCATAGCTCTTTTTTTTTTCCCTGTGAGGATAGAATCTGAACAACAAGATATACCCTAGTACCACCTATATTATTTTTTTAAACTGCTTAAAATGAGAGCATCAAAAGTGAGTGAGCCATCTTTCTCCCATAGTTTTGTCACCCATAAACCCCCGAGCACAGGAGCAAAGTAAAGGAATGATAACAATTTTTAGCAAAAGTACTCCAGTTCAAAAGGATTGTGACTACTAAAATATCTTTGCCAATGTAGAAATGTCACCCCCTCCTAAAATCCTCATCATGTGCAGTGACAAAACTAGCAGAAAGGTCTGGCTGGAGGCCTGCAAGAACAATAATTACCAGTAGTAGAAGCAGAAATGGCAGGTCTCCACATAGCTGGGTCTGTCTGGCAGGGTACGAACTCCTTGTGTTGACTATGTTGGCGCCTTAGGTGCTTGGTAGTGGAGTACCATCTGGAAAAGCCACAGGGGACCTAGGAGGCCAGATGCTTGAGCAATGGCTGTACTGATATTGGTGGTGGTTTGGATTATTGGAGGGCTTTGTGGTTAGATATGGGAAGGGTACTGGGTGTGAACGAGATAGGAGATTGTTTTATGGTCGCCTACTTGCAAGGGTGGAAAACATAGGAGGAAGATGATAAAAACTTGGAAAAGGAGAAATATCCTACAGTCTTTATTTATTTATTTATTTTAAAACTCTTCTATACCGTCGTTAAGTTAATTCACCATCACAACGGTTTACAGAAAGGCACAATAAGAAAAAAACCCAAACTATAATTGGTATAGATTACAAATTATTCATGTGCCAACATAGTACGGTAACATATTTTAATAAGAAAAGACTATGTGTTAATTAAGTCTTATATGTCGGTTGAAAAACTATCCAGCGGTTCAAATCTAGCGTTAATATGCAGTCAATATTGTTCTTTGGCTGACAGCTGGCATATATCCTTTGCAATATGGACAGGAATAGCTGGGCAGACTGGAATGGGTGAGGTGATCTTTTCTGCCAACATCTACTATATTACTGTTACGTTTGCCGGCTCCTGGCTCACTCACCCCAATGCTGAAGTGCAGCAGAATGCCATCGCACAGCCGGCTGCCACAGCTCCTGCAGCCTTCCAACACACTGCTGTCCTCTCCTTGTTGCTCCCTAGGCACATGTGCATGGCGTGTGCCAACACTTAAAGGCCCTGCATCGAGAAACCAGCTCTCCGGCACTTCCTGATGATATCACACCGCCAGGTATTTAAACCCTGGCCATGCAACACCAAGGCAACTCAGAACAGTCAGTTACCTCCTGGTAGTGTGTTGCCACTTTGTTCCATGTCATCAGCCTTGCCTTGCCTTCGTCTTCAGCCTCGTCCTGCCTTCCATGTCTTCAGCCTTGACTTGTCTTCCGTGGTCCGACTCCTGGTACGGACCATAGTCTGTGACCTGATTATCCTTGTCTGCCACCTGCCCTGATTTTAGACTATGACCTGACCATCCTTGGGTGTCACTTGTCTCGACCACAGCCTAATATGGAACCTCTCTTAGCCTTCACCAGAGACACTCACCTAAGACCTGCCGGCCCCCAGAACCAAAAAGCTCAACCATGGGGAAAGAGGCTGGTATAGGCGAAGCTCCAGCTAAGTCTCTACATCATCTTTTGTCAGCTGCAGTGAGAACCTACTAGGATTTCTCAGTGGATGGCATCAACCTCATTCCAGCACAAGGGTCCTCAACTCAAACAATTGTTATGCATAGTTCAAGAAAATCTAGCTTATGGGTGGACAGCTCACTGTGCAGTTGCCATTCTTAAATGGAAAAGAGACAGGGTTGGCAGCATGTGATTTCATGACTACCTGGACTCCACTGCCTTTTCCTTCTATGAAGACTTTGGTTACAAAAATAATCCTGAAACTAGGCTAAATGTTTCCCAACCCTCTCCTGAAGGCACACCAATCCAGTTGCGTTTTCAGGATTTCATAGATTTGCATACGTGGAGACCCAGGGTATTAAATCTTATCTCATGCATATTCATTATGGCAAGCCTGAAAACCTGACTGGTTAGGTGTGCTCCCAGGAGAGGGTTGGGAAACACTGGGCTAAAGCAATTAGAGAGGGCTGTAAGAAGAAATATCTCACTCAGGTATTGTAATCCATAATCCCCTTCCCTGAAGCGAATGTACATGCTGAATTTCCAGTGGGAGGAGGCAGACAAGGTTAGGTGTGCTCCCAGCAGAGCCTTTGTGCAAAAATGTCTTTTTCCATGTCATTGTGTCAAGTCTCATAAAGTGTAAGTTGTGGCAGGCTTAAGTTGCTGTTTCCACAAGGAAAATTGTGAGCGGGTCCTAGTTTGTTTGTTTGTTTTAAAGTAAAGTGACTCCCCCTCACCTTTCCCCATGGAAACAATATTTGAGCAATAAAGAATCCTGCCACAAGTTATCTTTTCTGGAATCAGACAAAATTCTGCATGTACTGTAGGTATGTATGACATAAATTCCTTATGCTGAAGAAGAGGTTGTATTATATTTTTGCAACAGTCATTAGTAACACAGCATCAGACAAAATGGTGCTCAAACTTTCAATAACCCATCTCTGGGCTGCCGACAGTGTCAGACAAAGCACCTTCAAAATCATTCATTTGCTGCTCCAACGAACTAATTCAGTAAACATATCTTAAGCAAATCAGATTTAAGAAATGGAAAATACTTATCTCAATTGTCCCAGATGGCACTGTAGAAAAATGTTTTACAAACATTCAGCTCATTGCACTATAAACCATCACAGACACTGTGTTCAATCTATCAAAAGCCCAACTCGATACAGGCTCATGTTTTTGTGGACAATTCACCTGCCTCAGGGGTCACCTTATCTAAAAATATACAAAAAAGTAGACATTAAACACAACAAACCAATAAACTCCCCTACAAAAACAATAAAACCAAACACACATACATTCATGCATTTTATAAATGGCATATAGCTCAATGTCAACCCAATTCCCACAAACTTTTTTAAAAAGTGCATATCAGCCAGTGAAATCACATCATTCAAGTAAGTACATCAACCACACCAATCTCACAAATGAATCCATATCAACCATCAATCACACAACCAGAATCATGCTAGCAACTAATAGGCAGCCCTATTCACTAATCACAACTTTTGTACAGCAACTAACTTACAGGGTCATTCATCAAAATGCGTTATAGCATTAAAGCTAGCGATTAACGCCATAACGCACGCAATAGTTAGCGTAACCTACAGTACAAATGTAAATTTGGCAAATTTATTCAAAGAGGCGGGAGGGGTTTTGGCAGGATTTATGAAAATGAGGAGCATTATCACACCGTGTGATAGCGTAATGCACACTTTTAATGCTGGAAATAACTACACATTTTTTCCTAGCATTAAGCTGTGCGATATGTCCAAAACACAATTTGTAATAAATAATATTGCAAATTCCATTTCAGGCATTTTTGGGCACAGAGAGAGAGGCTCTGAGGTGGCACACATAGTAGTCAACTATTTATTATGCTGTAAGAGGGCTAGCTAGTAACTTGAGGTGAGATTTTGGTGGTAGTCTAGGGTTTTGGGGCCAGTTGTACATATAGAGTGAGATGAACGAACAGCACAGTAGATCTCAGGGAAGATTTGACATGATTTGGAGTGAGGAACGTCACACTAAGATGAGATTTCTACATTGTTCTCTCATCCTAGCTTGTTAGACTCTCTACCAGGGTACTATCAAGCTAGGGTGAGAGAACATTGAAGTAATCTCATTTTAGTGTGACGTTCCTCACTCTAAATCAGGACAAATCTTCACTGAGGTCTACTGTGCTGTTCGTACATCTCACTCTCGGGCCGATACAGTACGGATGCCTAAGAAAAAGTACGGCAGTGCCGGGCGCCTGCTCGTTTGACGCATGCACATTTTGGTTCACAAGCCGCTCGATTCGGTATTCAAATTAGACGCAAATCCAAGCGGCGGTAAACGAGTGTCCAAAGCGCGTCAATGAAGCAGTAGGCATTCGCAGTCCATTTTACTGTATAGAGCAGTATACAGCGCCTATACAGTATGTAGGGTGCGCTGGTACCTGTCATTTCAAATGACATTTCAAATGTCATTTGAAATGTCATTCCACCAGGTAGGTGGATGGTTCTTTTCTACATGATCGGAGGCCCCACTGCCTTGGGCGCCATTCATGGATATCCAAGGTCGGGGCTTCCGTTCATGGACCTTCACGCCTGTATCCGGGCGTCCATGATCGTAGGCCGGACGTCCAAAGTTGGGGCTTCCGTTCATGGACGTCCATGAACGGAAGCCCCGACCTTGGACGTCCATGAACGGACGTCCATGAACGGAAGCCCCAACCTTGGAGGTCCATGATCGTAGGCCAGACGTCCAAAGTCAGGGCTTCCGTTCATGGACGTCCAAGGTCATAGGCCTCCGATTATGGATGCCCGGATACAGGCGGGAAGGTTCATGAATGGAAGCCCCGACCTTGGACGTCCATGAACGGAAGCCCCGACTTTGGACGTCCGGACTACGATCATGGACCTCCAAGGTCGGGGCTTCCGTTCATGGACGTCCATGAACGGAAGCCCCGACCTTGGACGTCCATGAACGGACGTCCATGAACGGAAGCCCCGACCTTGGAGGTCCATGATCGTAGTCCGGACGTCCAAAGTCGGGGCTTCCGTTCATGGACGTCCAAGGTCATAGGCCTCAGATTATGGATGCCCGGATTCAGGCGGGAAGGTTCATGAATGGAAGCCCCGACCTTGGACGTCCATGAATGGAAGCCGGACGTCCAAAGTCGTGGCTTCTGTACATGGACCTTCCCGCCTGTATCCGGGCATCCATAAATGGAGGCATAGCGCCAGAGCCACTAACGCCAGGGTCAGGGTAGGCGGTAAATATGCAGGTTAAAGATGCGGTAAATAAGCGGGTTAAAAAGGCGATAATTTGGGCGCACGTTACTGTATCAGAGGGAATAGCTAATCCGATCATTAACATATCATATACATGCGGCGGGCGGAAAGGGATACGCGTCTTTTTCTGCAAGTGATAAGGACACGTAAAAGCCGATACTGTATCGCGGGTCCGCCTTACGCGCTTAAACGCACATCCGAAGCGGGTTAAAAACGGGCAACCACGGCCGCGCTTTACTGTATCAGCCCGTCTGTTGTGAAACTCGCCCCAAAACCCTAGACCACCACCAAAACCTCATCTCGAATTACTAGCTGGCCTTCCTATAGTAATATAAATAGTTGACTAATATGAAAGCCTTAGAAAGTCTCTGTGTCTCTCTCTCTCTCTGAAGATACAATAAAGTAATTCTAAAATTATCATATCCATCCCCTTTTCCTTATCACAGGTGTTATCCATGCAATAATTATTGCACTTTGATGAATCTAGGGATTAGCCCTTTCCATATATGAAAAAGAGAACCACTCAATTTCTTTGTTCAGCACAAATGGGTGAACCACATTCAAGATATAATTCCAGTGTTGTTCTTTAAGTATAAGCACTGAATCCAAGTCACCACCCCACACATCAAGAACAGTCTTTTCCAAACAGCAAAAATAAAATCGGTAAAGGAATGTTTCTCAGCTAGACAATGAGCTACCAAAGGTGCTTCCATTCTCTGTCTAGTGATAGATCTCCAATGCTCTATCATCCTTATCCTCAACATTCTCTTTGTCTTCCCAATATATATTAATTAGCAAGTAACCATAAAATATATGCAACACCTTGGCAAGCGAATATGGTAAATGATGTCAGGATGTACTTGTAGTTTGGCAAAACGTGAAGCAAAGGCTGCTAATTCACAAATAAAAGACAGTGATATTCACTCAAAAACTTATTTAGATTGTAATGTTTGTTCAATAATCGTCAAAGTCTCCGTCTGCAGTATGTTAGTGTATAAAGAAACAATGTCAATTGTAGCCAGGCTTAAAGAATGAAAAGGGCCAGGATATTCTTTTAAAATATTAATGTCTGCAGAGTCTCTGACGTATGATGACAACTTGGAAATATATGATCTCAAAAACCTGTCCACAAAGACCAATAATGGTTCCCGCAAGAACCCCAAGTCGAAACGATCAGTCATCCTGGGGGATTTATTAATGTTTTGTGGATTTGGGGAAAAAATGTACATCACTGATACCTTCAGTGCATCCATTTTCAAAAAAGTGATACGCCTTGCTACTAATCCACAATCTTGTCAAAGCTGCCTCTAAAGTGCAATCTATACGTGCCTGTAAATCAGGAGTTGAATCCTCAGCCAAGATGGCATAAAATGATTGGTCAGAAAGCTGTCACAGAACTTTTTCTTTATAGGCTACACTATCCATTACTACCACTTATCTGCTGCCTTAAACGTAACTGTGCGATCCTTGTGCAAGTCCTGAAATGAGGCAATCTCTTCTCTAGTTATATTGTATAAAGCCGAAAAATAGTGCCTAGAAAGACTTCAAATATCTTTATGCACCAATTCACTAACAAGTCGATTTTAAAAGGCCCGCATGTGCAGATACCAGGGGTTATGCACGTGGCTGGGTCCTGCGCCCGCCGAATGCATTTCAGAAAGGGGCCCAGCCACGCACGCAACTCCCAATACACGCAGACGTTCCGGGCCTGAAGAAAGGAGCTGGGTGGGGCGGGGAGAGGGCCAGGACAGTGCCATTAGACTCTGTCCTGGGGAAGTGCGCGCCGGCGGCCGGCTAGCACGCGGAGTTTACTTCTGCTGGAGGAGCAGTAAGTATAAAAACAAAAAAAATTAGGGATAGCTAGGGTAGGTTTAGGGGTCAGGGAAGAGAGGCGAAAAAGGAGGAAAGATAGGGTTAAGGTTAGGGAACTGGGCAAAGGCCTGATTGTGTCGCCACGCGATTCTTTTAAAATCCACCCCCCCTGCACGCGGAGGAGGTCACCCACCTGCACGTGTGCATGGACATTAAAATCCGGCATGCATGTGCTTGGAGGAATCATATTTTAAAACATGCACACACCAATAGCCATCTCCATGTGTGCGCGCCGGCAACCAAGCACACATGGACGCGCACGTGGGCCTTTTAAAATCTACCCCTAAATGTATGAATCATGGGGTCAATGGGGCCAGGAGGGACCCACTTCGATGGAACCCATAATAATCTTGTAATATTAACGGGAGCTCATTGGCAAAAAAATGATGTAAGCATAATGACCTTACATATCACTGAAAACATAACTCCACTTGAAAAAATCAATAGCATTAGATGGTACAAAGGAAAATCCTTTACTTAAAATGATTTTGCAGGTCTTTGTCTGACCCTGTCTGCAGCCCATTGCGTGGCAAGAGACAGGTTATTGAAAGTTTGAGCACCATTTTGTAGGATGCTGTGTTTCTATGACTTTTGCAAAAATTATAATGCAAGTAGTGTGAGTTGCCTCTTTTCATTTGTTTTTTTGATATTGACAGAAGATGGCTCTGCTTTTGTTTATAGAATACATTTCTTATGCAAAATTTCCTTACCCAGAAGCCCCCATGAACTAAAACATCAGCATGCAATGTAATAATTGCACACACGTTTCATTTTGGTTCATGAAGGCAGGAGTAAAAACACTTACCCCCGAATTTTAAAAGCCATGCACGTGTGAAACTCAGGGGTTATGCGCAAGGCTGGGCCCTGCGCGTGCTATGTGCATTTTCGAAAGGGCCCGGCCAAGCGTGTAACCCCTGATATGCGCAGAAGTATCTGGCCAGCTAAAAGGGGCGGGGTCTGGGCAGGGAGGGGCAGGGGGGCGGGCAGGGACAGCACCTTTAGATGCTGTCCCAGGGAAGTGCGTGCCGGCAGCCAGACAGTGCACAGTTTACCTCTGCTCCAGAGGAGGAGTAAGTAACAAAACAAAAAAATTGGGGAAAGCTAGGGTAGGTTGAGAGGTCGGGGAAGAGAGAGGAAGGATAGGGTTAGGTTAGTTCCCTCCCAGTCTGCTCCTTTATTGGAGCGGAGTGGGAGGGAACTGGGCAGAGGCCCAATTGCTTTGCCAAGCGATTCTTTTAAAATCCCCCCCCTGTGCGCGGAGGAGGCCATCTGCCTGCACATGAGCGCACGGACATTAAAATGCAGTGCTCATGTGCGCGCGGAAATCGCATTTTATAACATGCGCTCGCCGACGCGAACATGTTATAAAATAGCCACGTCCATGTGCGCATGCCGGGAACCACGCGCACATGGACGCGTGCGCTGGCCTTTTAAAATCTACCCATTATTGTCAGAAAGTTACACCATAGATTTCTGTGTGCATTAATCTCAATTTAGAAAATATTTTGGTTTGTTCAGTTTCTGTGTTCCTAGGAAGAAGTAGAGGTGGGCCCCCATTTCCTCCATAGAAGCCTAGCACCCATTCCGTTTTTCCTTTGTGAGCAATGACTAAGCAGTAAGGCATCAAGTTACAAATTATCCCCTAGATTCATCAAAATGTGATAATTATCGCATGGATAATGCCCGTGATAAGGAAAAGAGATGTGGATATGAAAATCTGAGAAAGAGAGAGGGCAAAAGAACATTGTAGAAATCTCATCTTTGTGTGACTTTTCTCACTCCAAATCACATCAGATTTTCCCTGATGTCTACTGTCCTGTTCATACGTCTCTCTACATGTAATACTGGCCCCAAAACCCTAGACCACCACCAAAACCTCACCTCGAGTTACTAGCTGGCCCTCCTTTAGTGATTTAGTTGAGTACTATGTGTGCCACTCCAGAGTCTCTCTCTCTCTCACATACACTTTTGTTGCCCAGCATTTTGTCTTTTATTTGAAGAGAGATAATCTAGAACTTGGGACCTTGTTAATGCCCCCATTTTGAGCATATAAAAGGTGCAGAGGGAGGGATAATCATAGGCAATTATCAGGCACCTCCCCCCCCCCCCCCCCCACATCCCATTGCACATCAAGCCCATGGCAAAAAAGAAAAAAAAAAATTAGATACTTGGTTCTATGTTTTTTAGGCCTGGGAGAAAGGCCTGTTTTTGTCAGCATCTTATGATTTGCAAAGTTTACATAGACTTTTTTCCTATAATTCTGTTTTATACAGTCTGATTACTGCTATATTCTACCCTGGTTTTTCGATCTGTCTGATCTTTTTTCTTTCTTCGTCAGGGTTTTAGACCCTCCCTCCTCATCCCAGTGCCCTCTTCACTGTCCTTATCTTTTGATCTTTTCTTTTTTCCCTTCTGAACATTCCCTATCACTCCTTTCCTCCCCCTCCCCAAGCTGTTTCTTCTTCCTTTGACTCTTCCAGTATCCGCTATGGTTTCCTTCTTGCACACTTTCTATCTCCCATTCCTCCTCTTCAGAACCCTTCTCCCTGTTCCTTCACTTCCTGTTCCTGCCCTTCAATCCCTCCATCTTCCTCTTCCTGTCTTTGCCTTTCCCTTCCTTTATTTCTTCTCTTTTTTTGTTTTATCCCCTCCCTCCCCCATCCCATTGTCCATTGTGTCAGGGCTGATCCTGCAGTAGGCCATCGGCCCGCTTTTAGGTTTATGGATGGGGGGGGGGGTGTTGTTCTTTTGCCCAAGTCCTTTTAGTAAGATTGAGGATCTCGTTGCTGCTGATGCTTCACCAGAGCACTCGAATATAAGCCACGCCCCACAAGCACTGAAGTTGAGACTGCAGGCATGTGGGGGAAGGGGAAAAGGACATCCTGCTAGGGCATATTTATAAACCCTTCTGGCCACAGGAGTGCATATATGTGTGTGTGTGTGTGTGTGTGTGTGTTACATTATTTTGGCAGTAAAACCCCAAAAGGGAAAATCTTAGAAAACAGGTGAACCTACACAGTCCCCCCCCCCCCCCCCGCCACTACCTCTTCTCTTTTTTTTTTTTTTTAATCTCCCTCAAACCTTATCTCCCATGTCAGTCTTACAGCAAACAAAATGCCCCCCTTGTTGACTGATGGCTGGAAGGAAAGTCTTTTCTGAGGACAGGAGTCATCCTCCGCCTCTCTTGGAACCTGGAGGCATCACCCTCTGCAGCCGACAGGAGACCAAACGGACTGCTTGAGCTTAACAAAATGACAGGAATTTGTGCAGTGTGCTTCTTTCAAGTCTTGTGTTGTGTTTTGGAGGTGCAGGGGTCATTACCTAAAAGACTACATTTTTCTTTTTCCTAACGCTGGCGTACAAGTGTGTGGGTGCTGGAAGTAATGGTTTCAGATGTTCCTTGTTTGTTTTTTTTCTGAAGTGATATAGTAGTATACAAGAGATGCCATTATGCCATGGAACTTGCCTGAACAGCAGGCAAGAATATCATTAGACATGAGAAATGACAGTGTTCAGTATTTCATCTTAGTTGGTTTTGGAGAGGCACCCAGCAGTGAGTAATGTGTACCAGAGGGAACAAGCACCCTCTATTAAAAGTGAAAACAGGCTTTGAAATAGGACTGCTCACAGGGCTGCATGGTTAACAGCTCTGTCGGAATTGCCATATGTTTGGCTGTAAGCAGAATTTTCTTTCACTGTGTTGGAAGGTAATTTGGCCTAGCTGAGCTGAAGTCTTTAAACTTTTAAGGTCAAATGAAGGGGAATTCACCCTGCATATTGTAAAACTGTGCCAATGGTAACCTTGGCATCCAGAAACGGGTTTGGTTTTAGACACTCTCTGAAGCTATTCACTTGTTCGCTTTTGAGCCACTGAGATAATGGGCCTTTTTTCCAAAAAAGCAAGGAAGGTATGGCTTTTTAAAAGGCATCTCTGTTTCTTGTAAATGTACAGATGCCTGTGCCTCTGCCCCAGGATTTTTAAATCTTTTTTTTGCCTGCATATATACAGAGATCTACACATGGCGAAAAGGGAAAAGGCCAGGGAAGAGAGTAGACATTTGCAATTTCTTCTATGGTAAAAGCAAAAGTGGTGCTTTTTTTTTTTGTCTTATTCACCATTACAAGCTTAGCAAAGAAAATGCCAACTTCTGCAGGCTGATTGAACTATGCTGTAGAGAATAGAGAACCTCTGCAGATCAGGTCAGTGTCACCATTTATCCTCGGTTTGCACAGAATATTATCCCGCCGCCTACAATGACCTTGTTTTACAGACTGGCTGCAAATTTATTTGCAAAATGAAAATCTGATTTTTCACACAATCGCAGAAGATAGGTAGGCAGAGCCGACTGTGCACTGCTGTGCTCCAAGGATGAATGAAAGTTATTGAATGAAGGCAAATTTAGATAAAACTGCCTGAACTTGGTCTTCCACCCTAATAAAAATCAGAATTCCGGTCAAATTTATGCATAACCCCCCTCCCATGTCCTTACTAGGAAGAGGAAGGGGGGAGAGTTTACTGGGTGTGGTTTGTTCCTGAGGAAGTGGAGAAGTTTCAAGGCATTTAGAATGCAGTGACTAGGATCATAGAAACATGCTTCACACTCAAGAAGGATGTTCCAAACAAAAGTCTTTACTGTAAAACAACATCTTTAACAATAAATGATTAGAGAAAGTACATTTACTGGGTAAAGAATCAGTAGTCTCCTCCATTCACACACATCCAAACAGAGCAATCAGTCCGGATCTCCTTACTTCATTGTGGCAGGCTGTCCTTCGACAAGCAGGCATGAATTAATGTGTGGGTGACCTAATCTAACGGTGCCAACATGGACCCAGCTCTTGGAGCTCAGTAAAGACTTTACTGAGCATACGGGAAGTCCCCGCGTGCGCGCTGCCTCCTGAGTTCCTCAGTCTTGTTCCATCAGAGCTACCGCATGGACGTGTTCCCAGTTTCTCTCTACAGTTTGTTTTCTGGCCTTTTTATTAATCTAATTTTTCTGCCTCATCGCAATGTTGTTTTATTATTATTCAAGCTGCTGCCTCAGCAGCCCTCAGAACTTTTCAATTCTGCAAACAAAAAAAAAAAAAAGTGAAATAGGTCCGGGGTCAAGAAAACTGTGGTCAGCAGCTTTAAGTCCCGCATTTGTGGGCACCGGACGTTCATCACAGATTCTCATTCAGGCCTGAATTCTCTAAGCTGTGTTTTTTTTAATGGGAGGGGCCCACTATTGCGAGGGGATGTACCTGTGATAGTAGGCCCCTCCCTCTAAAAATATTGCCGTGTTCTTTTGTTGCACACCAGAATTTCACGAGCCTTGCCCATTACCGTGTGATGGCAGCCCCCAAGACACAGGGCTGCCATCGCTTTAAAGGGCCCACCAAATAAAAAAGCACCAAACATGTTAAAAAAAGTGTCTGGGGGTCAAATTTGACCCCCCCTCCTCACCCTGTGCTGCCAATTTAGGCAGCCCTGACCAAAAAAGTATATGAATCTAGCCATGGTCGCTACTAGACCCGCCCCCTCCCCCCAACGATGTTTTTAGAAACTTGGGGGTAGGAGGGACTTGCCTGGCAATTGGTTTATTGAAAGGGGGAGTGTTGGTGGGGAATCCTGTGGCTTTTATTTGATCTGTGATGACTGGGTGGGAGCCATAATCACATCACCATGGTCAGATATTTTTTATATGTAACCCAGGCACCTTTCCGGGTTACCAGTAAGCCCTGTGACCATATAGAGAGGTGCAGTTAGAAAGATAATTAGTGGGAGAATCCATTCATTTGGCAGCCGTCTCATTGTGGGGCTGCAATGGATATCCCCTGCAGGATGTTTTATAGCAGAGCTCCACAAAGAACTATGGGGGCAGTCTTCGTTGAGCCTTTGAGAGGAAGGTTGGAATTTTTCTTGAGTTGCATTTTGGAAGCCCTCTGAGATTCTCCAGTTTTGGTCAGGACTCCACTGCTGTTCTCTCCACCCAAGGTACAGATTGGTTGTCCAGGGACTATTTTGGTTATTTTGGACAAGTTGGCCATAAATGTCCTCCTGCTCTTTTTAATGTCTTTGGGCTCCTCTCATTCTTCAACAGCTGCAGCTGCTTGCTTGTGCAGACAGAGGGAAGCGTGTCAACTGAAGGCTCAACATCAGTTGCAGCCTAAGTCCAGGACCAGTTTTTGACATCTTTGAGGCTTGCCACTTCCAGTGGGGAGAAGGGTACAATCCTTTCTTCTGAAATTGATCAATGTCACTAAAGGCCAGTACGTCCCGAAAATTGTGGAGTTTGGTTACCATTTGTGGGTTGAATTTTTTTTTTTTCACCTTCCTCCAACCCAGCAGGTTTTAGTCTTCAGCTTTTAGTCTGCCCAGCTGCAGCTGGAGGTAGAATTACTCCTGCAACAGAAGGTGATCAAATGTGTCCCTTCTCTGGAATGGCCAGGGGTTCTACTCCAGGCATTTTCTGATCCCCCAAGAAGTCACAGGGATTAAGACCTCTTCTGGACTTGTGAGGGCTGAACAAATGTTTGTACAGGAGAAGTTCAAGATGAATTCCCCACAGACAGTTCTTCCCTTCATTCAATTAGGGGGATTGGATATGTGCTGTGGACCTGAAAGACATTTGTGCGCACAGCTTGATTAACATTTGCCACTGGAAGCTCCTCAGGTTGTGGCAAAGGATGTTCACTACTAGTACAAGCTGCTTCCTCTTCACCTCTCACAGACCTGAGAATGTTCACAAAATGCCTTGCAGTAGTGTCTATGAATCTGCGTTGACAGAGAGTCTGCATATTCCCTTACCTTCCTAACTCCTGAGATGAGGGCATTCCTTCAGTGATGGTTGAACCCAGAGGTTCTCAAGATGGGCCTCTTGCTGCACATTGTAGCGCATCAAGTGATCCTGCCTTCCAATGCCTCCACCAAGGGGTGGGGGTGGTGTACACAGAGGCCACATGGACACAGGGGTTATGATCGGTAGCAGAGAGCCATCTGCAGAACCACCTGCTGGAGATGCAAACTATCATTTATGCACTAGGAGCATTCTCTCACATGATTTTGGGCAAGAGAATATTTATTTAGATGGACAACCAGGTGGCCATGTTCTACATGAACAAGCAGGGAAGCACAGGCTTTTACACCCTCTGCAATTTGTTGTGGGCTTATCACTATGCCCATCTTCAAGTGAGCTATCTTTCAAGAATCCAAAACATAGTGGAGGACCACCTAAGCAGAGTGCTGCAACCTCATGAAAGGTTCTTGGATCAAAGGGTCCCGAAAAGTTGTTTAATCTTTGGGGAATGCCAATGATTGATCTGTTTGCTTCAGAAGACAAAAAAAAGTGGAATCATGGAGCAGAAAAATTCAGTTCAGATTCTGATTCTTTTGTGCTACACTGGAAAGCCAGTCTCCTCTATGCATACCTACTGATTCCTGTCATTGCCAAGACTGTCTAGAAGGTCATTTATGAAAAGGCAAGATTGATTCTCATAGCAACTGCATGGTCATGTCATATGTGATATCCATATTTTGTCTGTCTGTCAGCTCAGCCTCCAGTTTCATTGCAGAGCTCTCGGACTCTAATCACACAAGAGGGAAACAGACTCTAACATCTGAGCCTACCATTGCTGGTCATCAGAATGTGAACATTGAATGTGCAGTATTCTTCTTCTTACTCCTTCCTAAGGAGTGCAAAGTATAAATCTTTTAAAATAATAAGTACAAAATAAGGAAGTGGAGGATGTACTGATTTCAGCTAGAAAGTCTTTGGCCCAAAGATCCTATAGCTTCACATGGAAGAGGTTCTTGTCTTGGTGTGAAACCAGCCAGCTGGACCCTTTCTCCTGTCACCTGAGAACTTGCTTCAATATCTATTCTTCTTGTCCTTGGTCCTAAGTACCTCTTCAATTAAAGTTCATGCCATTGCGGTGTATCCCCAGCAGATGAAGGGAGCTCTGATCTCTCTTCCATCCATTAGAATTAAACTTCATGAAAGGTTTGTGGCAATCCAAACCTCCAGTAGGTAAACTTTCAGTAACTTGGAACCTCAACAAGGTCCTTGATTAACTCACGAAACCTCCATTAGAACCTCTTGAGTTGGTGAACTTGAAGTTTTTCACCTGGAAATTATTGTTTCTTGTTGCTGTCACTTCGACTTATTTATTTATTTATTTATTTATTTATGAACTTTTATTTACCGACATTCGAGGAGCACATCAAGCCGGTTTACAATGAACTGAAGATAGGAAAAATGAAATGAAGTTACAATGAACAGGGAAGGGGGCGGGAGGGAAGGCGAGAGAAGTGCTAAAGGAGCAATTCAAAGATCAGAAAGGAAAGGCAAATAAAAACCAATGAAGTTGTAAACTCATAAAAACTGAGAACAGCAGACAACTATGTACATAATATACATGTAGTGGGTAAATTCAGTTATACAGGGAAATTAAATTACATCTGAAAGATGCCAATTTAAAACTGAGGTGGTGGAAGTCCATAGATAATATACCTTAAGTGACTGAGCAGATGTACAATGAAGTGAACGTCAGAGCTGTTTTACAAGTGTATGAAATTAAAAGTTAAACAAGGGTACGAAATTACAATGCGATTTTACAGGGATATGCTAATTAAGATTTGGTTAAGGCAGGGTGGGAAAGGGGGAAAGGCTAGGGTGAGACATAGGGTACCAAGGGGGAAGCAGGAAGGTTAGGGCAGGAAATAACAGAGTAGCGTAAGTGTCTAGGTTTGATTGGCGTCGGGGTAATCCTGCTTGAAGAGCCAAGTCTTGAGTCCTTTTTTAAAGTTGTAAGAGGAAGACTCTAGACCAGTGATGGCCAACCTTTTGAGCTCAGTGTGTCAAAATTCATAAAAAAACCGAGCATAACTCGGGTGGTGTGTCACTTCTAGAAAAATCCATAATTGTGATATTTGTAGCTCTAATTAATAACAAAAAGTTATAATTTTAATATATGTACTGTATTTATTAATAAAGCAAAAACAAATAATTCTTTACCTTACCTGCTTAGTGACTTTTTTGTTGCTGAATTTCATCAGCTAAATCTTCAATTAAAACACTCTCTCCCCCTCCACCCCCCCCCCCAACACACACAAACTCTTACTCCCCTGGATTTTCTCATACACACTCATGCTCTCACACTCACTGGCTCCCTCACATACACACAAACACACACACCCAGACAGGCTCCCAGTCATTCTCACTCACACACACACACATACACACACACACACACACACACTGAACCTCAGGCAGGCTCCCATTCATTTTCACACCATTCCCGCTCCATCCTCCAGGCAGGCACCAATTCATTCTCACACACACAGACCCCCAGGCAGGCACCCATGCATTCACACACATACACCCCCAGGCAGAGTCCCATTCATACACATGCACACACTAAAGGCAGACCCCCCTCTCTTTTGCCAGCAACCTCGGAACCTCTCTCATTCCTCTGCTGCCACTGTCACTGCTGCCACATGACTATTGGGGATGTTGCTATTCTTGCACATTCCCAAAGATTACATGTGCCAATCACTAAAAAGATTTTTTTTTTTTACCCTTTGCTATCTGATCTTAGTTTTCTAATTGGTTGGTCACAGGCTTTTCTTTTCCACCTTCCCTTTCTTATTTTTGTTTGCCAATTCCTTTTATATTGTCTTTTTTTCTGTTTCTTTTCTCTCCATCTTCTTCCCTCAAACACACAGTTAGGTTCTCATTCTCACATGCATTTCTCTCTCTCACACACAGGCTCTCACTGTCACATGCTCTCTCTCATACAATCATTCATACACACAGTCTCTCACTGGCACATGCTGTCTGACTCTCACACACACAGGCTCTCTCTCACTCCCACATGCTGTCTTGCTCAAGCACAGGCTCTCACTCCCACATGCTGTCTTGCTCATGCACATGCAGTCTCTGCAAACATTCAGGTCCTCACACACAATCTCTCAACTCATCTCATGCATGCGCGCACACACACACACACCCTCTACAGACCCTCAGCCTCTCTCTCACCTCTGGGCCTCCTCTTCGCGGGTCGCCGCAGGATGGGCTCTGCAGCGGCCCTGCTACCGGGCTTCTTCCTCTTCTCGGGCCGCTGCGACTTGGGATTCGCAGCGGCCCGTAAGCACAAGCGATGCTCCTCTTCTGCATGCACTGATGCTTCTCCTCCTTCCTGCCCACGCGGCTCCGGCAACGTTTACTTCCGGGGCCGCACAGGCAGGAAGGAGGAGGAGCATCAGTGCGTTCAAACACGATCTTTTTCTTTGGGCTGTGGTGACGTGAGCCTCACCACAGCCCTGCCTATCTGCCTGTCACTGCGCCGCATGCGCTTCCCTGCGCCCGGGGGCATGGGGGTGGTGGTGGAGGGATACTAAAAAACTAATTTTAAAGGGTTGGCGCAGCCGATAAAAAAAAAGGCTCGGCGCAGCCGATAAAAAAAAAAAAAATGTGATAGTCCCGAAATGCTACGCGTGTCAGCAAAAATGGCTCGGCGTGTCACCTCTGACACGTGTGTCATAGGTTAGCCATCACTGCTCTAGACGGAGAAAGGTGGGTAATGAGTTCCAGAGGGAGGTTCCAGCGATCGAGAAGGCTCTTTCTCTGGTGAGGGCAAGGTGAGCGGTTTTGAGTGATGGGGTGTGTAAGGTGACTTGAAGCATAAGCAAATTACAAGCTCTAGTTTCATATTCACTGTACCTGCAGTTCTTTCCCAATAGGGTGGTTCTATGCCTTCACCCTAAGTTACTTCCAAAAGTGGGGGTATCTGAATTTCGCATTACTAATTTTAACATTTAACTTCCTACTTTCTTTCTGAGACCACATGCACACAAAGGAGAAAGGCTTTTCTCTCTCTGGACTGCAAGAGAGTCCTAGCATATTACATATTTGGGGTAACCTGCACAGAGTAGTGGTTGCTACCTTGGGAAGCTTGCTGGGCAGACTGGATGGCCCATTTTGGTCTTTTTCTGCCATCAGTACTATGTTACTTAAGAAGGACTCTGCCTCATCAAGCTTCTCAGCTTTTCATATGCCTTGATCCAGCTAGATTGGGACAGACAGTTGCGTTGCAAGATAGAATCGATTAGCCAATTAGAGTTATCATGCACTGTTATGCACTGGCTGACTTGCAGACTGCAGATTCTGTCAAATTCATCAAGGAAAAGCCATGGTGACTTCAGTGTCTCACCTAAGGGCCACATTGAAACATTTGCTTAGCTGCTACTTGTTCATCAGTTCACACCTTTCCGTGCTACTACAATCTCGATAACATGTCTTGAAGGGATAGTAACTCTGGACAATCAGTTTTGCACAGCCTGTTCACCTAGTAATCCACTCTTTACTAACCACTTCTGGAGTCCGGATTTCTTTCTTCAGTTGTTGCTCTGTGCTGCAATCCTCAGCTTGTGTCTCCCCACGTGTTATGGCTATTTCATGTCTGCTTATCAAAGGAGAAAGCAAGTTTGCTTATCGGTAAACAGGGTTCTCCATAGACAACAGGATGAATTAGCCATACAATTAGCCATATTTCATTCCCACCTGCCTCCCTGGAGCATTGACTCACCAAATCTTAAACTTTGGAAGAGACTGAGAGACTCATGAGACAGCATGTGTGCACAGGGACTTCCATGCCTGCTCAATAAAGTCTTCACTGAACTGTGTCTGTGTCCATGCAGTTGGATGACGTTCTCATGCATTATGGTTAATTAATTCATCCTGCTGTCTACAGAGAACTCTGTTTACAGGTAAGCAACCTTGCTTTCTCCTACTGAATAATTCAGGAGAGCTCCTATACCTTGTAGGATACTCCTTGTGCCTGGAAGTGTTTAGCAGTCCTTCTGCAGAACAAACTCCTCTCTTCTCCAAGTACCATATTGGTGGCACAACTCCCCTTCTTCCAAATGTGAAGCATCTTGTTAATACATTACTATACTGATAAGATAATTTAATACAATCCTCCTTCTTCTTGAGAATAATAGCAGTTTAGGTCCCAAATCCCTTCTGGACAATCCAAACTGGACCTTTTCTTCCCTTAAAATTCCTAGTTTAAGATCTTTCACTGCTTGGGGAACCTCTTGCTCCTTTTTGTCCCTGACCTTAAGACTCTATTAACTACTTTGGGCATGGAAAGCTTCTGCTTTGCTCACCCCTCTCTACAGCCCAAGAGAGAGTTTACAGAGTCCTGAACATATGTGTGCAGCTAGTCCTACAATTCCTGTAGACTGAACTCTTTAGAACACTAAGGGTCTGTTTATCCCCTCAAAGGCACATTCCACTATGGCATGAATAGAAAAGGGTGCTCTTGCAAAGGCAAGATAGCACATACTTCTTTTTCCAAAAACTTGACCTTGTAAATGGGAGGACAGATTAGTGAGAATCTCTAAAGGGTCTCTTCATATGGTGAAACAAATTTGCAAAAAAATGAAAAGGCCTGAGGAAAATATTTGAAGAAATGAAATAAAACCTTAAAAGACCAACATTATAGGCCACTCAGAAAAATAAGTGTATTTCAGGACATCATACAGCTCATTTACTACCCAAGAAAGTGTTGCAGTCCAAAAGGCTATTGGTCATCATCTGCCTGGAAAGTCTGCCCAGTCTGCCCAGCAAGCTCATGAAAGTTTCTGCTGCACCATACAAGTCACCCCCATACTTATCAGTTTTCCAGACAAGGGCCCTTGTTGCTTGCTGTTTGAGTCCAAATCCCCGTTACCTTCTGCCGTAGAAGCAGAGAGCAATGTTGGAGTTGCATCAAGATGTTCAGGCTTATTGGTTAAGGGTAGTAACCGCCACACTAGCAAATTATCCCCATGAACTCATTTCTTCATTTCTATCCTCTAGCCTTTAGGGATCCCCAGTGTTTATCCCATGCCCCTTTGAAATCTTTTACAGTTTTTGTCCTCACCACCTCCTCTGGAAGGGCATTCCAGGCATCCACCACCAGAAATACTCAAATGTTTCTTAAAAGTTACAAAAATTGTTTCTAAATGACGACAAAAAATGTCTAACAAATAAGGGCAACAAATGTCATTTAGAAAGCTTAATCTTAACTCCAGGAAGCCTTAAACCCTCAGCCTGATAGAGATAAAAATGTAGTCCCAACTTTCAACAACAGGTTACAAATGCCTTGGCAACCTAACTTCAGGTCTGTGAAGACACGTTCTGCTGCTAAATGCTTATACAGACTGTGTTTCAAGGAGGACAGTTGTAGTCACCACTATTCAGTCTCATGCCTTATGTAACACTAAATCTTTCTCAGATGTCACCTTGTTTGACAACTGTAAATAAAGTTCCTATTTCCAGTAATTTTATTTTGTTTTCCTCCTGCTCTTTTGGGCTTCAGCTCAATCAGAACCGGCCCCCTGTCCCAGTGCTAAGCGTCATCAGCCTTCATTCGCACTTACCTGGTGGGATTCCACATGTTAAACCCTCTCGCCTCCACCTTGCTGTCTAGTGTGCCGCATTGTGAGCCATCAGGCCAGCCCAACCCCCTAGTTTACACATGTTTACCTTTTCATGGTGTGCAGCACTTGCTTTAAAGTATTGTATACCAATGGGAAAACATTTACACCTTGACAAGTTTCAGCTGAGATCCTGAATTGAAATATGTCTTATCAGGGCCCATGCTAGCTTTTTTGCTGCCCTGTGCAAACAATTACTGTGCTGGTCTATTCCCCCCCCCCCCCCCCCCCCCAAGCCCCCAGGTCACTTCCCTCCACTAATCTAAAATTTAAAATCTGACATTCCTCCCTACCCAGGTCTACCCCCTTCTCTGGAACCCATAGTCAGTCAAGTGTATTACATGTCATAGGCAAACTTTAAAGTCCCACCCACACACAAATGCACAATTAAAAATTATGCACTTATAATAACAGATTTTATATTAAAAAGAACATTCTGAATATAGTCTTCTGAGGTAAAAAATCACTTACAACAACCTGTATATTATATTTGCATGCATTGCTGTGGTGCCAACCAGAAAACCCTGCAAAAATGCACATACCCTATTGTAATGCATTTTGGATGTGGGATTGACCCTCAGAAAGCCTTGAATACTCCCATACCAAATCAGCTCTAACTGCCAGCACTCAAACAATAACAATCTTACCTATGAAAAAGTAACACTACAAATATAAACCAGCTCCTAAAATACCAATACACCCCTTATTAGAAAACAGAACAAGCCAGGCTGCTATACATCCTTACACAGAAGCTATATGCTAGCAGAATATCTCACCTTGGTCACATATACAGAACACAGTCCATCACTAAATAAAAAGTTCATCACAGAATAAAAAGAGACCATAAAGTATAAATAAAAATTTGCAGGCAAAAACTGAACTGGAAACTGCATCAAGGCACACCTGTATACAGTGCAACAAAAGAAACATCATTCGTCATAAAAACAATAAAATCAAGAAATATAAAACATCAATCATAATAGTAAAACCATATTAATAATGAAAATAAAGATTTCAAGACAGCTGAAAATCCAATAATTAAAAACTCATTGTTTTTTTTAAATTTCCCAAACACTACTAAAATATTTCAAAAGAGCAGACCTCAAATAACACCCAATAATTAAAACTAATAAGGATAAAAAAAATATATATCTCTCTTCATTCCTGGGAATTTTTAGTCACAATCGGGCCGATTCAGTATCGTGCGCTCGGCCAAGCGCATCTTTAGCCCCGGTTTGGCCACACGTTTTCGATGCGCTATTTTTACCCCTTATACAGTAAGGGGTAATAGCGTGTCGAAAATGTGCGGCCAACCCCCCTGAAACTAATAGCACCCGCAACATGCATATGCATATTGATGGGCCTATTAGTTATTCCCGCGCGATACAGAAAGTAAAATGTGCAGTGAAGCCGCACATTTTACTTCCAGAAATTTACGCCTGCCCAAAGGTAGAAGTTAATTTCGGCCGGCATAGGGAAAGTGTACAGAAAAGCAGAAAAAACTGCTTTTCTGTGCACCCTCCAACTTAATATCATAGTGATATTAAGTCGGAGGTCCCAAAATTTAAAAAAAATTTAAAATCTGCCCGCGGGTTGGAAGATGGTCGCTCAATTTAGCCGGCGTCCGTTTTCTGAACCCGTGGCTGTCAGCGGGCTCGAGAACCAACACCAGTAAAATTGAGCATCGGCTGTCAAACCTGCTGACAGCTGCCGCTTCTGTCAAAAAGGAGGCCCTAGGGACGTGCTAGTGTCCCTAGCGCCTCCTTTTACTGTGGGCCCTCATTTAAATACTCGATCGCATGCCCAGGAGAGTGGCTTGGGCGCGCGTCGGGAGAGTGGGCGCTCGCCTCTGAGCTCTGGCTCTCCCGTGGATTTTACTGTATCGGCCCGCTTGAGATTGTTGTGGATTAGTGGGTGAGGGAGGGCACACAAACTTTCTCCTCTCTCTCTCTCATGAATGCATACACACTTTCTTTCTCTCATACATACTCATCCTCATATGCTCATGCTTCCTCTCTCAGATGCACACAGTTCCTATCTCTCATGTGCACATACACACACACACTGACACACACATAAACATGCTCCCTCTCACACATACGTTCACACACACATACAGATGCTCTTTCTCGCTCACACACTCCCACATATTCATACTATCTCTGTCACATTTTCCTTCTGTCTCACATTCACACTCCCTTTCTCTTGCAAACACACATAAGTGTTCCTTCTTAAACTTACACACACACACATGTTCTCTCAAACACAGGAGCTTCACCTTCTTTTTTTTTTTCCACTTGCTCCTCCAGCAGCCTTGGGCCCACCTCTTCACTTTGGCCTCCATCGATCAGGATAAAGTGGCCTACATTCCACTTTAGCTGCTGATGAGATGGGGTCTGCTGAAAGCCCACAGCCCCTTCTCTGCTTAGTGGACGGGATGGGGTCTATCGAATAACCCACGGTCTTACTACCTCAGCTCTTTCCCTCACTTCTCATCCCCTTCCCTCACTACCTCAGCTCTTCCTCCCCTTTCCCCTCACTATTTTGCTCTTTCTCCCACTTTTCATCCCCTTCCCTCCATCCCTCTAGAAATTCCCTTCTCACACTACCTCAGTTCTTCCCCCATCCCTGTCCCTCTAGAGATTCTTCTCCCCCCCCCCTTAGTGAGTCACTATCGCTGCTTTTTTTGCCTTCATCCCCTCTCCCTTCCTCTATAGGCTCTGTCCTCCCCTCTTTTCAGCCCTTCCTGTGCTTTCCCCACTTTCTTCCTGCCGGCTCCCTATGTCCTTTCCCTACCTTCTCACCCAGTCAATTCCAGCTTCTTAGCCCTCCCCAAGCTCTTCCTCCTCCCACTCCTTGGTACAGATTATTACTGTTAGGATTCCTTTTCCCCTCCTTTTCACGTGAGCAGGCAGCAGGAGCAGCAAAGCAGCTGAAGTAAAAAAAAAAAAGGCGAGCAGACTGCCCGTGACATAGGAGCTGCTAAAGTAGGCTTGCCAGCTCAGATTTAGTTATCGGATTGGTCAGAGGTAACCCAAACCTCTGCCTCATCCGATGCATCAACTCCTAGATCTCCTGCACGAGCTGGCAACAGGAGCAGCAACAGCATTTGAATGACGTCGTGTCCTGCTGCTGTGGGACCAATCTTGTGAGAAGAAGTGCAAGATCGCTGCTCCTCTCGCGAGACTGGCCTTGCGGCAGGTCATGTCGTCATTCAAATGCTGCTGCCACTGCCTGCTGGTGCAGGAGATCTAGGATTGATGCATCAGATCAGGCAGAGGTTTGGGTTACCTCTGCCCAATCCGATAACTAAATCTGAGCTGGCAAGCCTCCTTTAGCGGCTTCTATGCCACGGGTGGTCTGCTAGCTTTTTATTTACAAGAATTCATATACCCCTGTATGGAGCAGAAACTTTGAAACAGTCAATAAACCGACAATTCTGCACCTGTGGCTCAAATGTTGTTGTCTTAAGTTATATGGAGGATATGGATGACCATCATAAGTGTCTTGTCACTGGCTCATAATTGAAGCCTATAATGACACTAAGACCTGGTATGTATAGTGCAACAGGCTAAAAATATTCAATAAAGCCTTAAAGCACAATACCCAGTTTAATCATTGGTCATTCCTCACCAAAAGATTTTTATAGGCTCAAGATCGCTTGGCTGTGTATAGCATAAGATAGTGCACAAACCAAAACATAAGGTGCACTTATCTGAATCCTGAAGTTAATCCTGGAGGATTAACTTCAGGATTCAGATAAGTGCACCTTATGTTTTGGTTTGTGCACTATCCTATGCTATACACAGCCAAGCGATCTTGAGCCTATAAAAAATCTTTTGGTGAGGAATGACCAATGATTAAACTGGGTATTGTGCTTTAAGGCTTTATTGAATATTTTTAGCCTGTTGCACTATACATACCAGGTCTTAGTGTCATTATAGGCTTCAATTATGAGCCAGTGACAAGACACTTATGATGGTCATCCATATCCTTCATATAACTTAAGACAACAACATTTGAGCCACAGGTGCAGAATTGTCGGTTTATTGATTAGCTTTTTATTTACTTCAGCCGCCGGCGGGGTGGAGTGAACCCACAGCCTTCGTTCCATTTTGGCTGTAGGTGGCCCAGTCTGCCGCCCCGCTTGGAGCGGCTGCCCTGTGCAAGTGCACAGTTTGCACAATGGGTTGCACCAGCCGTGTGTATTATCAGGGATGATTTATTTATACAATCTCCAGCTTTGGTATATATTTATGTCCTCTCTCTAGTGAATGTTTATAGGGCATTTTTTTTTTTTTTTGCTATTGTACTATTCAAAACAAATACCATGTGATTTTAAGCCCAAAGAGTAAATGTCATAAAACCAGGAGCCCTGATTAGGAAATCATTTTAGCATTGTTTTTCAGTCCTGTTGATTTTCTGATGCAGCTTGTCACATCTGTGCATCGTTCTCCACAGCAAGTTGCTCTGTCCTCAGTCTTCCAAATGAAGAGCTGCACCAGGGCACAATCCACGAGTCCTTTTTGCCCCAGCACAATCGACAAGTCTGAATTGCAAACTGCCATGGTTGGAGTAGTGATAATAGAATTCCTGCAATACAATCCTCCTTAAATTCTAATTACATCATATTAGTTTCAGGTTCTAGAAAAATGCAACAACTTTAAAAGATAGCATTCTACACCTTTTTTGTCTGGATTTTTCAATACGCGGAATCTGCTTACATATACGAGGCTTTATTGATGGATTAATGCATAGAATAGCAGATATGTGTATATTTATGTGCATGTATGTACTGTATATGTAGCAAAAAAGGCTGCTGGATGCAGGGATTCATTAGCATTTTGACAAGGTGGTTATTAACCTCCACAAACCTCTCTGGAGATTAGCAGATTTCTCTTCTGTGAAGAGCTGGAAATTGTCCTGGAGCAGAAATTTATGACTCCTTCTCCTTTAGAAAGCAATGTATTACTTCTGGTTGCTATTGTGTCTGCTGGTTGGATCTATCTGCAAGTGACAGCCATGTGAAGCATCATCAACCTCTAAGGATTCGCCCCTATAGGGCCTGAGAAGATTTTGTGAGAGAAATGCTGTGTTTAATAACATCACAAAGCTTTTAAGGTGAAGTATTAAAGCTCCTACTGCATTTAAAATAAATGTGTGGAAAGGTCAATAAGGCAGTAAGGTTATTTTTAAACAGCTTTGCTTCATCTGCAGCAATGTTAAGAAAATGGACAAATTTATAGTGTAGATACTAAAGGTTATCCAGCCTAATATTACAATGTGGGAAACATTAGCAACAATTATGATCTATGTAAATTTCCAAAAAAAAACCCCAAAAACCTATTGTTGGATAATGTAATGTCTTCATCAGCCGGTCAGATTAGAGCCAACGGACAACATCTGGTAACAAAAGGATGCTAATACTATCTAATTCAAAAATATTTTACTCATTTTTTTTTAATGTTTTCTAGGCAGTCAGGTTTTCAGGCTGTCTCTAATGAATATGCACGAGATCCTCTCCGAACAATTCTTTGGGGGTAGCAGACTATAAAAAGATATGAAGAAATAAATAAAATATATCTTTGCGCTGCCTGTGTCTGGCTGGGGGTATTGGGGCAGAGGTCCAAGCACCATTCTGCTAGATAATTACCCTCATCTTTGGCGTGGTACATCTGATGGACAGCACAGGCAAATATACAACAATACCGTCCTCTGCTGCTTAGTCATTACTCAACCACTGTAGCCTTGGCAATGATATATTTGGGTTAGAATACAGTAGAATCCACCTGACGCGGATAGGACTTATCCCTTACATAACCATAGATAGTACGCAAACATTCAGAAGTGTGTAAAGTCTGTGGATGCTTTTTTTTTTATCCACAGACTTTTCGTCAGTTTTCAAAGGGGAAAATCTTTCCCTTTGAAAATTAGGTCGGAAAAAAAAATATGCGCACAGACCTGCATCTGCTATTTATGCGGGCACTCTCTCCAGTGAAATTAATTACATGCGTAGGAGTCTGCGCGTAACTATGCCCCCCATGCCCGTGAGCGCTAACTCCTCCTTAAGACTCCGCCCCCAGGAACCACATCCTCTCTGCATGTAAAAGTCCACGTGCACTGGCACTACCCCGCACACTTTTATGAGCAAAATGGGTAGGCAATTTTTTAAAAGCCCATTTCCACATATAAAAACTGTTTTACATGTGGAAATCCCTCGAGAATTGCCCTCTTTAAAAAAAAAAAAATCTGCTTGTTAGGCAAATTAAGGTGGCAGTTAGGTTAGACGTAGTGGATAGCAGACACATAGTACAATCCATATGCACCATGGTTTTGGCGTTATGACTCGCTGATTCAAGTTGTCTTGTTGTCTGGGTTTTGTCATTTAACGGAAACTTGAGTAGTGGGAAGTGACACACAGCAACGCTGCTCTGATTTGCACACTGTCATGTTTTTTTTTTTCTCCTCGTTTGCTTCCCTCTCACCTGCCTCAGTGTAGTGTTGACGGCAGTCGCTTCCCAGCTGGCTTAACACCCACGTCAGAACTCGGCTTGTAGCTGAGCCTATGATCTAGCACCCTGGTCCTGGAACAAACAGTTCTTACCAGATTGAAGATTCTAGGGGCTGCCTACGCAGTGTGCAGTCGCGTGCTCGGCTGAGATGCGCTTGTGCTGTTGCTGGAAAAATTCACTTCAAAGCAAGACTCTATCCTGAAATGCTCTCCATTTTTATTCACCATTGTGTACAAGAATGGCTACATTACTTTCTCAGATGGTAATTCCTGGGTGTAATTCTGACTGTGCTAATTCACATTGTATATGCCTTCAAATTTGGCACCTGGCACTGCCCCTGGCCCAAAGGGAGACTGTCCCGGATCCTGCCCCCCCCCCCCCCAAGCGGAGTTGCCACTGGGCCACATAAAGTAAGGATTCATGGTCCAGAGCAAGACCTACAGCCAGGCTGCCAGGAGCAGCCGGAGCCCTGGCCTGAAACAAACCCCTGCTGCTCATTCACAGGAGGAGTCGCAGCTGCAGTTCTGGGCAGTTCCCTGCTGTTGGCCCGTGCTGTGCTGAGGAAGGGAGGCTGGCATTGAAAGAGGCACAAGGAGATAGAAGGGAGTGAGGAGGAGAAGAAAAGGGTAGAAAAAAGGAAAAGGACAAGCAGAAAATGAAAAAAGAAGCCAAAAGAGAGACAAAAAAATAACGAGACATAAATGGAAAAATGTAACCCCCCCCCCCCCCCCAAAAAAAAATATATATAACGTGAACTATGAGGCAAAAAAAAGTTCCTGGTACCTACATTTTCAAAATATTTTTACAGCCCTGCTGTGGATCTGGGAGGTCAGACAGGCCTGGTGCCTGGTCGGCCAAAGTAATATGGTGCCAGGCACACACTGGAAGCAGGCCGAAGGGAGTGAAGGAGGGGAGAGGGGGTGGGGGCCTGGACCGTTTAGGGAGGGGGGGATAGGTGAGCGTTTGGACTGGATCTCAGTCCGTTGTTAGCCAGTATTGTGTAATTTAAACTTTGTAAGAGCAGAGCCAATTGGCTCTTTGGGCGCTAAGACTGTAGGGAAAAGGAGGCGTCGGGGGTTTCTAGGCTGCAGCAACGGCGCATTTCTTCAGTTGCGTTCCGTTGCTGCCGCGGTCGCTTCCCCCCCACCCGCCCTTTTGTTCTTCGGTTGTATTTCGGGTTTGATCTAGTCGCAGCAGGGAGGGGGTGAAGGCAGGTTGCCCGATCCGATTAGGGGTTCAGCGTTACTTATTTTCTGCTAATTTGACTTCGGTCATGTTTCAACTTATGAGGACAACTGAGTGCAGGTGTCACCATAGGACTCCTTGCTGAGAGGTGGCGGGGGTCACGATAATGAGTTTAAGTCATACAGGAACGTGCTGGCCGGGTGGCTGGTGGTGATCATCTTGATGGGTGGTGGCAGATGGTTCCTTAAATTACTGAGTTTTGGGGGCTCGGGCACCTGTTTGTTATGTAATAAAGCTGCGGCCTGTTTGATTCCAACTTGTGTCTGTGTTTTTATTGGAGCTTTTGTAAAAGGGCTGTTGCGGAAGAAGTATATGTCCTGGCCACCCATATTAATAATGTATTTGTCTCTAATTATCTTTTTTTTTTTTTCATAGTTTGGAAATTAGGATATCGATGTCTACCGCCCTACCAACAATCACTTGTTTATTTTCTGTTCCATATTCTCTGCATTTACTATTTTGTAAACAGATTAGGGACAGCCTTCCCAATCCCACTGAAACACCGGATTTCTCTTATGATTAATAGATTCCGTACTATTGGTGGTCAGCCTCCTGAGGTCATATTATGTCTCACTCAGCCATCACAACCTCATAGGATCGGACCGCTTCACTGGCAGTGATGTGTGCTGCTTCACAGGAGACTTTGTTTTCGTTCCTGAGTGTCTGCTGCTTGGGTTAGCAGGGGCCAAGCATGGGATGGAAGGAGTTTCAACTAGTGGTGAAACCTGGGGAGCACACACTCCTGAGGGAATTCTGCGCACAAAAGTTGAAAATGCTGCAAAGTTCTGCATACTTTATATTGGTCAAAATAACATAATATACATCACAGTCTTTGAGTAACTAATTAACTTAAAATGTAGTACAGAGAAATTATTATTCCAAGATGCAGAATTTTAAATATTTTGAGCAGAATTCCCCTAGAAGTACACTGTTGGAGTGTCCCTTCAACACTCTCTCCCTACTACCCTGGCCAGACCCCCTTTCACTCTGCCCTTTGCTCTCCACTGTTTCTCCTCTCCCTCTTCAGGTTCAAATCCTTTCCATTATCTCCACCCTGCAGCCCTCTACTCCTAGAATTTGACCATTCTCTCATACAACTTTTCACACAGATTCCTTCTGTCCCTCTCTCTCTCTCTCTCTCTCTCCCTCTCACACACTCACACAGGCTCTCTCTCTTTTATACACACACCCTCACACCCACCCTTAAACAGGTTCCCTCTGTCATTCTGTAACACACACACACTCACACCCTCAAAAAGGCTCCCTCCATCCTTCTCTCAAACATACACCCTCACATAGGCTCCTTCTCTCTCGCACATAGATGCTCCCTCTCTCTCTCACATGCACACACACACCCCTCCTCAAACAGGATCCCCCCCTCTCTCTCTCGCATACTTATATCCACTCACACAGGCTCCTTCTCTCTTTTGCACACTCATACACCCCTGGACATAGGCTCTCTCTCACTCACACACACACCCCTTCAACCGAGCTCCCTCTCACACTGAAAGACATACCCTCACAAAATTCCTCACTCACACACACCCTCACTCAGGCACACTCGCTCCAAATCACACACATACCCTCCTGTGCCTGTCATTCTGTGCACATACACATCACAGGCCACATCGATGTCGTCAGCTGTTCACTGCTCCTTGGCTACAACTTGCTCGCGGCCCACCGGCACCTCCCTCGTCTTCAACCGTGAGCAGGATGGGCTTCGCTTGCGGTCCACTGGTACCTCCCTCATATTTGGTCGAAAGCAGGATGAGCTCCACTCCACAGCCCACCAGCGTCTCCCTTGTCATCGGCCATGAGTTGAATGGGTTCTGCTCGTGCACTTCTGGGGCTTCCTTCCACTTCAGTCACGAACAGGATGGGCTGTGCTTGCAGCCCACCAGGCAGCTTAAAATTTCTGTGAAAAAAAATTCTGCACAGGAGGGGAATTCTGCGCTCCGCAGAAGCGCAGAATTCTCCCAGGAGTAACACATACCAGATTCTGGAAGAAGCTTTGATCTGTAGTCTCTATGCCAAGGATGATCACTGCAGTAGCTATGCTAGATGGCAGGTGGGGGTTATAAAATGGGGAGAATTCCCAGGTAGTTATGAGTGGAAGCTCATGCTGCTATTGCCCAGTAGGGGCTGATTCCAATTCTGCTGGAAGACCAGAGAGCTGGAGGAGCCTGCGGGGCCAAAAAAAAAAAAATCTTAGTAGGATCTGTTTTACCGTATGGTGTCGTAAGGCATTGGAAAAGTGTTCTTAATCCATCCAGAAGCTGATAAGACCAGGCAGGTGGCTAAAGCCACGTAAACTCCAAATTAATTTAGTTGTCCTTCAAAATAAATCTCTGATTTTGCTTTCAAATTTTTCAGAATGTCATAGGTTACTTCTAGCCAAATCCTATTTCTAACCAAAGGTCACAAATGACATTTACCTTGCTACTAACTTATATTATACCTGCTGTGTGGAACATATTAATTGCAAAATATCCACACAAAGAGTTTGGTCTGTGAAACCACTGTCATGTACATTGACCTGTGCTGGAAGACTTTAATACATCTGATCTTTGTTAAGGAAGGACATATGGTTTAAGTAGCTCTTGGTTTGATTTTTTTTGTCTGTGTGTTTTTATGTTACCCTAGGGTGTTGTGCAGTATAAACACTTAATGAACTAGCTGTTCACCTCCAGAGAATATAGCTTAGGTCACCAGTAAAAATGAATTTTAGTTTCTCTATCGTATTGCAGTCTACTGCAGAAGCTGGTACATCTTTAATCCGATTTTACAGTCTTTGCCCAATAGAACCTTACTACTGTACCTGGGATGCATGTGTTCAGAGAATCAGGATGCAGAAGTTTGCACCAAGATTGGTGTGAGCTAAATCTGATTTTAAGTTAAAGCATTAATTCCTTAATCCATGAACATTAAGACTCGTTGTGTTTGTGTGTGTGTTATATCTATATAGTAAACAAATAATGTAACCCCTGATTTGGGTAATCCTCAGAGAGACATATGGCACACTGAATATCGGGGCTAAATCTCTGATAATATATTTTTCTCCTTTTCCCGTTGTACCCTGTTGGAAGGTTCTCCGTAGGGGGAAGGATAAGCCTCCTAGGCCTGTGGCATTAACTACGTAGTCCTCTTCAGAGTGCCAATAATGAAAATGGACACCATGAGGGTGTTCCAACATAAATCTTGCTGATGAAAAATTGTTAGAATCCAGCTGCCTTCTCAGACTTCTGGTGGTGGAGGTTCATCGTGCAGCAGGGAGCTGCCATTGGATGCTCTGACGTGTGTGATACTAGGACCTGGAGAACAAACACTTAGGGCGTGCCTGAGCATTGGTGCGCCCAATTTGGTGCACATTGGTGGGAGAGTCGGGTACCCACCCCGATGATGTCACAAGATTACTTAGCCTGCCTGGACTTGGATTCGTCTCAGCAAGAAGGTCTCCTGGTTCCTGCTCCTTTTGGTTCCAGTCTTCAGTCTTACTCAAGCCCTTCAGCCTGATTCCTGCCTTCGGCTCCAGCCTGGTTCCTTTCTTTAGCTTCTGCCTGGTTCCATTTTTGCCTGTGTCTTCACTGCAGTCTTCAGCTCCGCTTCAGCCTCAGTCTTGCCTCAAGCCATAAGCCCTGTCCTTGCCTGGCTTCAGCCACAGCCTGGTCTTTGTATAGATTTTTGGACTCATTCATAGTCTGGCCCGTGCCAAGACTCACTCGCCCACCGCTGGCTATGAGGCTGCAACACGGCAAGATGGGTTCATGCATACGTAGTTCCTTACAGTTTGCTGAGGCCATGAGCTTGGTGAACGCTTCCTCGCGATGGACCATCACTGCCTTGACCACCCAGAAGACGGAGCGAAAAACAAAATTGATTAGTCTCCTGCACCAGTTCATGCAACAGGCCCAGCAGCATCTCAATCAAGTAAAAGACTCATTACGGACCTTGTCACAGCATTTAAATGTAAATCAAGTCCAACATCCAGCTTCAGTCTTAGTTTCAGTTCTGGTGAACCCTATACCGGACTGGTGAGTCCTTGATTCAACAACCGCCACCTCCAAGGTGATCTAAAAACATGCAAAGGATTCCTTAATGTGAGCAAGGTACAATTTGATTTATAGCTAGCTCGTTTTTTTCTCCAAGATCACCTATATACTCTCCTTGTTGGACAGTCCAGCTCTTGCTTGGACCTCTTCCTTATGGGAACAAGATGATTTGCTTCTCAGGAATTTGAACAATTTCAATAAGCAATTCTGTCTGATCTTTGATCAACCTGGGCATGTCACGTCTGCTGCCACAGAGCTCCTTTGTATTCGTCAGGGCAATTGTTCTGTTGGCGAATATGCGGTAGAATTCCATACCTTAGCTTCTGAACTCGGTTGGGGTGAAGATAGCCAAATTGCCAATTTTGGCAGGGATTATCTGAGAGAATAAAAGATGAACTTACAGCTCGGGACCTTCCTCTGTCCCTCGAAGTACTGATTGCATTGGTTATTCGTATTGACCTGAGATTCGAGGAACAGGCCCATGAAAAGAACTCTTAGCAGACCTCGCTCGTGGTTCCCAGACTTCAAAATCTCTTGCAGTCCATTCTGGAACCATCAAAGGTGGCTGCCTTCGAAGAACCCATGCAATTGGGTAATACCCAGTTTTCTCCTGATGAGAAGCAAAGGCGAAGATTGCAAAATCTTTGTCTCTACTGTGCCGCACAAGATCATTCTGTCCGTTGGTGTCCCCTGAGACCGGAAAAATCTATAAAGAGAAGTCTCATCGGGAAGGCAGCCTTGCACCATCCTGCTTCCTCTCCACTACTAACGGTTCCGGTGTGTCTTACCTAGGGAAAACACTCAGTTCAGACCGAAGCTTTAGTAGCTTCCAGAGCCAGGGGCAACTTTACTCAAGAATCACTGCTATGTCAATGTGGTTGCCCTACTACCAGCTTAACCCTGTGTCATTTCGTCCATCTATGGAGAACCCCTATCTGGTCGTGTGACTCTAGCTTTTTCGCTCATCATGATGCAGATTGGGTCTCATTAAGACAACATTTAGTTCTATGTACTATCTGAAGCATCCAGCCCTCTTGTACTTGGACTACCCTGACTGAGTCTTCATCAACCATCTATTGACTGGAATTCCTTACAGATTGACCAATGGAGTCTGTCCTGCCAAGGAAATTGTATCTTTTCATCTTTGTCTCTGGCTTCTTCACTTTAGACAACCTTGTCTGAAGTGCTGGTTTTGCCGCTTCAATGTACATCCTGTTCTAATGTGAATTCTGAACTGTGTTGTCCTTCTGCCAAAGAACCTTTGTCTGTCAGTCAGGACCAGTCTCATTCCTTATCCAAGCTTTCAACCTGCTTTGAATGGTTTTTTTGTTCAGTCTCGAAAATAAAGAATCTCTGGGTCTTGAGTCTGGACCCCCGAGCCCTAAGTTGGAAAAAAAGTACCTTTGTCTCCTCAGAAGCCAAAGAGAAGAAGCTTGAGGAGGGGACACTGTTAGAATCCAGCCGCCTTCCCAGGCTCCTCGGTGGTGGACATTCACAGTGCAGCAGGGAGCTGCCTTTGGATGCTTTGATGCATGTGATACTAGGACCTGGCAAAGAGATGCTTAGGGCGTATATATGCATCAGTACACACGATTTGGCATATCTTGGCAGGAGATTCGGGTACCCGCCCCGATGATGTCACATGCTCAAGACTTCCTAGCCTACCTGGACTTTGATTCATTGCCTCAGCAAGAAGGCCTCCTGGGCCTGTGCCTTCTGGTTCCAGTCTTCTGTCTTACTCAGTCCCTCCAGCCTGGTTCCTGTCTTCAGCTTCTGCCTAGTTCTAGCTTCTCAGCCTTCAGCTTTGCTTCAGTTTTTGCCTGTGGCTCCGCTGCAGTCTTCAGCTCCGCATCAGCCTCAGCCTTGCCTCAAACCATCAGCCTTGCCTCAAGCCATCAGTCTTGTCCTTTCCTGGCTTCAGCTGCAGCCTGGTCTTTGTATAGACTTTTGGATTCAGTCATAGTCCGGCCCGTGCCAAGACTTGCTTATTTGCCATTGTGTGGGTCTCAGGACTCTACCTACGAGTCTGTCACAGCAAGAGGGGCTCACACATACGCAGTTCCTTACAGAAATAGTTCAAACATGAAAATACAGCACTTGGTACAAGTCTCTCTCAGATAATAACCATAAAGCAATTCAAAATAGTAACTCTGTGGACCCGTAATCTTTCCCTCAGAGTTTCTCCTTTATCCATCAGAAGAATGTTGTCATACAAGGTGCTGGGTTGGGTTCAGGGTACACCACCCCAGGAACAGTACAGGACTGCAAGGCAAGACATGGGCTTATCTTCTGCTAGCCAGCCCCCTCCCCTGCAGGTTGAATCCTTGGGTTCTGGGGGCCAGTAGGTCTCTGCAACAGCAGTACATCATGATGAGTCCTGGGTAAAGTGAAACAAAGTAGGACAAGACAAGGCTTGGTACAGGAGCCAGACAAAGCAACATTTGGTACAGGAGCTGGAAGAGGCAAGGCTTGGATTTGGAGCTGGTCACAGAACAAGGACTGGGGCTGCAATAGACAAGAGACAAGGTAAGGTAGTGAGCACAACCAGGAAGAGATACAAGCAAGGCAGGATACTGGACAAGACACTAAGCAGGAACTGGGACAGGGAATGGATTCTAGGGCCTGGACAGGGCAGGGCATGACAAGTCCAGACAAAGACAGGACTAGCCAAGACAGACTAGGACTGGACCAAACAAGGACTAGGCAAGACAACAGAGAACAAGAAATTTAGAAGTCTGAAGGCAGCAAGGCTGGAGGCCCGTAGGCCACTAAACTAATGGCCTGAAGGCCCCTAGATATGAGAGTCCTGAAAAGGAGCAAGGAGCAAGAAAGGCCCTGTTATGTTTCGGGAGGCCTTGCATTCTGTTAGAGAGCGCTGGGAGAGCGGTCCCAACTTGTGGAGATAGTGTGCCCTTAGGCCTCGGCACGACCCCAGAGGACTCCGAGGCAGCACCGAGGTAGGCATGATGTGTCCCAGCATGGGTGGAGATGGACTCTCTGCTGGACCTGCATGCTTCTGGAGCCAGCACATGGTGTTGGTTATTGAACAGTCCTCCCACTGTTCCCAGCCCTTTCGGACCTGCCAAAAGGAATGACAAGAAGCAGCAGGCTGGACTATGGACGAGGGCAGATGAAGGCTCTGGAACATAGAGACTCTAGACGTAGACGAGGAACTTGGAAGTATAGACGAAGACTCACTTGGGTGCGCAGACGAAGACTCGTGCAAGGACTTTGGACAAAGGTTCAGAAGCAAGGTACTGCAGGCAAAGGTATTCAGGAGTAAGATCAAGTACTGGGTTGAGACTGCGACGCAGCGCGCCCTACACAGCCACTACCCATGGGCTGGTCACGGACCATGCTTGAATGCGAAGCAGGCTCTAGACGAGATGTGGAATAGATGAAAACTGGAACATGGCGAAGATTCGGTAGAAGCCTGTACCAAGGTGCGCCCTACACAGCCCATCCTAGGCTGGTCGCAGACCACGCTGGAATGGCACAAGTTCAGACAGAGTCTTTGGCATGGACGGACACAATGCAAGGAACTCCGAAGACTGGGACGGAAGCAAGCAAGGATTCAAAGACAACTTAGGACTCAAGCAGAAGTCTTCCGGAGGCATGTACTGCGCAGGTGAAGATGGCCTTGTACCATGAGCCCCCTACACAGCCACTACCCATGGGCTGGTCACGGACCACGACATGGCATGCCAGGAAAGGAGGTGAAGAGGAACCTGGGGTTCAGGACATCAGGAACAGGCGAGGAACGTCAGGACGGGATCACCGACATCAAGACGAGACATGGAGCTCCAACGAAGAACGAAGGCCTGACGGAGCGCTGGAAGGCGAGACATCCAGGAGCAAGTAACTCCAATGCAAGGCCAAGCAGAACTGAAAGAGAAGTCCTTTTATAGAGCAGGAAGCAGGCAACTCCCTGGGAGGAGTTTAGATTGGCCACACTCGGCTGGCCCTATAACTAAAGAGAAGAGCTGTGGGCCGACCCCTTAGGAAGAAGGGGCGAAGCCCAAACCAGAAAGTCAAGGAAGAAGCAGAGCAGGCCTCAGGTAGGCCCAGATGGCAACAGTGGCCTCCCAGGCCATGGAGCAAAACCGGGATAGACTATCCAGGCAAGGCCCTGGCTTCTGTGCGACCTCCAGAGAAAAGGTGAGAGGCCTCTTGTGGCACAGCTACGAGAGGAATCGTAACAGGCCCGGATGCCACAAGGCAAGGTAGATAGGCTGCAAGGCAAGGAGCAAGGAATAAGAAGGCCTGGAGGCCACAAGGCATAGAGCAGAATAACAGCAGCCAGGTCAGAGAGCCAAAGTGACTTCATTAAAAATCAAAGGTCTATTCGAAAGACTGGGTTACATAAGGCTGCAGCTTGGATGTGGTGCGAGCAGTGAAAAGGAGCTTGGCAAGGCTGGAAGTTAAGCTTGCTGAGGTCCCCTGGTGGAGAGGAGGCTGCACCACAGGCAATCAGGTAGTCAGTGAGGAGGCGGTTCGGAACAGAGCTCACTGGAGGTCTCTGCTGGTGAGGAAGTATCATAATAATAGACTGAATCAAGGCACGATGAGGCTGCACAGCAGACAAAATTGTGACAAATGTAAAGCCTCCCTGGGTGAAACTAAATGTGAGGTCTTCCTCTCCCTCTGTTGGGTTTCCCTTCACAATACTTGGGGTCCACTGCTTGATCTTGAACTCTTGTTTTCTCCTCTCCATCTCCAAGTACCCTGAGGGCAACATCTGAGTGGTTTGCCATTTGTGACCATCAAAATGGTAGCTCAGATTCTCCTCTCTCCTCCTGATAATGATACCAGTGGAGTACCCACTTCTTTTCCAATTTGTCTGATTGACAAGGGAATCTCTTAAGCTTTGCGGCACTAATATGATTAAAGAAACTTTTTTTCTTACTTCTCTCTCTATGGGTAGGAAGGCTGGATCCAAGCTTCCTCCCAAATGAAAAAAAAAAAAATCACACAAAATAATTGACTGCAGAAATCACTAGAGATGTATCGCCAATCACTGTTGCAAGTTCGAAATTACTCTCTAATTTCTAAGACTCCTCAGCCAAGGCATTGGGCCTTTACTTTACAAAATTAAGAGAAGTGAAAAGAAAAACTCCTCTCTCTAAATCCTAACTGACACCGGGGGAGAGGGTCACATGCTTTAATGCATCTAGGAATAAACCAGTACAGCAGCCTTTATTAGGGGTATTGTGGTACATTCATCTATTCTACACTGCTCTGACCTAACTACTTGACCATACTCCTTAGTAGGGATCCCAGTGGGGGCCATATATCTATCTATCTATATATTATCTACATCTATAGATATCAATAGATATAGATCTCCATCTGCCTGCTAATGACAGACTTTGAAGCATTTTGTTGTAAAGTGAGCATGCTGTAAGACTTTTTTTGTGCTGGGGCCACATTATAAGTTATCAGCTGCAACAAGGGCCAGGGGGTGGGAGGGGGTCCCCCTTGGAGCTCCTGAGCACGATAGTCAAACTCCCGGCTCTTGCTGCAGGCATTTCAGTACTCATCAAACTTAAGAGCCAGCATTTTTAGCACCTGCAAACATGGATCCCAGCCTCCACCAAAATCAGCAAAACTTTCAATCCAAGAGATACAAGGCGTTTTCTGGGCTAGCAGAGTACCTCTCCTTGGTCACAAATGCAGAACACAGACAAGACTCTCACAAAATAAGAATAAAAAGATCATAAAGTAAAAATAGAAAGGTGCAGGTAAAAAAACTAAACTGGAAACCACTACAAGCCAGATTCATATGCAGTGCAAGAATGCAAAAACAGAAATATCACCATTCCTCATAAAACAAAATAAAGAACTATAAAATCAATCATGATAGTAAAAGTAAACCATACTAATAAAAATATTCAAAACAGCTGATGAATAGAAAATATAATAATTAAGAAGAATAAGGATTTAAAAAAATTAAATATCTCCCCCACCCAAAAAAAAAAAATCTATTAAATATTTCAAAACAGTAGATATATCAAATACCCAATAATTACAATAATTGGGATTAAAAGGTTTCCCCCTCTCCATACCTGTGAACTTATGATTTCTGGTCACCCTGAGATTGTAGTGGATTAGTGGAGGGGAGATGGGGGTGAACACACACACTTTCTCCTCTCTCATATAAACATACACACTCGTACTTACAAACCCTTCTACCTCTCTTCTCACTCCCGTCTCCTACTTCCCTATCCTTCCCTCTCACTCACCTTTCAATCATTCACCTTTTTCCCTTCTCTCCCCTCTGATAGTCATTCACCTTCCCACTTAATCCCCTTCCTTTCCCTTTTAGTACCTACCCTCTTTTCTTCTGTTATTCACCCCTCACACCCTTCCCTTTTTATCACTCAGCCCGCCCTCCCATTCACTCCCTTCTCCATCACTTACCTTCTTCCTCCCCCATTCACTCCCTTCCTTCTCATTCACTCTCTCTCCTCCACTCCCTTCCCTCTGTCACTTTCCCTTCCCTACTGGCTCCCTTCCTTTATCTGTCTCTCCCTCCCTCTCATGTACTCTCTTCCCTTCCTTCCTTTCTGTTACCACCCTCACCCCCTTTCCTTCTCTTACTCATACCCCTTCCCTTCCAAACCCACCATGTGACTCACTTCCCTCCTCAAGTCATTGTCATCTTTTTCCTGCCGACTTGGTGCTGGAAGCTCATCAACAGGCCAACTTTAGTCCACTGCTGTGCAGGGCTTCTTCTTGCTGGCATGGGGTGAGAACTCCGCCAGCACGACATTCCACAGCACTGCAGGGCCGCTTGTTGCTGGTGGGGATGGGAAACCCCTGCAGCGTGTCATGCCACAGTGCAGGTTGTCTTCTTGCTGGTGGGAGGTGGGACCCCCATCAGTGCCCCACTTCAGGTGCCACGGTGCAGGTCCTCTTCTTACTGATGGTGGATGGGAACCCCACTAGCATGTGACACCACGAAATTTCTACGTGCGCCCATAAACGCACGTATTGGGTATGTGAGCAAAGATATGCATATCATTCCGCACACAATGAAGAGAGACACTCAGGCAGGCAGCTAGAGGCATTAACGGGCCACACATAATGTCAATTTTACAAGAGATAGGCAGGCCAGAAGAAAGATGGTGATGGAGCAGATTTGGCCCATGGGCTGTAGTTTGCCCACCCCACTCTAAGAGCCAGTGTTTGAATAAAGTTAACCTAACTACTGTATACAGAAATAAGGTATTGCCTACACTTTTTGCTGACCTTTCTTATTGATTTAAATTAATTCCTTTTGTAACTGGCTTAGAAGAGTTATATACTCCTTTTATCAAGTCAGAGCACTGATGTGATGACCAAAGCATAACTCTTGAAAGCTAGGTACTGTTTTATTGGACTAAATGAACATTTGTATCTTCTAGAGCCTGTATTTGAAGGTCTTGGGTCAATCCGATGCCAAAGATATGCATACCCTCACAGATTTTGTTGCCAGCTGGCTCCTAGTCATAAAGAGCAGGCTGTTCCAGTCCTGGTTTTTCCCCATTGCATGCATGGATTTCTACTGATGTTCCCATTGGGGTGGTGATGGGTGCAAGACTGGGAGTTTTTCCCAGGGCACTTAATACTCTTGCATAAGCGCTGAGAGGGTATCGGTATGTGGAGTCCTGCTTACAGTGCAATGGTGATACCTAGTGCTAAATTTAGGGCCCATGACTGCATAGTTCCAGAGGAACCCTGGTGATTTCCGGCTGGGGACTGCAAAATGTTTGAAGTTGTGAATAAGTTGGAAGGGAAACGAAATCCCTGGGTAGTTGCAGCTGAATGTTCATGGCACCAGATCCGCTGGAAGCCCAAAAGGAACAGGAAGAAACTGCCAAGCCAATAATCAAAATAATTAAATTCTGTATCCACAACATGCCAGGGCTATTCCATTCAGAATCCAAATCAGGTTAGAGCAATTCACTTATCCCTACATGATGGGTCCTAGGGCTTTTATTCAATTATTATTTGTTAAGCTTCATCAGTGCTTACATTCCTATACATTTCAGTTAGTGCAGCAAGTGAAGGGTCAAAGATCCTTAGTTCACAGATTTTACAAGTTTAATTAAGAGATTATGGAAATTAGAGAAAAGCGAAGGTTGAGCCTTAAAAGGTCAAGTAACTTGTCTAGGGTTACATAGTAAAGCTGATAGCGATGAGATGGGAACCTGGGTATTTTTTAAGTTTAACTCTGCAGAGTTATACCATATGAATTGTTTTAATTTGTTAGTAATTAGTCAAAACCTCACAAGGTCTTGTATTTCCTGCTCTTGGATGCTAATAAACAGATACATTTTAAAAAGAGTGCACGTGCGCCCATAAACGCACGTATTGGGTATGTGAGCAAAGATATGCATATCATTTAAAATATCCCTGCCATGCATATGTGTGCATTCTTTATGTGCACAAGTAACGAGAGGAAATCTAATACTCTATATCTCCCACTGGAAGAGGAGCACTGTCAAATGAGGGTGAGTTTGGAGGGGGGAGGGGTGGTGTTACAAGGGTCTATAGACCCTTGCTTCCTAGGCAGACCAATGTAACACAGCCTCCCCGAAACTCACCCTGAGTTAAAAGTGCCCCTTTTACAGTGGGATATATGAAGAGTGTTGGATTCTCTCCCTCTCCCCTCCCCGATGTTCAGGACCCCTCTGGCTCAAAATCTCTCGGAACAAGTAGTAAAGTTATGCAGGTAATATGGTGTGCGTGGCCATATTCAGGCTTTGCAAAATTTGGGGTTATGCGTGTAAGTCTGCCTCCTTATTCTTGACACGCACACAGGTATGCACACATGTTCTTCCCGGCTTCGTAAAATTTGCGTTGCTCGCACGTGGCTCACATTCGCATGTAAAGGGGGCATTTCTGTGCGAGCAACGCCTTTAAAATCTACTGGATGTGTTTTGTGTGTGTTAAAGCACTTATTATAAAGTGAACCATCATAAATAAAGGCAATTTTATGGGGGCACCATCTGAATTGTTTTGGAGAGGGTGGGTATCAGTAAGAAAAATCATGCTCATTGCAATGAAAATCCTTCTGTGGGAGCATCCAGAACAGTAGAGAAAATGCTATAGGAAACGCAGATTGGCAAGAAAGGGTAGAATTTTACCAGCTATGAACAACCAAGGGTTGATGTACTTAAAGCCTGACCATGTTTAAAGAGGAACATCTTCATCTGACTCTAAAAAGATAGAGAACATTGGTTTAAGGATTGTAATCTTTTTCTTTAAAGCTATTCAATAATTTTGTTTTATCCGAAGCATTCCAGCAGCGTAGTTCTTTTTCCTCTATTTTTATCCTTTTGTGTAAAATTTGGTTCAGCTTTGCTTGATGTCTGAACGTCACACCCATGTTCTGCTTTTATTCTTCAACGCGAGCCGAAAAAAGATCAATACAGTATCAGGGTCTTTGCCGCTTTGAGCTATTGATGTTGCTTCCTATTTCTCCCTGGGTCAGGGCAAGATAAAAGCATTGCTACATCCTGCAATAAGGCAAACGCTTGGCTTAGCAAAAGTTATAGAAAAGGGGCGGCATTATGCAATGAGAGGACGCAGGTTTCCTACAGGGCTCCTCTTATTGGCGTCCTCTCAGCTCCCTGAGCTGAGGATTTTGATTGATCTACGCATGAAGGCTACAGATTTCTGACAGCTGAAGTGCTGACCTTTTTCTATATGTGTGCAAGGCTTTAATGATCCTGCTGCAGCTGGTTATTTTTACATTGTGTCTGGAGTGTTTAGCATTTCATATCTCTGACAAATCTACAGGGTATAATTGGCAAGCCTTTCCTTGCTAAAATATATCGAAATGCATAGGCATTTCTTAGTTTTGCATGTAAACCTGTACAGGCTTTGCCTAATTATCAGTAAATTACCCCCCACCACCTCCAAGAATATTTATTGTCAAATGTGATACTCAGCAGTTTTCTTGAGGTTAATGAAAAGAAACACATGCAATGTCTTTCTGGCTGGTTATGGGAACCTTTATTAGAAATCTTTTTGAAATGATGTGCTTTGATGAACCTTCAGATTCTAAATAACCAAAAATGAAATTAAATAGTTTTTGCTAACATTTTTTTTTTGCAATTCTTGTACAAAGTTGGGACTATTCCTTCAGTTTGTCTATGATTGTATTGTCTAGATCTCTTGCCATTAAAAACATGTTAATTTCACAACCTTTTCCAAGTTGGTAAGCAAATTTCATCAGCATTATCATCCCATTTTTATTTCAGAATCACCTTTCCACTTTAACAATGTCCAAGGCAAATTTAACAAGTAATACAATAAATGCTAAAAGTTTAAGCAAACAAAGCTAAATGCTCTTCACTTTGCATATCATCACTCCCAAGTCTGCCCCCCCCCCCTTTTCATCTTCACCCCATGACCTTTTGGCAAACGGGGGTTGACAAAAGAATAATTAAAGGAAAATATACCTTTACAGAGAGGGTGGTGGACACATGGAACAGCCTCCCTTTGGGAGTGGAGACAGGAGAGTGCCCGGATTCAAGAAAGCATGTGTCAAGCACCGAGGATCTCAGAGGGAGAGGAAGGGACTACAAATGTGAGAAAAAAATTAAAGATTAGTGGACTGGTCTTTATCTGCCATCATGTTCTAAATTTCTATCAAAAACAAATAAAATCCTAAGAACAATAAATATTGTAAGAATAAAAAAAATTAAGACACATAAAAATATATATCAAGTAATGCCGAGTTCTCTTAGCGCACTAGTCCTGGAGAAAACTGAATTCTTTGCCAGCAGTGATAACCTTTCGCTGGACCAACATAAGAATTGCAAAAAGACGATGCTACAAATGAATTTTCAAGACCATATCAGGAGAAGAGACCCAGATGGTCTCAAAAGCTCATGTATATTATGTTGATTTGACTTATCATATATACAGACATTCTTACTGCCAATGGGTGCTTTTTAAAGTAAAACATACATGTATGCGGTTCCCCTAATTCATTTTTTTCACGTCCAAGTAGACTAACACATCAACCACACTACTTAATTCAAGCTGGAAGATACCTAATTATAAAGTACTTAGGTTGCTCATTCAGACTGCGTGTATTACTTTGTGTAAACTTTTGCTGCACATCAGTCAGGACTCCTTAGAACATTTAATAATAATGTTGTTACTGTTCTACAGTGCAGCTAAATACAATACAATGTATTTAAGTTTAATGTCTATATATAAAAAGCAGTTGAGGGTTGTGGCAGTGATAGTTGTGTGTTTCATCTGGTAACACTCTGTGCATGCACTGCAGTGGACATTGGGAAAGCAGAAAGCCATGCTTCAGCTGGCGTCATCTTGGATGTCATGGCTGATTGAACAATTAAGTATTGCTCCTGCCCCTGAAAATCTCAGCAAGCCATGGAGTGGGGGTAAGGGTGAAAGGGTGTGAGGACTGGCTCGGGGCATCCGCGAGACATGGCAGACATGATGATATTGCAAGTCAGGTAGGGGTTAGGGTTCAACATTTTGGTCACATAGGAGTGGCGGGACCAGAGGAAGGGGATGGGGATGGAGGTGCTGTGATTATTATCCTGTCATTCTAGATGGATCTTTCTACAAGTAAATAAATTCCTATAACTAGGGGATTAATGATGTTATGAAGCTGGAATCTTGCTTTAGCACATTGCTAATTATGATAAGGGGAATCTTCAGTAATTGTAAGCGAGTGAAAAAAATAAATCAGTGGCCTATTTTGACAATTGCAACTGTGGCACCAAAATTCTTAGATCTTAGTCCAGGAATAAATTAATATTCAAAGGGATGAAAAATACCCAACTGACTGACTGAATTTTGAAATTGGAATCATGTGACTAGTGAAATTCAGAGCAGTGTAGAACTATGGTAGCTTTTCACTCCTGAAGCTCAAATTTTATTTAAGCCCCACATGAAATACATTTTTTTGTGGTTTATAGTTGTAATTCTTAAGAGGGCATTTTGTCCATATAATTTGGCAGAATATATAGGCTGGTTAGGAGGGGCTCTGGAATAGAACAGCAGAAATATTATAGGACAGGAATAAGAAGTGTTGGTGGATCCATGTAGGGAAGTTTGTACAACTGTGTCTGGCTCTGATAAGTGCCTTCTGTCATTTTGCATACTGTGAATGAGTCACCAGTTCCACACGAAATGATTGGAAGATAATATGATAAATGAGAAGACCAATGTGCTTGTCTTGACTAATAATTTTCCAGATTAAAGGTATGTCCATGTTTGCTGTTGATGCTAGCACAGCCAAAATTGTCACATCACTGGGTCGTGTATGTAACTTGTGACTTGGATTGGCCACTGTTGGAAACAGGATACTGGGCCTGATGGACCCTTGGTCTTACCCAGTATGGCATATCTTATGTTCTTATGTTCAAGTTAGGTGTAGAGAGGAAAGATGGCATCTGCAGCAGACATGTTACTTTGATCTCCTGATTTAGCCACCAAAAACTGGAGGTTTTGAACTTTTAGTTATCCTGAACCTTAAAAGGTGAAGAAAAAATGAAAGAGATATACCTTTCCCTCTGTGGTTCCTCCAGCGATGATGACAGTAATAGGCATGATCAACTCCTTCCTCATCATTCTGGTTGGGATATGATCATGTTAGCCTGGATGCCCCACAGTGCAAAGAATTCCATAGTAACATAATCATCATTCACAAATGCATCTTCAGAACCCCTTCCACTTTCTAATGTATTTTAGCTGGCTTTGGAAAGTTCGGTGGATATAGGGGATTTGAGTATGAGCTCCAGTGTGGAGCCACTTAATAGCTTCGAAGGCACCATTCACATTGTTGGGAGCAGAAGCGGAATCACAATATCAGCAATTCCAACAGGAGAGAGAATAGAACAAAACATAAGATTTGCCATACTGAATTGGACCAAAGGATCCATCTAGCCCAATATCTTGTGTCCAATAGTGACCAATCCAGGTCATAAGTATCTGGCAAGATTCCAAATGGTCAATAGATTCCATGCTGCTTATCCCAGGGATTAGCAGTGGGTTTCCCTAAGTCCCTCTTAATAATGGTTTATGGACTTTTCTTCCAGGAACTTGTCCAAGCCTTTTTTAAACCCAGCTAAACCAGCTTTTACCAAAATCTCCAGCAACAAATTCCTGAGTAAAAAAATATTTTGTCCTATTTGTCTTGAATGTTTTACCCATTGCTTGTGCCTAGTTTTTGTACTTTTTGAAAGAGTAATTAAACAACCAATTTGCGTTTACCCATTCTACTCTACTCTTTATTTTTTAGCCCTCTATCATATCTCCTCTCAGCTGTCTCTTCTCAAAGCTGAAAAGCCCTAACCTCGTTAGCTTTTCTTATAGGGGAATTGTTTCATCCCTTTATCATTTTGGTTGCCCTTCTCTATACCTTTTTAATTATGCTTTATCTTTTTTTTAAATGTTCTTTGGATCATACTGCCAATTTTACTAAGGTATAGATTTATCAAAATGAGAGAGAGAGAGAGAGAGCACGTCAGTTTGACACTCGCTCTATATATATATGTACCTCTGTAGAGGAGCACTTTGAATCGGGGTGGGTTTTGGAAGGGGAGTGGGATTTGGGGGGGGGGGGTTACAGAAACATTCTGAGGTATTCATAGTACAATTGACATCACTAAAGATTTGTAGTCATTATAATGGATGAAAAGTATAACTAGATGAGTTGATTTGCCCATTCTCCCAGTTAAAGGATAGGAATTCCAAATCCCCCTAGTTTAATAGCCCTCCTTCCCCCGTTAGCCCTGACCCTTAAAATCCTGCTGATCTTTTTTTTTTTGTTTGTTTTATGACTTACACGCCACCCATAGCAGAAATAAAATTACATGGCAGGGGACCCTGGTATGCGCCTGTGTGCGTAAGTATTTACATGCTAATTTGAAGTTGAAATCCAGGAACACCCATGCCCACGCTCTGCCCCTTTTTTGGAATTTTTCATTTTGTGTAGGCAGTGGGAGATATGCACATACTCTGGCAGCTTTTAAAATCCGCTTGGTGCGCGCCAGCCCAACATATTTGCTCATCCCCTAATTGATGTGTGCATCGGGCTTTAAAATTCACCTTTATCTGTCGATCCTCCTCCAAAATGAATAAAGAATTTGGGTATATGAATTTTGGTTATGACTTTTGAAGTTTATTTCTTTAGGGATACCTTATTTATATTTTTATGACCCTTCTACAGTTTTTTTTTTCTTGTGTGAACTTACAGCAGTAGATATTCAAACTTTTTGATGGCTTTGGTTTATTTCTGCTGAATTTCTTTCAAGATGGATATATATATCTTAGACGTTTGCTATGTTTAATGGGGATTCGGGACATTTGTAACTTTAATAGAAAGTCTCACTCATATGTAACTTGAGTCTTTTGAACTGTGCTATAAAAGACCTTGAAATTGTCGTGGTTTCTCCTGTTGTGCAGCTTCCCCATGCCATGGTTCCTCTTTCTATGCAGCCACCCTTCCACCAGGAGTCTCCAGTGAATTCCGCTGCCTGCCAACTCCTTCCTGATCACCTGATGCTTCAGCCCTAATTAATCCAGCCTGTCCAGTCCTTCATTGTCTCTTCATTGACATTGACCTGGCCAGCCTTGTCTTGCTATACCTTGCTTCGTGGCCTACCCAGGCCTCCCGTCTTGCCTTGTGGCCTATCTAGGCCTTCCACTTTGTCTTGTGGCCTATCTGAATCTCCTACCTTGCTCTGTGGCATATTTTAGCCTCCTGCTGTGTTCTGTAGCCTACCTTGGCTCCCTGTTTTGTGCTGTAGGCTTTCAGGCTTTTTTGCCTTGTTCTGTGTCCTTCTAGGCTCTCTTGCCTTGCTCAGTAGCCTTGTGGGCTATCTTTCCTGCCTTATGGCCTCTGAGCCTGCTAGGATTACCTTGCCCAGTCTTGTGCCCTGAGTCCATTGTCTATTTCCCAGGCCTTGCCTTTGTCCTTAGTTTGAGCCCAGCCAGTGCCTGGATCCAGCTCCCAGCCTGGGTCTATTCCCAGCAACTAGGCATGATGTTCGTCAAGAGGAAAGTCCTACCGGCCCCCTGAATACAAGGGCTCAAGCTGCAGGGGAGGGGACTGGTTAGGCAGAAGACCAGCCCTAATCCTGCCTTGTAGCCCTTTGCCACTTCTGCAGGGGTGCTCTCTACCAGATTGTGGCAGGGAGTTTTGAAAATGGAAATATATTGGAGATGTGGGGAGAGAAAAACTTTTTTTTTAATGACTTTTTACATTATGTACTACCTGGGAACTGCACATGTTTTTCAGTCTGATTCTTCAAAAATGGTGTGTAGTTGCTGTGTTAGGCCATTTGAATGAATAAAAATAGAGGTAAACAGACATAATGTAGGCAATAGTCGCGTAACAAGAGTAACTTAACATATTTGTGACTAGTTTTCGAGAGCCACATTTCCCTTGTGAAGATAGTTCAGGAAGAAAATGGAATACAGTAGAACAAAAGAATATATAGTCTATGAATTCAAAGTGTACAAGCAGTTACATTATATAAACAGTGGTATCAGAATTTAAAAAACTTGGCACTGTTAGTGCTTAATCTACCTTTTTAGGTAAAGCTGTAGGTAAAAAAGAGAGTTTTATTTTCAAAGCATTTGACCCACATTAAATGACTTTCTGAAAATTATCTTCCCTGAATGTGGCTGAAAAATCAGTGCGGCGTCCTACATATGCACAGATTTTTATCTGCATTGAGAGGAGGTCTTTCTGGGGGCTGGTTAGATCAAGGGAGGGGGAAAGTAGGCACATAGATGGCATTTTCATATCTCCACCTGTTCTGCCTACAGAGAAAGCAATTGCAAGTGATTGTGACAAGTTTCATATTGAAAGTCCGCGCATATTTTCTCTTTGAATACTGGTTCAAAGTCCAGGATATTTATTTATTTGTTTACATCTATTTGCCGCCTGCAAGCTGCCCAGCATGACTTACAAAATTCAGACTTAAACAGCCAACGCTCACCAAGGTAATTATCAAAAGGACTCCTCCAGTAAAATAGAAAATAACTTTTACAAAATTGCCCACCCAATAGGCAGGTGAACTCACATACACATGCCATGTATGCACGTAAGTTTGCCTGGACTGAGCCGAGGCATTCCAGGGACGAGGTTGGGGAGGAGTTTGGGCTTACATACTCTTGGTTTTCCAAAAGCATGCACCTAAATTTTCAAGACAAGAGTTTGCGCAAATTTTAGTGGGTATGTGGTGGGATAATGTTTAAAGTGGACTTGTGTATAGCTGCAACTAATGTATGCACAATGTTACAAAATTATCCCCATATCAATAATCAATAATACACATCATCAATACTCAGCTTGATAACAGCAATTAGTTAGAAACCTCATAATATAAGCATAAAACTTATAAGAATTGAAAACACAAATAAACATAAAACATAGCACACAGTATAATACATTAAATCATAACACAGGTATAATGCTCATTACCACGCCATATCAACAACAATCATCTTATTAATACCATAGTACAGACAAAACCTAACAAACGTCCTATACAACATCACTATAAATATACTGTTATCAAACCTGATACAAATACAAAACAAAAATGAAAAAGTCACAATATAACTAAACTAAAATACATGACCATCCTAATTTAATGGATATCAGAAAAGGAATAACATCAAACAATTAAAAAATGCAGTGCATAGACCACCCTAATCCAGCTGGCTTTACAAATTCCTAAACTGATCCGATGAATTTGGTTAAGCTAAAATAGCATGAACTCGCGCAGTTTCAATAACAAAGAGTGCCCGATGACTTTGTCCCAAAATGAACAGTTTGAAAATTCCCTCCTCCCCGTGGCCTGCCCCTTCCTGGCCACCACCGCTGACTGACAGCAACGGTTTGTTTTGGGCAGCGAGTCAGTATCTGAAAGAAAAGACAAATCAAAAAAGAAAGTTAACACCATTGTATTACACACATCACAGTTGTGATGTGTTATAGGGAGAGAATATTTTAAGACTCCCACTGTGTTGCAGGTTGAGCCACACTAGCTTTTGCTTTGAGCTTAATTAGCCATACCTGAACAGGTAGGAAATTTTAAGCTAAATTCATCAAAAATGACTTGGATGTTCCTAAGTAAGCTCCTACTAAAAAGCTTTAGTGAAGCAGATTGCTATGCACGGGGAGCTTTTAACTATTCCTTGGTTAATGGCCATGACAATGTATTACTGTGCCCAAATGACTATAAAATATTATTGCTGTTTGTATTCATTAAAAAGAGACATCTCATGCTTACGCAAGTACAAACTTGTGATAAATCACAAAAGATTCCCTGCCCCCCCCCCCCCCCCCCCCCCCCATGGACTCTGTTTCTCTCTTACTGGGTCCTGAGAAAGGAATCTCCTGGGCACCGATTTGCCTACGAGGGGAAACTGACCCCAGGCTTCCTGCCTCTGAGCTCCTTGTGCCCATGGAGGGGATTTGCCAGCCCGAGCTTGCTTCCTTCTCTAGACTGAGCCAGGATAGGGAATCCCCTGGCCCTTGGCTGATGTAACTGGCCACATTATAACTAAGGGTATCTGCTCTTTGTTGTTTTGTTTTGTTTTTTTTAACAGACCTTCTTTTTCTTGTGTGTTCAAGTAGATGCTCTAGTTTTGTAGAAAAATCACACAATTTTTTTCAACTAAACTACTGCATTTATTCTTTCAGATAATGCCCAAACAGGACATCTTTATTAGTGTGCATGTGTGTGTATATAGTATGATATAAAAACCAGGAGCGTGTGCAATACTGACCAGCAGGCAGTTGTCAGTTGAGATTTGTAGGTCTGGAATACAAACGTGACAGACCCTACTGTCATGTCACCATTAAGACCTGGCTGAGCTCTTAGTTCAGCTAGAGAAGTGCAGATTAGTGTATAGGGAGGTACCATTCCAATGCTGACGAGGGGAAACTGACCCTCCCTTTGAGGGGTCTAGAACAGCTGTCCCCCCTGAGAGTCTGTTTAGCAGCTCCCTTTAGGTTTGCTGAGGGTTAGGAGGTAGTTAGGAGCTTTTCATAGGTTGTTTTTTCAGGCCCAGTCAGAGGAGTCAGGCAAGCCCTGCTTGGTGGCCCTGACCAGGGCTGGGAGGGGATTCCTTTTCCAGTCCACTCACTGATTGGTTAGGATTTTCCTTCTTTTGAGTTTTAAGATTTTAAATGTGCGGCAGAACCATCCAGTCTGCCACTAAAAGCCCGTAGTTCCTTTCCCTGGAAATTAGTAACTTTGAGCTATCCATCCCCTTCCTCCTACTTAGGAGAGCTGGGATTGGTTACTCCTTGCTTTTATAACCTGGCCTTTTTGCAGATCAAGGTTTGGCCAGTTTCAGTTCAGTGCAGACACCAAGCAGTAAAGATGTCTGTTTTTCCCTCCTTGGTGAGGCCTCCCTGCCTCGTCAGGTTTTTGCTTTTGAGGGGCGTCACTCCCTGCCAGAGGGTCTAGGAGCTTAGTTACAGTAAGGACATTTTGAGCTGAAACCCCTGCAGGACTCCCACTCCAGGACTGAAGACCAATGAGCCTATTCATTCCATGAATGAGGCAAGCATCTGTGACAGGCTTGGCTGTGTGAGACATTTGAAGGCTATAAGAATCCTATTTTTGGAAGGGACTTTGTTTAAACTCTATCCCTTTGGGAAAGGTCATTCTTATTGGCTGTCTCAAAGGACAGGGGCTGAAGACCAGTAAGCCCATTCACCCCATGAATGTGGCAAGCACCTGTAACAGCAGAACACCAGGGAAGATTTTTGATTAGGAAAGTATTTTCTCTTTTTGTTCGTGAGGAGGGTTTTTGAGCCATCCCCTCCTCACTAGGAGCCAGGCTAATCTAGCATGCTTCTGAACCTCAGACTTTTCAACTCAAGGAGTCACCCATTCAAAAACAACTCCAGGAATCAAGTAAGATCATCGGAGACCCCATCCAGATCTCCCCCCCCCCCCCCACCCTACCCCAGGGGACCAGGATACAGGGCTGGATGATCAGTGAGAGTCTGAAGATTGAGGCCGGAAGATTTTTGCTAATCTAAAAGGGAACCCCTGCATTGGAATCCCGGATAAGCCGCTGAGAGAGCTTTAGTTGCACATTTACACCACTATGGGAAACTCTACCAGTTTGCTGAAGAAAAGTACACCTACTCAAAATGAAACACCCCAACTGTACAAAGAATCATCTGTAACTCCACACTTATTTAAAGATGGACTTTAATTTGCCTTTAACTTATCAGTAAATTATTATTTAACATCCAGTGCCTGGTCCTGCCTGTTTTGTTACAGTAACTCCCTCCAGGAGTTGCCACAGCTACCAATACACTCAAGGGATAAATCACACCAATGTCTGGACCATAGACAAGAGTCTCCCCCCATAAAATGAAAACACCTCTGAGAAGTGTTCAGAACCTGGGAAGAGTGCTAGCCAGAACAGCCCCTGAAGATAAATAAATTAGTTTGTGTGCCCTCGGACTTAAAACACTAAGGGGCAGATTTTAAAACATACACACCGGCGTACATTTGTGCGTGCAACCCGGTGCGCACAAATGTGCGCCCGATTTTACAACATGTGCGTGCAGTCCTCGGCTACACTGTCACCTGGAATGACTGGATTTGTTTTTCCTCCCCTGCTCTGGGATCAATAAGTATAACTCCTTTGTCATAATTATTGTGAAAAAAAACATTAGGGAGTGGCTGGATTGAGATTAGGGGAGAACATAGCTCTAGAGTAAACTCCACGTGAGAAGTTATACCAATAAAGACTCTGCGACCTGGTCCTGCTGCAATATGAGTTTTGCTTCTTTTACTCATTGAGAATCAAAAGAGAGAATAAAGGTCACTATTCATCTTTGTGAACAACATGTTCTCTGAGAACAGCAGGATGTCTGTCCTCGCACATGGGTGACGTTATTTGATGGAGCCCGGCATGAAACTTTGATCTCAAAGATTCTAGAGCTTTCAGCATGCTCTACTGAGCATGTGCAGCTGTAGCCCCCTTCCTGTCTCTCAGGCAGAGTCCCCCAGTCTTTCCTTTTCCGTGAAGCCGTGTGGTCACGGGTTCAGCTTTGCTCTCCTCACAGCTAAGGCTGTGATAGCAGTGGAGCTGCAAGCAGCTGTTTTTTTCAGGCAAAGCCTTGGTGTTTTTTTTATTTTCCCTTGCGTCTCTTGTGGTAGTTTAGGTTTAATTTGTTTTTTCTCTCTCTTTCTAGTACCTCTCTGTAGGCCACATGGAAGGCCTTGTGCACTGTGCAGCCAACAGAGGTTTTTCCCCTTAATAAATAATACTGCATCTGAAGCTTATTCCCTGTCCTCTCCTTGTCTGTTTTTTTGCCTTTGTCAGGTGCTTGTTTAGGCTGGCAGTGTGTGCAGTCCATTGTGGTCCGAATAGGCCTCTGGCCTGGAGAATTGCTTGAATTCCTACCCAGGCTGGAGTTCCAGGAAATTTTGTCCAACCACTGGGCATCGACGGAAGCTCAGACCATGGAGAAATTCAGGACCAGATGTTCCCATGGGGAGGAGAGCTCATCCTCCCCACATTCTGGGGAAGTAGACTATTGGCTGGGGCCCTGGATGAAGTGACCTCCCCTCCTGCATATCAGATCGATCTGGCAATGCATCTTGTTTGGAGAGAGGGTGAGCAGGGGCCTGGGCACTCAGCTTCACTGATGCACCATTGGTGTCATGCCCAAAATTGGTTGCCTGTGCACATGTGTGGCAGAGCACTGATGGCCCCAGAAGCACATCGAGAACCAGGAGCACCATGGCTGCCATTGACTGCTGGGGGCACTGTCAAGGGATATAGCTACATTGAGCGCGATGGAGGCCCTGGAGTACCATGGATGCCCTTGATGCTGTTGAGTGCCATAGATGCCATCCAGTACCATGGACACCACGATGCCATTGGGCACCATGGACACTAATTGGCAACCTGGATTGAGGGCCATGGATGCCATCATGTGCCGACTGTGCCATCGATGCCATTGAGCATCATGTACCAGGAGCACATTCAACACCATCGAGCATCATGGAGGCCATCATGTGCCATAGGCACCTTCAGAGCAAGCAAGCGCCACAGGCATGATCACACAGTGTGAGCGGCATGGATGCTATTGAGCACCATGTGCACCATTGAGCACCATGGGTGCTTTCAAGCCCTGTGGGCACAATTGATGCCAGTGTACGCCATGTGTACTATCAAGTACCATGGGTGCCACTGAAGCCATCAATGCCATCACATTGTATCAGTGCTGTCAAGCACCGTGGCATGATGACCATTGAGCTATCAATGCAACAGATGCCATCGAGCACCAAGGGGGCTATCGAGTGCCGTGTGTGCCTTTGAAGACTTAAGGTTGAATATCATGGGCACCATTGATACCTTCAGGTCAAGTGCCATGGGCACTGGCTAGCACCACAAGTTCCGTCCAGCACTGTCAGAGGCACAAATGAGCACCATCCATGTTGTCACTGCGGGTGCCTTTGAGCGCCGAAGTTGTCATCAAAGGACATTGCATTACCGCTGCCATCGAGCACTGAGGGCCCATCGTAACCTTTGGTGCCATGGAGTCCCATGGATGCCAGCAAGCACCATAGAGGCCCTTGACACCATCGAGAGCCTTGTCCTCACCTCTATTGAGTATCAGGGGTGCTATCAGGTGCCTCAACATAGCGTACCATGGACACCGTTAGGTGCCATGGGTGCCATCAAGCAGTGTGGGCAGCTTAGATGCCATCAGCTGCCATGGATGCCAGTGGCACCATCATCCGCCTATCAGGTGCATCATGTTCACCACAAGCACCTGGGCACCATTGAGGGCCAGGATTGCTTTCACATGCCAAGGACACCATCAAGTGACATGGTCGCCATCATGTGCCAGGCGCAGATGGGTGCTAGGGGCACCTTCCATGCCTTTGAGCACCACAGGTGTCCTCTCTGTTGGATGCATAGGCGTTATGGGATGCCATCAACATCAGCAAGCACTGAGGACACTATGGAGGTGCCGCCCTCGAAGGGTACCTCCAAGCAACATAAGATGATACATTCAGCACTGTTGCCTTGTTTGTGTGTGGTGAGTGCTGCTGCTGCCACCATAGTGTGTCATCGGGATCTGAACCTTCCAGGAGGGAGGGAGAGAAAGAGAGAGTGAGTTAGTATGTGTGTGAGCATGTGAGGATGCATATATATGTGAGTGCATTTGTGTGTGAGAGCATGTATAAAAGAGCAATTGTGTGCAAGAGCATGTATGAAAGAGCAAATGTGTGAGAGTATGTGTATATATGTGTATGAGAGAGCATATGAGAAAGCAAGTGAGTGTGAGAGAAAGCGTGTGTTGTGGTATGTGTCTCTGTGTGTGGGTGTGTTGTAATGTGTAAATGTGAGAGAGGAGAAAATTTGTGCATCCCACCTCGCCAAAATCCAAAACAATCCCAGGGTGACTGGAAATCAGGTATGGAGAGAGTGGGGATTATTTTTATCCTTATTAGTTTTAATCATTGGGTATTATTTGATGTCTGCTGTTTTGAAATAATTTTTCAGAGTTTGGGAACTTTTTAATAATTGGTATATGAGGTTTTAATTATTGTATATTCTATTAATCAGGTATTTCAAAATATTTATTCTTTTTATTAATATGGTTTTACTGTTATGATTGTTTTATATTATTTTATTTTATTTGATGCTTTATGAAGAATGGTGACATTTCTGTTTTTCATGACTGCATTGCATACAGAGTCTGGCTTGTTGCAGTTTCCAGTTAGTTTTTTTTCTGCATTTTTCTATTTATATTTTAATCTGTATTTGATGAGGTTCTGTATGTGTGGTGCATGTGTGACCAAGGTGAGGTATTCCTCTAGTGTGTAATTTCTTTGTAGGGATCTATAGCAGCCTGGCTTGTTCTGTTTTCCTAATAGGAGGTGTATTAGTGTTTTAGGACCTGCTGTAATATTGTTTGAGTGCTGGACATTAGTGCTGTTTTGGTATGGGAGGTATACCTTATTGTAATTGTATTTCAGTTTACTCATAGCTTTCTGAGAGCCAAAACCACACCCAGCATATGTTACAATAGACCTAATATCACATGGGTTCCAAGTGTGTATTTTCTGACTGGCACCACAGTAGTACATGTAAATATAATATACATGTTATTAAGTGATATTTTTACCTCAAAATCTGTTATTAAAAATGCAGAATTTTTAATTGTGTGTGAGGGAGAGAGGGCGCCAGCCTAATATCCTTGCATCAGCCCTGCTTTTAAAATGTATACTCTCTTCATCAAATCAGTGGAAATTAGTTAAATAAACAGGAGTCGCTGGTAACTTATTTGCTCACCTATATATTTAAGTGGGATAGCTCAGCAACGGCATTACTTCCTTGAAGTGGAATGGCAATATGTAGGAACCTGGGGTAAGATGGCTCCAATCAAGAGCTGGAGCAGTGATGTTGTTTGCACTTATGGGCCGATGTACTAATGGGCATTAAGGTTAGGACTCATATTAAATACAAATAAATGTCCATTAATACAGGCACTACCTAATGCTCACATCAATAGTGTGTTATTTGCATACATATTATATTAATCAGCTCAAGTATTCACACTAGTTGTGCTGTCCAGCATAAATACCTAAGCGTGTTAAGATGGGCCACATGAGGCTGGAAGTATTACACCTCAAAAGATGTTGTTAGGTTTCCAGCCAATTGCCCAGGTTAATGTATGCCACACCAGCCGATACCTCGAATGCCCCAGCCCCAGTTGTACCTCTAGGCCCATGAACCCTCCTCTACCACCCAAAACCCAACTGTGATGGGGTCTCTGGTCTTGGGCACACTCATGGTCTAACCGGGTGGCCCCACTCCCACCCCTGAAAGTCCTGTCCCAGTAGAGCAAATCCCAGGGTGGAGTGGTCATGGGCCTAGTGGCACGATCATGGTCATGGGTCTGGGGGTAGGAGGCTGGACTTTCCCACACTAATTGTCCCTGTCACTTTGGGCCAGTTATAATGGAGAAGTCTGATTTGCAGGTCACAACCTGTACTTCCATGGCTATGCTGATAGTGGATATAGAGATCACTATCAGCATCCCCGATTCTGCACCTATGGGTAAAACCATATAAATAGCCTGTTGCCATATAATTTACAACCTGCCACACAATCAGCAAACTAGAAGCTACTGCCTTTTGTTTCAGTCTCCTACAAATAATCTTTTTACTTCATGCTGTTGCCCCTCCTCTCCCAGCATCTTGAACAGGAAGGTGAGGCTGAGGCTGGAGCAGTCAAGAGCCAAATAACTTTCGGGCCGATTCAGTAAAAGTCACGGGAGAGCTGGCGAGCGCCTGCTCTGCCGGCGTGGCACCGGCCACTCTCCTGTGCATGTGATTCAGGGGGGAAGAAGATGCAAATTAGGGCCCGCGGTAAAAAGAGGCGCTAGGGACACTAGCGCGTCCCTAGCACCTCCTTTTTGACAGGAACGGCGGCTGTCAGCGGGTTTGACAGCCGACGCTCAATTTTTCCAGCGTCGGTTCTCAAGCCCGCTGACAGCCACGGGTTCGGAAAATGGACGCCGGCTAAATTGAGCGTCCGTCTTCTGACCCACGGGCCGCCAGCCGATTAAAAATTATTATTTTTTTAATTTTGATTTTTTTTTAATTTTGGGGCCTCCGACTTAATATCGCTATGATATTAAGTCGGAGTGTGTACAGAAAAGCATTTTTTTTCTGCTTTTCTGTACACTTTCCTGGTGCCGGCAGAAATTAACACCAGCCTTTGGCAGGCGTTAATTTCTGAAAGTAAAATGTGCGGTTTGGCTGCACATTGGCAGGTTAGATAGGGGAAGGGAGGGGAAGGTTGGGGGGGAGCGGAGGGAACGGGGAAAGCCATCGGGGCTCCCCTAGGGCTCGGCGTGTGCAAGGTGCACACGTGTGCACCCCCTTGCATGCACCAACCCTGGATTTTATAACATGCACGCGGCTACGCACGCATGTTATAAAATCGGGCGTAGCTACTAAAAGCTAGCCCATATTTATTATACAGCAAAGAGAAACCCGAGGAGCAGGTTTGGAAACTCAGTCCTTGAGCAGGAAGACCTGAGATGGATTCTCTGGTAGTGGTCCGCAGAGTGGGGTAACCCGGGAAATACTTTCTTCTTGGTAGTTCTTGTGCATAGTAGCTCCGATAGTGGTCCGCAGCGCGGGGTAGGCCAGAGGTAGATGTTGGCAGTAGGCACAAGACAGCGTGGATCCGGTAGTGGTCCGCAGAGCGGGGTAACCCGAGGATCCGCACAGCAAGAAAGAAGCAGAGTTGTAGATCAGGTCTAGTACTCACTCTGTAGAGTTGCAGTAGAGGTAAGAACATAAGAACATAAGAAAATGCCATACTGGGTCAGACCAAGGGTCCATCAAGCCCAGCATCCTGTTTCCAACAGTGGCCAATCCAGGCCATAAGAACCTGGCAAGTACCCAAAAACTAAGTCTATTCCATGTTACCATTGCTAATGGCAATGGCTATTCTCTAAGTGAACTTAATAACAGGTAATGGACTTCTCCTCCAAGAACTTATCCAATCCTTTTTTAAACACAGCTATACTAACTGCACTAACCACATCCTCTGGCAACAAATTCCAGAGTTTAATTGTGCGTTGAGTGAAAAAGAACTTTCTCCGATTAGTTTTAAATGTGCCCCATGCTAACTTCATGGAGTGCCCCCTAGTCTTTCTATTATCCGAAAGAGTAAATAACCGATTCACATCTACCCATTCTAGACCTCTCATAATTTTAAACATCTCTATCATATCCCCCCCTCAGCCGTCTCTTCTCCAAGCTGAAAAGTCCTAACCTCTTTAGTCTTTCCTCATAGGGGAGCTGTTCCATTCCCCTTATCATTTTGGTAGCCCTTTTCTGTACCTTCTCCATCGCAATTATATCTTTTTTGAGATGCGGCGACCAGAATTGTACACAGTATTCAAGGTGCGGTCTCACCATGGAGAGATACAGAGGCATTATAATATTTTCCGTTTTATTCACCATTCCCTTTCTAATAATTCCCAACATTCTGTTTGCTTTTTTGACTGCTGCAGCACACTGAACCGACGATTTCAATGTGTTATCCACTATGACGCCTAGATCTCTTTCTTGGGTTGTAGCACCTAATATGGAACCCAACATTGTGTAATTATAGCATGGGTTATTTTTCCCTATATGCATCACCTTGCACTTATCCACATTAAATTTCATCTGCCATTTGAATGCCCAATTTTCCAGTCTCACAAGGTCTTCCTGCAATTTATCACAATCTGCTTGTGATTTAACTACTCTGAACAATTTTGTGTCATCTGCAAATTCGATTATCTCACTCGTCGTATTTCTTTCCAGATCATTTATAAATATATTGAAAAGTAAGGGTCCCAATACAGATCCCTGAGGCACTCCACTGCCCACTCCCTTCCACTGAGAAAACTGTCCATTTAATCCTACTCTCTGTTTCCTGTCTTTTAGCCAGTTTGCAATCCACGAAAGAACATCACCACCTATCCCATGACTTTTTACTTTTCCTAGAAGCCTCTCATGAGGAACTTTGTCAAACGCCTTCTCAAAATCCAAGTATACTACATCTACCGGTTCACCTTTATCCACATGTTTATTAACTCCTTCAAAAAAATGAAGCAGAATTGTGAGGCAAGACTTGCCCTGGGTAAAGCCATGCTGACTTTGTTCCATTAAACCATGTCTTTCTATATGTTCTGTGATTTTGATGTTTAGAACACTTTCCACTATTTTTCCTGGCACTGAAATCAGGCTAACCAGTCTGTAGTTTCCCGGATCGCCCCTGGAGCCCTATTTAAATATTGGGGTTACATTTGCTATCCTCCAGTCTTCAGGTACAATGGATGATTTTAATGATAGGTTACAAATTTTTAGTAATAGGTCTGAAATTTCATTTTTTAGTTCCTTCAGAACTCTGGGGTGTATACCATCCGGTCCAGGTGATTTACTACTCTTCAGTTTGTCAATCAGGCCTACCACATCTTCTCTGTTCACCGTGATTTGATTCAGTCCATCTGAATCATTACCCATGAAAACCTTCTCCAGTACGGGTACCTCCCCAACATCCTCTTCAGTAAACACCGAAGCAAAGAAATCATTTAATCTTTCCGCGATGGCCTTATCTTCTCTAAGTGCCCCTTTAACCCCTCGATCATCTAACGGTCCAACTGACTCCCTCACAGGCTTTCTGCTTCGGATATATTTTTAAAAAAGTTTTTACTGTGAGTTTTTGCCTCTACAGCCAACTTCTTTTCAAATTCTCTCTTAGCCTGTCTTATCAATGTCTTACATTTAACTTGCCAACATTTATGCTTTATCTTATTTTCTTCTGTTGGATCCTTCTTCCAATTTTTGTATGAAGATCTTTTGGCTAAAATAGCTTCTTTCACCTCCCCTTTTAACCATGCCGGTAATCGTTTTGCCTTCTTTCCACCTTTCTTAATGTGTGGAATACATCTAGACTGTGCTTCTAGAATGGTATTTTTTAACAATGACCATGCCTCTTGGACATTTTTTTACTTTTGTAGCTGCTCCTTTCAGTTTTTTTCTAACAATTTTTCTCATTTTATCAAAGTTTCCCTTTTGAAAGGTTACATTGTAGCAGCAGCGGAGACCCCGGAGCAGGAACACTGAAGGGTCGTCCATAGAAGTAGCGAGAGGTACTCACTAAGCTGGTGAAGGTGAGACTTGCAAAGAAGACTCTCCAAGGAGCAGATAGCCTTGAGTGCAGCAAGGCCCCCGAGGAGCGGGTACCTGAGTCACTCAGTCTGGAACGCAGGAACAGTGAGGCAAAGCATCTCTGAGAAAAGTAATTGAGCAAGATAGAATCCTTGCTAACTTGTTGGTAGGAAGGTCTGGTAGGCTTAGATACACGTAGGCAGTGACGTCATGCAGAGCGGACGCCCTCGAGGTGGATAAGATGGAGGCAGGCGTGCGCACGTCCTATGTTACACCAGATTCAAGATGGCAACCGGGATTGCCCACACCATCCCGGGAACGACAGGGAGGTCGGTGTGCAGAGGCATTGGTGGCCATCTTTGCCAGAATTGGAGCTTCAGGGCAAAATGAGGTGAGCAGCAAAGGTCACAGCCATCTGCGACTGATGGGCGCAACATTGAGTGGACAGAGTAAGCAGTTAGTGTTTGATTTCTCAAAGATTTCTAAGTCAAATCAAAGATGATTTGGGCACATCCAAATATGCCGATTCTATCAGTGCCTCATTGGTTTCCAATCCAATATCGGATAGACTACAAGATCCTAATGCCAATTCACAAAATAACAATGAAGATATGCTTTGGTTAGGAGCAGCATTGCATGTGTACACCCCACAGCAAACATTGAGATCATCCAATAAGGATCTCATGGTAATTTCAAGCATTCCTCAGGTACACCTAAGAGAAGTGAGAAATCGCACAATATTAGTTGCAGGTCTTGTGGAACAAGATGTTGGGATATCTATGTGTATTAACCAACCCAAAAGCATTCAAGAAGATGCTAAAACATCATTATTTAGGAAATCTGTTTGAGTACAAAAGACATCACTACCATGCAACATCAATATCAAGAAATGTAACATCAAAACACATTGATTTCAGATACAATAATCTCAAATTTCAAAATTCAATTGTATGACATTGCTGCCTTCCAACTCTTTTTGCCCCCCCCCCCCCCCCCCCCACCACCACCACTAACAAAAAATTCAAATAGTGCTATTGGGTTAGATATTTTACTTTGTTTTTAATTTTTTTTCTTACTTTTGATTTTATACTATTGCATATTTTTTTAGTTTGTAAATTTGTATATTGATTATATATCAATATTTTGTGTTTTTGCATTTGATTGTAAATTATGTGTTTTATTTATGAGCCACTGCAATCATTGGAATGGCAGTTGATAAATACCTTTTTAATAAATAAATATAATTCCTAGATGATGAGATGTTCCTTTAGAATTTCATCTTTATACAATAGTCTTTGTACTTGCATTTGTGGTCAGCCATATGCCAGTTGGCAATGACCTGGATGTATTTTGGAAGTGTGCAGCTGTTCCTGTCTCACAGCTGGCAGAGATGGCATTAATTTCAATTAACAGCATGACAAACTTTGTTGATGCTGAGCACAGCTTCAGCATACCTAAGTTCATATACTCAGGATAATATAGAAAGGATGGTTGTATTGTAGTTCAATCCAAAAATGACATTTCAGAGTTAAAAGTTTCTCTAGGTCTTTATTTTATAAATAGTTGATTTTTGCACATGGTAAATTTCCTATTTATTTATAGTTTAAATGTTGTTTGAAAACCTTTCACGTTGTTTTCAATAAAAAAAATTGAGGTTTTTGCACAGTGGGATGTGAAACAGAATTGCCTCAGAAGCTAGAAAAATATGCCACAGGAAGCCAGGAGCTGTGTCTGTATCATTAGGTAGTGCATCGGACATTAGAGCCTAGTGTAACACCAGCATTAAAACTAGCTGGCACCTTGCACTGCGATAGCATTTTTAACACTGGTTAGTATAATTGCCTCTTGATGTGTGAGTCAATCAGTTACCAAGGGCTCTTTTTACTAATCATCCTGCTTTGATGGTGATTGCAGATTTATTTCAGAAACATTTCTGCTTTATTTTTCTGATCTATTGTAGTGTGATATTCTGTGTTTTGTTTTATTATATGCAATTTTTAGATATTATAAGTGAATTTTAAAAGCCTGGTGTGTGCCAAAATTAGGGGATGCGTACACAAATTGGATTTTCTCGCGCCCACTGTATTTTCAAAGCTCAGGAATGTGCACACAACTCGGGCTGCACCCATATCTCACTGAGATTCAAAAAGGGGTGGAGCATGGACATTCCTGGGCGGGACCAAGAGATATGCACGTAAATATGCACCTGGGTGCGCGCCCAGGACCATGCCACGAAAGTATACTTCTGCTATGAAGGAGGTGTAACTTAAAAAAAAACCAAAAAACAGCCATTTATGACAAGTTTAAAGGGTCTGGGGTAACAGGGGGGAGTGCAGACTATTAAATCGGGGGGGGGGGGGGGGGTTGGAGAACCTAATTCTCAACTGGGTGAACTGATGGACAAACTGGTGAAACTGGCAATGGCGTGGAAACGCACCTGTTATAAAATACCCTAACTTACGCGGTAGAAATGGGATTTATGTGCCTAGGCCAAGTCTGCCTGGTTCTACCTGCTTGGTCTGCTATGTATAGGAAAATTACTCAGCGGTCAGTCATACAAACATGACTGCCTACACTGTGCTACATTTTACTACTAGAATGTCTCCCAGCTGTCAGCCAAACAGGCTTGACCTCCTGCAGGAAATTGCTCCTTCTGCTTTTTGCCCTTAGATAGGTAGTGTAGCCAATTTGCCTGCAGTCCATGCTAGGAAACTTGCCATGTCTTCTCAATAATATTTGAGAATGCATTAAAGCTCTGTTACTGTTTATACTTCGTCTTCTTTTAAGTCAGCTTTGTCTTTCCATTTTATTAGTTGAATGCATCGTACAACACCCAGGGCTCCCTTCCTCTTTCTATTAATTGCCACCTATCTGTGTTTAACTGCACTTAATTCAGTCACAGTGGATGAGACAAGTTGCTTCAGTGACTGTAAGCAGCAGCAAGGTGAGCAAGCCAACTGGACCAGCAGTCTGAGAAGAGGTCAAACACCGTGACAACACATCTTGTTAGTATTATTGTGTTTTTTTTATGTGTCTTCATTCAAAGACAAGACATGACAAGTTGAGTGCCACTTAAATGTGGCAAGTTACAGCTGCAGGTGGGTCGTGTAGCATCTAGTTCTCATTTACTTTTCTGCTGAAATTCAACTCCTGTAAACATTTGTTCATGTACCGATCACTACGCTAATGGCCATAGATAACCTCTAATGTCTATAGGGATCACTAAAGCCTTCAACCAAGTTCAGCTCTTAGTCTTTTTTTTTTAATGTAAAATATTGTGTTTCCACCTCTATTGGGCAGTCATTTTGGGCCAAAATATTCACCGAGTAAATAAAAAAAAAACCAACACAATTTTAGATCTGATGGTTACCGGTATAGTGAAGCAAGGAAGACATAATCTGTAGCTTTTGCCCAAATACAAATTTCTTTTTTTTTTTTTTAAATAAAGTTTGTCTAACATCCAAGAATGGTCACCTGAGCTCCAGAGCCAAACCAGATAGGGGTCACACAAAGGTCAGCGACCTGGAGGTCAAGAGTACCGACTTTGTTAAAAAGGGGAAATCTTTATACAGCCCAACAGTGGGCAAAAGGAAAGGACAGAAAGGGCTGCAAATCTTTGTTAGGAAAAGTAAATAAGAGGAAAAGGAGAACCGGAGTGGCTTTCCAAGGAGGTGACTAATACAGTAAGGGCAGATTTTAACACTCAAAAGGTACAATTGGGCCTTGGAAAGAGGAAGATAGGAACCAATCTCTGGAAAAGCTGAGGGAAACCGCGAAAGTGCTCAAGCTGAAGAAAAGAGAATGACACTGAAGGGAGGTAACAGGAAGTGCAGGGGTGGGACTTAAGACAGAGCAGAAAGGGACACTTGTGGAGGAGGATGAGCAAAAAACAAGTGTCCACCAAGCTGTAGGAGAAGGATGGCAGAAGGTTGGAAGGGGTACATACAGTAGTGGTTCAGATATGGAACAGAAGGGTTTGCATGGAATTGGCAAATATTAGAGTGGACAAAGCCAGTACCTAATAGATCCGGTCACGGATCCATAAGTTCTCTCCTCTCCCCCCCTCCCCGAGATTTTGATAATTAACAACTCAATCATAATCAGCACCTCCCTCCGCCCAAGAACAGTCCTGAAAAAGCACATACTTGAACATCACACTTTTTAAATATTAAATTTCAAATTTGTCCTCCATTCCCATGTAGCTGTCATCAGGGAGTCATCCCTATATAACCTGTGACAAATAAATCACCCTTTTAGTTTGATCCCAGTGGGGGTTCCATGACACTCTCCACAGCCACCTCTTACCAAACTCCATCCATGCGCAGGCCTGAGCCCCAGCTTATTGGCAGGGGGGAATGGAATCAGAAGGGTCCTTTAATGGACTGAAAATACCCAACAATTTTCGGGTATTTTCGGGCAAGGCTATTTTTAGCTTGTTCCATTTGTAATGAACTGAAATGGCTTTTTTCACTTCGGATGTGCCATTCATTTTAAAGAATTGCACATCCCTAGTATGAAGCTCCAAAGGGTAGACTCAAGAGCAACATTAGAAAATACTGCTTCATGGAAGGGATGATGGATGCATGGAATGGCCTTCTGGTGGAAGTGATGGAAACAAAAATGGTGATGGAATTCAAGCAAGCATGGTATAAGCATAGAGAGATCCCTAGTCCCAAGGAAGTGAGGGGAATGCCAGAGAGGAACTGGAGTCTGTGGCATTGGGCATGCTAGATAGAGCTTAGTCCTCATCTTCCATCATTATTCTCTTTCTATTTTTAATTAACATAACTGATGAAAAGTTTAGATATTTGTATCTTTAGTAACTAAGAAAATTGATTTATTATACACTTTTCTCAGAATACATTTTAAAAGAAAGCTTAACTGATCATGGAAAATCCCAGGAAAAATATTTAAATAGTAAATCTGTTCAAGTTTCTATAATACACATTTAGTTTCAGAATTTTTAACTCTGCTTTTATTAAGATATTAATCTAATTTTAATGTGAAATTTATGGAAGGGGTTGAGCTTTCATTTCTGTTTTAATAATCCTAGTTTTTTTTCTTGTAACTTGTCTAAGGTATTAATCAAATATAATCAGCATGAGCTTGTATGCATTCTATTTAGATTATATGGGTTTTATGCTTGTAAATCCAAATATTAAAAACATTAATGAGATGTTGCCAGCATGATTTAAGGACAATCTCCGATTTTAGTCATGTTTAAACATAGCTGAAAACAAGAAGTTCCACCCAGAGTCAAAGGCTAAAGGAGTCTGTTTTCCGGGACATGCACATAGGTGTCGGAATAGGGTGGGCCACCCAGGCCTTGGCCCCACCAAGTTTTCCTGTCACCAAGGATCTTCATTGTCTTGTCCGGTGTCCCAAACTACTAATGCAGGCACAGAATGGCTCTCTGACTTCCAATTACGGTGATCATCAAGATGAAGACTGCAAAATCAGTATGAGAGCAGCAGCAACCACGCTGATCTTGTAGTCTTAAAGTCTTGCAAACTTATCGTAGAATGGAGATGCCTGCGCGGCTCAAGATCATAGAAAGGCGCGTGGTGCCAGCATTAGTTGTTTCGGGGGGGGGGGGAGGGGGGACGGACGACTGGCCAAGACACTGAAAATTCTTGGCGGCAGAAAATCTCAGAGAAAATCAGGAAGGTATGCTGACTGGGGAGGGAGGGATAAGCAGGCCGGCTGGCTGGCTGAGTAGTGGGATACGCAGGCAAGCTCACTGAGGGTGGTGGGATGTGCAGGCAGGCAGACTGGCTGGGATTCTGCTGGGACCTGCAGGTAGTATGGTTGGGGGAGGGGTGATGGTGGGTCAAGCTGGCAGGGGGAGGGGTGGTAGTGGTAGAATGCACAGGCAGACTGGGGTGGCCGGCAGCTATCTGTGTGTGTGAGATCATATGCAGGATTGGGGATGAGAAAGAGGCTAGTGAGGCGGTGGAGAATGAGAGGGAATTGGGCCAGTGTAGAGGTAGGGAACACCTCCTTCCCTCCCCTCAGTCTACCCTTTATGTTAGAGTCTGTTCCCCATTTCAGATCCTCCCTTCTCTCTATCGCCCATCCACTCCCCCTCCCTTTCCCCCAGACCTGGACCTCTAATCCCCCTATCTATTCCTGGCACCCTTTTTCTCTCCTCTTGCCATTCCTGGTTTTCTGGTGGGGGCTGGATGAGAGAGAGAGAGGCGGGAATCTGCACTCTGGGCTGGGGGAGAGAGAGGACTGGGGGGGGGGGGGGGGACGCTAGGTGCTGAGCAGAGGATGTGGAGAGAAGGAGCAAAATAGTGAAAGAGGTGGAGTAGGATTTATGTTGGGGCCCCTGAGCCTCCCTCATTGTCCACTAGCAGGTAGCAGTCTGGTTTCTTGCGTTTTCCCAGGAGGATAGAAATTGGTGTTTTATGGTCTGTTGCAGTATTTGCAGTGCTGCCTCTTCATAAGTAGTGCTGTTTGAGTCCTGAGAGTTAGTACTGCTTTGTCATGACAAATTAGCTATATATGTGTTGTGGGGGGTTTTTTTTGTAGGATTTTGTATTTCACAATGTGAGTTTGTATTGCTGTTACTGAGATGACACCAGAATATATATATTTTTTTTTTTGTATGGTGAGATGTGTGGGGAAATAGTCTTTGACACTTGTATTAGTAATTTTGTTTTTGTCATTTAATCCTTTACCACTATGTCTGGTTTTCTAGCATCGGGCTTTTTATTGATTAGTCTGGGAATGATTCATTCGACTCTGTGATTGACTGACTAATTGTACAAGTATAGGAAATTGGCAGTGGAGGCTGGGGGGGGTGAAGTTGGAGGCAGAGCCTGGTTGATTTGCTTGGCCACCCCCAACAAAAGAGATGTTCTCTCGTCCCTGGACATGCATGCCTGCGATCTACATGCGTACTGGATCCAGGATTAAAAAGAGCCCGGACAGGTCTTCCCTAACATATCCAGAAAGTTCGGGGTGACCAGGACACCAAACGAAACAGTTAGCTATTAGGGTGAAACACACTCATTCACTCTCTCTCTTTCTCCTCCCCCTCCCATCTCATGAGCCGCCTTTTCCTTCTGAAAGAAGTCTAAAAATACATTTTGTATATGCCTTTATAATAAATAACGAAGTCAGAAGCCTTCACACACCCTGCACCTTCTGATTTCTGTAAGAGGTTTCATGTGTGAACTGCTGATGCCACATTTGAAAAGTAGAAGCAAAATATGGCAAAACCTGTATGCCTTTCATTTTTCATTCTTTTTCTATCCAATGATAATAGGATGTTGCTGAGTTTTGCGAGAATCTTGCATCCTAATAAGACACACACACACACACACACACACACTCATTCTTATTTGATGCTGCATCCATTCTTCTTCACTTTTCATTTTTTTAATTTAAAAATATGTCTCTGGCCATGAGGCCACTCTGAGCAGGATATTAAAGCATAAAATGCTGTTGAATCAGTTCAGTAGCTGGACCTTACAATTCTACGTAGGAAAAGCCTTAAGCAGTGAGTCATTGTAAAAGGGAGGTTGTTTCTTTCATTTTATGTTACAGCCTAAAAAAGCGCATTGAGTTTTATAGTATGTTCATAAGGGCTCTTGGATATTTCCAATAATTCAATTATATGGCTTTTGTTTGCCCCTCATGTCTTGGATAAAATGACTTGAGTTTTGCTTTGTCATCCTTTCCCTCCGACTTGAATGGCTGATAAGGCTCCCTACAATGTAATTATAGGAAAGCTCAGGGAGTCTTCTAAATCCTTATGAGGGGGGTTCATGGAAACTCCATTAGTACATAATATTTTTCTATTGCTATTTAGTCATGCTGCTTGATCATTGCACATTCACCACTGAATACAGTAGAAACGCATGTAATTTTAGATGTAATGCACATCCTAAACTCAAAAACTAGGACACTCGGCGGGGGGGGGAGGGGTTTGGTTTGATTCTTTCTCAAGTGTGCATACGTGGGAGTAGATCATTATCACTGTGAAGATTTTTATCTCAAGAAAAAGCTGCATGTCTAATATCTCCAGCCCTCAGCCCTGCTGCAGCCAGCAGTACTGAGATCACATGGCTGTAGAAAGGCAAGGTACCCAGGATACGAGTAAGATGTGGATAAGCTTGATATCTGGATGCTAAATTTACATTACTCCTCTCTACTGAAAGACATTTCAAAATGCATTGGAACCTCGGTGACCATATCAGAAATAGCCCCAGGCACTGGTGGTTTCCAAACCGATGAGACAAGCTCCCTCTTCTGTGTTTTGATGATTGAGTTGTCACTGGTTGCTAAAGATCTTTCCTTTTAGAAAATAGCAATGTTTTCCTTTGCCCTGCCTTTGAGGGGTGCACAGGCATATTGGACCACCCGTGGGGCATCGTGTGCATACCAGAGAGGATTTCAGCCATTTCCAATGCCTTCTGCTGCCCAGTCGTCATGATTTGTGAATGAGACGCAGGTTTTCAGTCATCAGAAGACGATTGTTCCTTGTGGATTTGTCGGAGTCCTTGACGGTAGTGCTGCTGTGCATAAGACACTGCCACTGCACCTTAACTTTATTTCATGCACCCTTATAGAGCATTCTTTACAGCAAAGCAGCTTCCCAGGATCAAAGTTCCTTGCGTTTTATGACCCTTGGTGGAGGTTTTGGAGCTTCCAGGTTGCAAGCGGCATGCAACCTTTCTTGTGAGCATACATCCGTGACAAGATAAGATCCCCCTTAGAGATTATCCACTAAATAATTCAGAAAGGCAACCTGATCTGTTATTCCTCAATTTTAGTGCCCTGGTGACCAGACTACTAATGATAACCGACTGTATCTACCCTCTCCATGTCCTGTTGTTTGCTGACAATCCAAACAAGCACTATAGTCTGTCCTTGTTCCTTTTAATTACCTTAGAGGTGTTCAAGAAAATTATTATTTGTAAAAGATAAGCTTTAAAAAAAAAAAAAAAAGTGATGCTGTGCAGGAATACAGAAACGATATCGCATAAAACTAAGCTTTCTCCTCTTATTCTACTCGTATTTACAAATGCAGAGGATCATTACTAAGAATATTTATAGTACAAATACATAGATGCACGTTGGGCTACTTCACTGCAAAACATATCTTATGTGGTATTCTCATGTTTCAGGAAGAATTAATATAACAAGTACTAAGAGTTCAATTCAGTGTCTAGATTTTTTTCATTTCCCCTTTGGTAGCCATTTATCAGCTTCTCAGGAAAACCCAGAGAGGGGGAGAAAGTTATTTCTTTTAACCAACAATTTAATTTTATATATGTAATTTATACCTGAAAAAATAAAGTTGTTTCTTCATCAACCATGAAATCAAGTACTCATTAAAAGAATGCAAATGATCATTTTTCTATAATTATCTTTCTGAGTATAACAGAAAAAACAAACAGAATTTCTTAATTTCCCAGTCCCTTTCTTAGAGTTCAAGCTTTTTGTTACTTGTAACTTCCTTCAGTTCCTGAAGTAATCTTCTTCTTTATGAGTATTCTTCTGGCTCCACAGCTTTTAGGAGTCCAATACTCCATCTGAAAGGAAAGTTGACACAACTTGAGTCCTGCAACCCACTCAGATTTCCACTGTCCTCTGGCCTGTTTGTATCACAGATTTGCTACCTCCTCAGGGGAGGAGAAAATCTCACCCTCCTGCTGGCTATATTCACTTATTCCACATGCGGTTTCTCTAGCTACTGAGCATGTGCATTGCCCTTAAGCATGGCTGCTGTAAAGCAGCAGCATCCAACTGAGCATGATTCATGCCCTTCTCACTCTTTCACGCTCTCTCTCTCTCTCTCAGCTTTTTAAAGAGAAACTTAGACAATGGGGGGATACATTAGAAAAAAAAAAAGATAAATGTTGACATGGAACAAATTTCACATTTCCATTACATTCTTGGCTGTATTTACAAGCCTGCCTTTTTTTTTTTTTTTTTTTAAATCCATGGGGAATTGTTTTGCAAATATGTACATTTCCGAGGAACACTTATGAAAATATTCGCAAAATGAAATTGTTTCTAATCGACCCTTTTGAACGCAAATAAGAAATTTGCACTCTGCACCTATTTCCAAAACATTTTAGATATTCATGGCCAAATTGCTTGGGGAAGAAATCTATCAGGATCTCTACAGGAAATTCATGCCAATTCTCCATATTTTTAGAGGACCAGCCGGATGGCTACATATCTTGTACAAGTATTGTTAGTATACAGCAGTGTAACTGATTATGACCTGTACATTTATTGGAACATTGTAATGAGCAAGAAGAGGTTTTAATTTGGATAACTGTAGTTTTAGCAGAATGATAAGATGATAAATTGACATGTCAAAAGAATTTAAGTGAAAACAAAATTGCAAAGAAACAGTGGCCCATTTGTTAAAGCTAGCAAATGTATTGTAGGTTTGCACTATAATGCTAATGTTCACTGTGTTGCCTACTGTAATAGAAATTAGCATATAATTAGCAGAGGTTTCCATATCACTAACTACATATTTTTCTCCTTGAGTTATAGGCCAGATTTCCCTCTCCAGGGAAGGTGATCATTCATTTTATATTCTGCCTCATTAAATATGGGGATTTCTCAAATAGAGGTAAAGAATGAATAACAAGACTGGAAATGTGTACGTTAGAGTACACAAAATTTGTAAAGGCATTATTTACGTTTTTCTTCTTTAGCTGGTGGGACTTGAGGAGCGTTGCTGCTCCAGCTATCAACTCCTCCATCTCTATGGCTGATGGGGGCCTGGGGAACCCTACCAGCCCTAAAGCTCTGGCTGCTGTTTCCTTCTCCTCCTCTTTAGCTGGTGGGGCCTGGAAAACCCCACCAGTCCCATTGCTCCAGCTGCTGGCTACCCCTTCTCTTCAGTTAACAGCTTCTTCCACTGTTCTTCAGCTGGCAAGGCCTGGGGAGTCCCAGTGCTCTGGCCTCCAGTTTCTCCTGCCAGAGATCGTTTTGAGGGGTGGGGGAAGGAGCCAAGTGAGGAAAAATAACTCAGGCCCTCAGTGCATAAGGAGCCCCCATGGCAAAGCTGAGTTTCAGGCCACCAGGCACTGGCTAGGCCCATTCCTTTGTTTCAGCCCTAGGCCCCCGTGTAAAGCTGACCATGCTGTCTGCTGTTCTTCATCCATGTTTTTTCAACTTGTGTGTGTATCTTTTAATGGACAGGAGCGTTAAGCACGCAAGTTGAAAAATGACGTGATCAGGCATAGAAGGCATTCCACAGTACACATACTATAAAGAAAACCTAAAAAAAAAAAAAAGGAAGTGAAATTTAGATGCATTTAAAGATTGAAATTTGGACCATTTAATAGTATATGATAAATGTATATGATGCTCAGGGTAGAATCTAGAGTCATATTAGAAAATATCTTTACATGGAAAGTTTGATGGATGCATGGAATGTCCTCCAGCTGGAAGCAGTGGAGAGAAGAAGATGTGGAATACGCACAAAGGATCCTTAGCTGCAGAGGAGTGAAGTTGAAGTCAGAGATCGACTGGAGCTATGACTGACACTAGGAGGATTGCAGGGCCCAGGACGAATTAGCCCGAGTAATGTTATCTGCAGCTGTGCCAGGAAATTATAGTGCCAGGGACGGGACTGCTACAGTCTCATGGGGTTCCCCAATGTGCGGAGCATAGGATGGTCACCCCTACCCCCAAGTTCTCTCCTAACTGAAGCATATGGCAAAACAACAGGAATGAAATTGGACAAACCAGATCTGCTGTCATATTTTGTATTTCTATATTGTGTTGCCAATTTGGTAGTTTTATTTCTTTGATTTATTTGCCATTCCCCAAAGGCCCTTAGTGAATTTACATCACACAGACATAAAATGCATCATTGCCTGTAATCTAAGCTAGAAAAAACATTACAGATGATGATCCACTTGGTCACTCGAGCAGGAAGGAAAGGTCAGTCTGCTACCAACTGATTCACAGAAGAGCAGTGACAAAGGAAAAGATGCCTAGATGGTAATTTACTGCCATAGGCAGAGGGGAAACCATGGCTGCTTACAGAGAGATGTGAGCAGCAGATCATGTTGGAAAAAGAAAAGGAAAGAGAAGTGAAATACAACCTGCTTACAATGTGTATTTTTCATGAGAAGATTTTATAGAACTATACAAAGTAAAGGATAGTTATCCAGACATACTACCTACTTCCTGCTGACTCTTTTCTCCTATTAGATTAAATGGTATCGGCGGTGTATGTTCATGCTCAGCTAATGAAGTGAGCGCTTTACAAGACGGAGCTTCTATTCATATCTGAGGTGCAATTTTAGCAGCTCTAAACGGGATTGGGAACACCTTATGCCTCAAGTGTGAAGTCAAGCCCCAAGGATCTAGAATTACTGGGTTGGTTTGTGCCCATGTCTATAGGCCTCTTGAGAGCCACTAGAACTGATTACCAATGGCACTTTGGATGCTTATGCCACATAGGTTTGCTATTCGTAAAGGATAGTGTGCCGGGGGGAGGGGGGGGGTGTGCAGATATAATTTCAGGGAGTTGAATTAAGAACATAAGAAATTGCCATGCTGGGTCAGACCAAGGGTCCATCAAGCCCAGCATCCTGTTTCCAACAGAGGCCAAACCAGGCCACAAGAACCTGGCAATTACCCAAACACTAAGAAGATCCCATGCTACTGATGCAATTAATAGCAGTAGCTATTAATTAGGTTGCATCTGTTCTTCTCTCTCTGTCCCCTTCCCCAGCGCACACACCATTATCATCATCCTGCTCAATCTTTCTGTAAACAAGGTAAAGTAGAAAAGAATAATTAATTGGGAGCGGAGGTTCAGCCAATGAAATTTCCCAGTTCTGTCCTGTATGTTTGTCTTGATTACATTGTAAGCTCTACTGAGCAAGGACTGTCTGATTTTGTACAGTGCTGAGTAGGTAGTGAAAAGTAGTGGTAGTAGTACTTCTAGTAGCTCAGCTGCCAGCACCTTAGCACTGATTGAAGTAGAATTGCTGGGTTGAGTCTTTTTGTCCTCATTTCTTGCAGGTACAAATTTAGGGGCTTATTCACTAAGCTGTGGTATTTTTTTTTCCTCTGGGGAAAAATGCTGTGGGAATCTCAAAGCAGCAGTAAATAACCCTGCCGCTTTGAAGTGAAGTGAAGCGAGCTATTCCCCAACACCCTCACACAGTGGAGGCCCCGGGACTGTGGGGCCACCTTGGCTTAAAGGGACTGACAGCCCCTTTAAGCCCCCCACCCAAAAGTTGCCAAATAACCTGGGGTCTCCACAAACCTCCTGTCTTAAACCTCCCCCCCCCCCCCCCCCAACGTCTCTGGAAGCTGCCATATAAAAAAAAATAGAGTAACATTTAAGCATTTCCCCCCTTCCCCTCCACTCCTCCCCTGCAATACAACATTCTGGCCCTTGGAGGCTCGGATGTCCACCCTAGCGCACCCTCTGGACCCCTCCTTTACTCACATTGTAAACCTTGGAAGTCCAGTGGGAGCCCAGAATGCCTCCTAGGCTTTGGGCTGGGTGGTGGCCATTTTTCAATAGCCACCAGGGCTCATATTATAGGTAAGGGGTGATCTAGAGGGTGGGGAGTCCCCAGCTCCTGGCAGCGGGACTCCCCACCCCCTGGAGGGCAGGGGGCAGGGCCGGTGCTGGCCTTAAAAATGTTTTAAATTTAACTTTTTTTTTTTTTTAATACATCCGGCTCCAGTAGGAGAATAGGGTGGGATATAGGATCCGGGTTTTTGACAACGTTTGAGGGAGAGGGCTCACTCAGAGCAATGACCCCGGGAGCATCCAGATGTGCACTAGCATCCTGATGCACTTGGGGGAAGTTAGCTACAACTCAAATGATTTTTTAAGCAAGCCATGTTATTTTATTGAGATGATTTTAGCATATATGTGCACTCTATAATCAACTTATTATATACACGTGGTGCCGAGGCTGAAATAACAAGAGATATTTCTAATTCCTCACGTTATCCCCGAGTTAAGTCATTTACCACACAATAAACAGTATTTATTGCGATGTAAATGGCCTAATACAATTTGTGATTGAGCCTGTTAGTCTATAAATCTTCTGGAGGTAGGAAAATGTCTAGAGTTCCTGGATGTAATGCACTTTGAAGTGTCACAAAATGCAGAATATAAATACAAAAATTATTATTATTACACCACAGAAAATTCCAGAGTCTGAGAGTTGATTTGGACTTCAAGAAAGGGCAATACTTTATTCTCTAAAGCAATCTAGAATTTCAGACCTATTAGTAAAGATTTGTAACCTATCATTAAAATTATCCATTGTACCTGAAGACTAAAGGATAGCAAATGTAACCCCAATATTTAAAAAGGGCTCCAGGGGCGATCCAGGAAACTACAGACTGGTTAGCCTGACTTCAGTGCCAGGAAAAATAGTGGAAAGTGTTCTAAATATCAAAATCACAGAACATATAGAAAGACATGGTTTAATGGAATAAAGTCAGCATGGCTTTACCCAAGGCAAGTCTTGTCTCACAAATCTGCTTCACTTTTCTGAAGGGGTTAATAAACATGTGGATAAAGGTGAACCGGTAGATGTAGTGTACTTGGATTTTCAGAAGGCGTTTGACAAAGTTCCTCATGAGAGGCTTCTAGGAAAAGTAAAAAGTCATGGGATAGGTGGTAATGTCCTTTCGTGGATTACAAACTGGCTAAAAGACAGGAAACAGAGAGTAGGATTGAATGGGCAATTTTCCCAGTGGAAGGGAGTGGGCAGTGGAGTGCCTCAGGAATCTGTATTGGGACCCTTACTTTTCAATATATTTATAAATGATCTGGAAAGAAATACGACGAGTGAGGTAATCAAATTTGCAGATGATTCAAAATTGTTCAGAGTAGTTAAATCACAAACAGATTGTGATAAATTGCAGGAAGACCTTGTGAGACTGGAAAATTGGGCATCCAAATGGCAGATGAAATTTAATGTGGATATGTGCAAGGTGATGCATATAAGGGAAAAATAACCCAGGTTATAGTTGTTGTGGGAGTCTCAGTTTAGCGGACCCTTGGGCCGACCTGCTGGAGACTAGGAAGAGATGGACAATGTCTCTGATGAACAGCGGGCTGGGAGGCAGATGTTCAGGCGGGACGTAGATGCTCTTCACCCTGGAAGCTGGTGCTCCCCCGGGAGGAGCCCGTAGGAGCCCAACCGCTGGGACCTAGGTGGCTTCACCCTTGGAAGCCGAAGCCCCCCGGGAGGAGCCCGTAGGGGCCTGGCCGCTGGGACTTAGGAGGGTTGTGGATCGGGACAGGTAACTGGAACCAGACTAGGACAGTAGAGATACTATAACTGGGTACGGGTTCTGGAACCAGGCAGGAACTATAGCAGGACTCGGGTACTGGAACCAAGCAGGAACTGTAGCAAGACTCGGGTATTGGAACCAGACAGGAACTGTAGCAAGACTCGGGTATTGGAACCGGGCAGGAACCAAGCAGGTACTGTAGCAAGCAGGCAGGAACCAAGCAGGTACTGTAGCAGGAACTGAGTGACATAGCTAAGCAGGTCACTCCGGGGCGCAATGCAACAGGAAACCAGAATGCTAACCCATTGCAAGGCAAAGGTTGGATGGCTGCGGCCAGCTTATCAAGGCCGCGGCACTGGCGGGAAACTGGCTACAAAGGCGCCCAAGTGGCGCACGCGCGTGCCTAGGGGCAGGGTGTCCACCGGAACCTTCACGGCGGCGCTGCCCCAATGGGGATGCCGCCAAACAGGCCGCAAGCTAGGACTCCGGAGGCGGGAGCAAGTCCGGGAATCAAGAGGTAAGGGCCTGGCCACTGTGTTCGCGGCCAGGACCACAACAGTAGTTACACAGTGTTGGGTTCCATATTAGGTGCTACCACCCAAGAAAGAGATCTAGGTGTCATAGTGGATAACACATTGAAATCGTCGGTACAGTGTGCTGCAGCAGTCAATAAAACTAACAGAATGTTGGGAATTATTAGAAAGGGAATGGTGAATAAAACAGAAAATGTCATAATGCTCCTGTATCGCTCCATGGTGAGACCGCACCTTGAATACTGTGTACAATTCTGGTCACCGCATCTCAAGAAAGATATGGTTGCGATGGAGAAAGTACAGAGAAGGGCAACCAAAATGATAAGGGGAATGGAACAGCTTCCCTATGAGGAAAGACTAAAGAGGTTAGGACTTTTCAGCTTGGAGAAGAGACAGCTGAGGGGGGATATGATAGATGTGTTTAAAATTATGAGAGGTCTAGAACGGGTAGATGTGAATCGGTTATTTACTCTTTCAGATAATAGAAAGACTAGGGGGCCACTCCATGAAGTTAGCATGGGGCACATTTAAAACAAATCGGAGAAAGTTCTTTTTCACTCAACGCACAATTAAACTCTGGAATTTCTTGCCAGAGGATGTGGTTAGTGCAGTTAATATAGCTGTGTTTAAAAAAGGATTGGATAAGTTCTTGGAGGAGAAGTCCATTACCTGCTATTAATTAAGTTGACTTAGAAAATAGCCACTGCTATTACTAGCAACAGTAGCATGGAATAGACTTAGTTTTTGGGTACTTGCCAGGTTCTTATGGCCTGGATTGGCCACTGTTGGAAACAGGATGCTGGGTTTGTTGGACCCTTGGTCTGACCCAGTATGGCATGTTCTTATGTTCTTATGATGTCCTTGACATGGCCAGTTTTAAACTTAACCTATCGGAATGGGTGGGGAAAGAAGAAGACCCGAAAGCACCCAAAATCTCTTTAGCTAAACCCTGTTCATGATGCTTCAGTGCTTGACTGTTTGATTTTTCTGAATCCCCTATCTTCTGCTCTCCTTCCTAGGAGAGCCAAGGAACACATCAGTGCCTTCCAGCACAATTAATGACTACCTGACAACTGAATGGGTGGGCGAGCTGAGGTCCACCCCTAATAATAGAAATCAGAGAAATAATGAAGCTGCAGTGCTGGAACCTGTAATCCGGCGTGTTTTTCAGGTGTCCCCCTTGTCACAGCATCACCTAAAATTCACACCACTGCCACTATTGAACGCCTTTGGCTAGTATAGCTGCAGACAAAAATCTGGCTGATGAATTTTTATCAGCCCATGTATGGGCAATAAAGAAACATCCACAAATAATTTAAAGGTTCTGTGTTCTAAATAATTTAGCCATAGCCACGGCATGGAAGAAGGCCCTTTGCAGTCGGGACAACAAAGGGTTAATGATATATTAAAACATTTACCTTAAATAACCTGGTTATAATTTTTTTCAGAACATTGCACGAGACACATGTTTACTATAAAAGAGTAACTCGCCCTGGAAAGTATGCTCAGATTTGGTCAAGTACCAAGAAGGATCAGAGTTCTAGGAGAATAATTAGTGTCCTTAAACCATCCTGTTTTGATTAGTGTTGCTTTACCAGTTATTCCTAGCACACAGAGAGAGAGAGAGAGAGAGACAATCCGGTTTAAAGGGATTTTGTTTCTGCTATAACTTCCTTGGGGGATTATTGATTTGGGGGGAGAAAAAAAAAAAGCGATTGATTTACATGGAAATGAGCTACACAGACTGGCCAGTGACTGTTCTAGCTGTCCCATTGCAATGCCTCTGACTTGCTGACATCACTGCTTCATTAGCATGCAGAGGAGGAGAGCACTGCAACAGCAACGACTTGGGGCTCCGCCACCAAGCTGGCAATTATACTCCGTAGGCTGAATATTTCCTTCTTTAAATGCCTTGTTCGTGGACAGCAAATTGGACACAAGTCTTGCTGCGTTTCGGGGTCATTTAGTAAAGCCCGGCAGTGGGGGGGTAAGGGGACCCTGCTGGGCTGGATTCATTCGGATTACTGGAAGCCGATATGGTAGGAAGAGATGGGGGGAAAAGCCCTCGGAGTTGTGAGCGAGGCAGTTTCAGGTCCAAACAGAGAGCAGGCATCACGTTTGTCCAACTGATGGTTTCACCGTAGACTTCCTTCCAGGCAAACAGTTGTGCTTGATGTGTATGCGCGTCCGTTAAAAGGCTCTTTGACAAAAGCCCACTGCTCTTTCCAAGCAACTAGTTAAATGTCTATCTCCAGACACACACAGCGAGAGAGGGAGGAAAACCCGATGCTTGATTACGCCGCAGTGGTGTTGGTACTTCTGGAGGAAGCATGTGAAAAGCGCAGTAACTGGAGGAAGTGAAAGGGCTTGAAGGATCTAACAGACTTGTTCTCCAACTGGCCGCTTCCTCGTTGCTGGAAATAGGTAAGAAATAAACTCCCCTTCCCCCTCAACTGGCAACATTTAAGTGAGAGTGTATTTTTCTTTTTACACATGCAAATGGCCAATAAAAGGGGAGAATGGACGGGCATTTTTGTGGGAACCTGGAGTGACTATACATTAGCTTGCTGACATGCTGTTGTTAACTCCTGACCTTTACTAGGTTTTAGATGCACATGCTTTTTGCTGTATTTTTAATTATGCTAATTTTTAAATGAAGCTGTAGCAATGAATGTTTTAAATTCTAAAGGGAGGGAATATGATTTTTTTTCTCACTCAAAATAATTTAGAAAGTAGGAGAGCAAGCCCAAGAATGTCTTGTGCAGTTTAAGATTTGAAGGGCAGAAATAGTATTTTCCTATGTTAAATACAGTGAGTAACTGACTCTTCTACAGATCAAATGAATACTGATTATAGCAATATATATAACACAATGTATGTCATAAAGACAAAAATGGAATAGGGCTATAAAAATGAAATCACGTTTAACAATATGAAAATACTTTTTCAGATATTTCAGGAGAAAATCATATTAAAAATCTACAGGCTTTGTTACAGTGCAGCATCTTGTACACGAGTTGACAGATTTAAAAACAGTGGGTTGGATGCTTGTTATAATTTAGTTTACTCCTTTAATTTTCTGTCTTCATGGAAAATATTTTAACATCACTTTGCACAGCCATTTATAACATAGACATGACCTGTGACCGTTTAAAGATTTTAATCTAGTTACTCTGTTTTGTTGGAAGTCATGTTGCTTTAGCTGGGCTAAAGAACGCTAGATTGAACCTTTTATGAACCAGTTGAACAGAATAATTATTTCCACCAGATGCAGTGTTATCCTATTAGTTTCAGCTCTGTTCTGGTGTAGCTTTTGCACACTTTTTACTTTGTATTCAGCATTCAGTGTGAATGTTTCCAAAATCCAGACGTTGGGGATCAGTGTATTCCCTTTTACAGTGTGAGAATATATGCTTGTATAGCAAACATCATTGGATACAATACAGTGTTACGGGGTTGTGGTGTTTTCACGATTTGGGATATTTTTCTTGTAGCATATTTTAGATATCACAGGCCATTTCTGTTGCATTGTACTTAACTCAGTGAAGCAGCTTTGCTTGTAGGCTATATTTGTTGGTGTTATCTGGAAATACACAAAAAGCTATTCTACTGATGATTGCTTTCACAGATGGGTCAGCCTTAGCAGTCCCTAAGGGGCACCAAGTGAGTCACAACTTTGAAATAATTACCATAGTTGAAACATTTTTAACAATACTACAGCTCTGAATGTCTGAAAACCTTTTGTAGATTTATCTGAAATGCCCACATTTACAGACAGAGAAGAAGCAGGGTACTGTGTTTAAAAAGCACTTTGATTGATTTTGTTACTGGACAATTCGTGGATAGCTGCAAGAAAGATCTTTTGGAGAAAAGTAACCATAACCAACGGAAGGAATGAGAACAGAATAAAAATAATTTAGAAGGGTAAAGCCACCAAGGATTTGACATTAATCTAAAGTAGTCTGCGCATATAAAGGCTAGTCTTAAATATTGTTTTTAGACTGAACATGGGAATAATGTTAAAATAACTGGATCACTGTAAGATCAGTGAACAAAAATGTCTCTAGAGATACTGGATTTGTCTTGAGCTTCTCTCTGTACTGATACATTTGAATATCCACTTTCAATTTTCCTACCATTCCTAAGGACCCAGTATTTCTAGAAGAACTGTCTCACTTCTGTTCAGTTTATTAAAGGAAAACAATAATGAATTTAGCATGTACACAGTGTGCAAACAATTATATGCTCCAATTCAAAGATCAAATGATAACCTGCATGTAATGGAAGGCACACCCATGTTTATGCAACCGGCAGTGCTCCTGGCCTTGGATAGAATTAAAATCATAGTCAGCATTCAGTAAAGAATTTCCCATTAAGCAAGTCTGATCGCTCCCTGTGGCTCTTAGTTTTGGGACATCTGCCCAACTATGTCTTTCTTGGAGTTTGGGGTTTGTTTGTTTTTTTTTTTGTTGTTTTTTAAAAAAAATTTTGACCCAGCTTCCAACTCAGTGGGAACTAGGGTTGCAGCCTGGTACCAGGAGCCTTCATTTGCAACTACCTGAGGATTTTTCCCTTAGTTTATATTCCCACAATCCTTCTCTCTCCATTATACCTAGGCTGGTCACTGCAGTCATGCGCCCTGAATCTGGCCATTAGGAGTCACGGTTAAGTAATGACCACAACTCCCTCTCTTCCTCCCCCTTCCGGGGACTGTGAGCTGCCTTTGTAGCATCTTCAGCCCGATTCAGAGAGTAGAAGAAACACTACTTACGGTTCAAACCAGGACCCTTCCACCTGGCACTGCCACAAAGCCATCAGGCTGGGTCCATTGTAGCTAGCATGAATTCCAGGAGAGGGGTTTCTAGGTATTGTGGGTCTCTGACCAAAAGTAAGACAAAAAAAATCTCTGTTCTTTAAGGATACACATTGTGAGTTCACTATTTTAAAGGTGTCTTTCTCCCACTGTGTGTCACCTTAGATAATTTTCATAGTATCTGTCTGTTTTCTGTTTATCTGTCCTCGCACTTTATCATCAGATATGTAGAAATGCGATGTGCCCTATACTGAAGGGAAGAGGAATAGAGGCACTCAGGCACAACGGAGAAGGAAGGGCTCCTTCAGCCATCAAGTACCCGTGGCCGTACATACTAGTTTTAGTCTATGCAGTGTTTGAAAACTTGTATGGTAAGATTTCTTTTACATTTTAAAATATTACCGGACTTATTTTTTTTTTTAAATAGTTTTTCTTTAAAGATGAATTTACTAGCGCGTAGCCAGATGGACCCAGAACCAGTGGGTTATGTGCTTTTCTGCTAGCAGATGGGAGACGGAGTCAGATTTCAAAGCTGACGTCACCCTAGATATACCCCTGCAGTGACCTCAGCTCCTCAGTATCTCTCCGTCTCCTAGCAGATGCGGACACTATCCCACACACTAACACAGTGTTGGAAAATTTCAGCAAGAAGACAAAATTTACCTTAAGAAGACAAGCCCCGCTCTCCAGGGTCCCTCCCCCAGTTGAGAATTCCTGAGGTGATTTTCAATATCCCTCAAAGGTGTGCCTTGGTCCAGTAGCTGGTAACCCCGGCGTCGATTTAGCCCCTAGAATGGCTGAAAGGCAGCAGGTGCACATCCGAGCACGGCGGTGAAGGTAAAGCCCTTTCCCCCCCACAGCTGGAGACGTCCTGGCACGCGATCGGTAAGCGCCGGGACCAGGTAAGCGGAAAACTTTAAACTAAGGTCTCCTGGGCTCGGAGTGCCATACCGATTTCGAATTTCACCTGGCGAGGTAAAAGGGAGCACCGATTAGGTTGAGCAGCTTTGGTTAGGCTAGGCCCCGGTCTGGTGCAGGGGGTCCTGACACGTGGAGACCCTCGGGGGGGGGGGGAAGGGGACATCTTACGCGCGGGGGCGTCGGCACCATCTTCCCTTCTCGTACGGTGGTATGCGCGGGGCAGACCGGTTGGTCAATGCGCCCAACTTGTGCGCCTTCAACGTAGCCGCGCGCACAGCTGCGTGCATAACTACACACACAGCCGCACTTAAAACTACACGCGCGCATTGTGCTCACGTGCAATACAGCGAGCATATTGAAGCACATTACCTGTGCGCCTAAACATAGAGGCAATGGCACCGGCGTCCAAGAAGCCCAGAAGGCACTCTCTTTGCACAGCCTGCCACATTAGAGCCACACAAGCTGAACTGGAGTCATGCCTGTGTCATCATTGTGAAGAAGCCCAGGGGGGACCAAAGCCTGGTCCCTCACTGTCTGAGGATGGGCACCCCAGAGCTGTGCAACTCCAAAATGGCTTTCCCACAAGAGGGGACCCAGGGACCTTCTCCTGGTTAGAATTTTTCCAGGGGCTGCAAGCCTTCATTCAGGCACAATCAGCCCCGGCTGCGGCCCAGGTTCAATCCCTACTGGAAGCACAAGATCCTTCTGGCCCTGCTCAGATGCCTCAAGATATGCCTCGCCTAACCAAGAATTTCCCTGACAGGGATCTGGACACCTCAGATGATGATGGTGGCTCTCTGGAAGAAGGAGAAATCCCTCCAGGCCTGGAACCATACAGAACCATGCTTCACTTCTTCCACAGGGATGAGTTATTAGCCCTTGTTTCCCAGACTCTGAAGACTCTGGGTATTCCAGGCACAGATCCTATGGTGGAATCAAAGAAGAACCCCATCTTGGTGTCTCTTCGTAAGGCCTCATGCTACTTTCCAATTATGGAAGCGATCCAGGAGCTGATTGACCTGGAGTGGGATGCTCCGGAGGCCAGCTTTAAAGGAGTTCGGGCCTTGAAAGCCTTGTACCTTCTGGAACCAGCGACCAAGGAACGCCTGTGTTTCCCGAAAGTGGACACCATGGTCTGTGCCGTCTGAAAGCAAACAACCATTCCCATTGAGGGAGGGGCTGCATTGAAGGATACTCAGGATAGACGATTAGAATCCATCCTTAAGCAGGCCTTCGACGCAACAGCAATGACACTGCAGATTGCTTCCTGCTACGCACTGGTGGCACATTCCTGCTTGCTCCTCTCGAGAGAGGCAAACAATTCCAGAACGTATACCAGTGAAACTATTGAACCTGCAGCAGCCTTCCTGATGAATGCAAGCTCAGATCTGGTGCACTTCTCAGCCAGAGGAGTAGCCTTGGTAGTGGCGGCCAGAAGACAGTTATGGTTGCAGAATTGGTCTGCTGACGAGACCTCTAAAGCGAATCTCACAAGAATGCCCTTTAAAGGGTCTCTCTTATTCGGAAGTGAATTGGAGAAGATAGCAAGTAGGGCGAATCTCCAGTGCCTCGGCTACCGGAGGATAGGGGTAAAAGATACCAGCTCCCCTCCCCGAGAAGATCTAGGGACAGAGGCTCTCAACGCTTTTGACCCTACAGGAACTCTGCATTCCAGGCATCTCGTCCCTCCGCAAGGTCCTAGCTCTTTCGGAACTGACAAACCAAGAGAGGAACAGGCCCGGGGGCAGGCTCCAGCCATGCCCTCCAATGAGAATGGGCCGACCCATCCACAAGAAGAGAAAATAGGGGGTCGACTTTCCCTCTTCTACCTATAATAGGTCGAGATCATGTTGGACAAATGGGTACTAAACATCATTCGAGAAAGTTACTCCCTGGAGTTCTGCAGCATCCCTCAGGAGAAATTTATGATATCACCCTGCCACTCACGAACCAAGAGACTGGCAGTGGAAGCCACGCTGACAAGACTACTCAGTCTGAAGGCTATAACTCCGGTTTCTACGCCCCAACAAAATACGGGGCGTTATTCCATCTATTTTATCGTCCCCAAAAAAGAAGGAACATTCCGACTCATCTTGTATCTCAAGAACGTCAACTGTCATCTGCGGATACTACACTTCTGCATGGAGACTCTCCACTCCATAATAATGGCAGTACAGCCAGGAGAGTTCCTAACCTCCCTGGACCTCTCCGAAGCCTACCTTCACATCCCAGTCCATCAAGATCACCAGCATTTCCTACACTTTGTGGTACTGGGACACCATTACCAGTCCGACCGCTACCCTTCAGACTAGCAAGCGCCCCCAGAACATTCTCCAAAATTATAGTGGTAGTGGCAACAACACTGAGGAAGGGATCTTGGTACACCCTTACTTGGACGACTGGCTGATCAGGGTGAAGTCTTCGGAAGAAAACCGACAGGTGACCAGCAGAGTCAAGAACCTACTGCAGGAACTCGGTTGGGTCTTGAACACGGCCAAGAGCAGCCTACAGCCCTCTCAGGCTCTAGAGTACCTGGGAGCCTGTTTCAACACCAAGCAGGACAAGGTCTTCCTCCCTCCCCATGAGGAGAAGGAAGCTGATAGAACAGTTACGACGATTGATGACCAGTACACGTCCCAAGGTATGGGACTATCTTCCTCAGGCTCATGGCATCAACCATGGAGGTCGTTCCATGGTGAAGGGCTCATATGTGACCTCTCCAGTGCTCCTTACTGTCACACTGGAACCCACTGTCCTAGGACTACTCAGTTCGCCTTCATCTACCAACAGAAATACATTCTCAGCTTCAGTGGTGGCTACAGGAAGACCACCTGAGCAGGGGAGTAAGCCTATCCCCACCGAACTGGATCGTGCTCACCACAGACGCGAGCCTAAGAGGCTGGGGAGCCCACTGTCAGGAACTGACGGCCCAGGGACAATGGAACAAGGAAGAGGTGGGATGGAACATAAACCGCCTGGAAACTCGAGCAGTCAGACTAGCGTGCCTGCGATTCAGCCACAGGCTCTGAGGGCAAGTGATCCGAGTAATGTTGGACAACGCTACAACGGTTGCCTACATCAACCATTAGGGAGGAACCAGAAGCCAGCAGGTGTCTCTGGAAATAGACCCTCTCATGGCATGGGCAGAAGAAAACTTACAAGGGATCTCAGCCTCCCACATCGCAGGGAAAGACAACGTGTCGGCGGACTTCCTCAGCAGAGAAAGCCTGGACTTGGGGGAATGGGTGCTGTCGAACAGAGCATTCCAACTGATAGTAAATCGCTGGGGTCTCCCAGCCATGGACTTACTGGTCACCTCGCTCAATGCCCAAGTCCCCAGATTCTTCAGTCGAAGACGAGAGCCACACTCTCAAGGGATCGACGCCCTCGTCCAGATCTGGTCAGAGGAGAACTTACTGTACGTCTTCCCCCCCATGGCCACTACTAGGCAAGATCATCCGCAAGATAGAGCACCACGGGGACTGGTTCTTCTAGTGGCTCCGGATTGGCCAAGACGCCCATGGTACGCAGACATGCAAAGACTCCTTGCGGAGAGCCCTCTGTGGCTACCTCCACACAGGAACCTTCTCCAGCCAGGGTCCGATTCTTCACGAAGATCCGACTCGATTCTCTCTTATGGTCTGGCCCTTGAGAGGACTCACCTGAAGAAGCGCAGTTATTCGAAGGCCGTGACTGACACCCTGCTCCGCGAGCGCAAGTTCTCAACATCGCTGGCATACATACAGAACTGGGGAATATTCGAAGCCTGGTGCGAAGACCATGGGGTATCCTCATGGATGGCTAAGATTCCCATGATTCTGGAATTTCTACAGGATGGTATGAAGAAAGGGTTGACCCTCAAGGTTCAAGTAGCAGCTCTCTCCTGCTTCAGAGCTGAAGTGAACAGAATCCATCTATCAGCTCATCCGGACTTGGTCCGTTTCCTAAAAGGGGTGAAGCAACTTCGACCACCCCTAAAGTGGCCGGTACCCTTATGGAACCTCAATCTGTTACTGGACTTTCTAGCGGGTGCTTCCTTTAGACCAATGTGCAGTCTGTCCCTATGACTCTTAACTTTGAAGATGGTATTCCTGGTGGCAATATGTTCTGCCCGTCGCATCTCTGAGCTGCATGCACTATCCTGTCATGAACCGTTACTTAGGTTCACTCCTGGAACGATTCAGCTTCACACCGTCCCCTCTTTTCTACCAAAAGTGGTCTCTGAGTTTCATTTGAACCAAGCCATCTCCCTACCATCTCCGGAGGAACTTAAGGACATGGAAGACTACCGCCTTCTTCGCCATCTAAATGTCGGCAGACTCCTGATGCGATACCTGGAACAATCGGAACAGGTGTGCAAAAAGGATCACCTGTTTGTCCTCCACAGCAGGAAGAATCAAGGTGAAGCTGCCTCGCCAGTGACCATAGCTCGCTGGATCAAGGAAGTAATCAAAGCAACCTACATAGAGGCCCTACAGATTAAGGCTCATTCTACTAGGGCCCAGACTATCCTGGGCAGAAGCAAAACTACTGTCGCCCGCCGAGATCTGTCGAGTGGCAACGTGGTCCTCCCTTCACACCTCCAGGTTCTACCGCCTGGATGTCCAGGCCCGAGAAGATGCAGCCTTCGCAAGGGCAGTACTAAGTGGGCCACGGGCAGCCTCCCACCCTGTCTGGGAGTAGCTTTTGTACACTCCACTGGTCCTGAGTCCATCTGGCTACACACTAGGAAATGGAGAAATTACTTACCTCATAATTTTGTTTTCCTTAGTGTAGACAGATGGACTCAGCATCCTGCCCACGGCTGCCCCAGAGAAAGAGGGCCTTGGAAAGTGAACCTCGAGATTAAAACAAATACAAGTAAGCTGTTGCCTACCTCTAGTTCAGGACACCTGCAGTTAGTCTGGTGTCAGCGTTAATTTGGTGCACTGGCGGTCTCCAGTTTTTTAAATCAGTTCAGTCAGTTTAATCAAGTTTAATCAGTGTTAAGCAGGTTGTTATGAAAGATATATATCCACAGTGGCTTTTCGAGGAGGATACTGAGGAGCTGAGGTCACTGCAGGGGTATATCTAGGGTGACGTCAGCTTTGAAATCTGACTCCGTCTCCCATCTGCCAGCAGAAGAGCACATAACCCACCGGTCCATCTGTCTACACTAAAGAAAACGAAATTATCAGGTAAGTAATTTCTTCATTTAGCATTTCTGGTAAACTAGTTATTTCTATTCTCAGAGAGATTTCTTCCAGTTTTAGTGTGGTTAATCTGGTGTTGCTCCTTCAAAAATATTGAGGTCCATTCAGTACCTGAATGTAATCCATTTTGAAGTGTCAGGAAAGGCAGAATATACATTTAAAAAAATATTATTTTTAATAAAATAATGATGATACAGTGTTACCAGGAAAAGTTATTCAGATTAGTCTGGTCAGGCCAAAAAGCAGTCCTGAAGGTATCCAGATTTCTTGGACTTTATCCAGGTATATTCAGCTGAACATATAACTGTCTGCATTTTATTGAACATAGGTGTAAGATTATGACTTACCCACTGCTTGCGCTGCTGAAGATAGGCTTTGAATTAAATCGAGAAAATGTAGAACATTAAACATTGGCCAGAGGCAGTTGAAGGATTGTTAAGTTCAGGCTTTCATCAGTTACGGCCATGGACCCACATGGCTTGCTATGATGTCACATCCTCTTCCTGTGGAGCATCAGAGGAAATGGGAAGTGAAAGCAGCACTAGAGTGAGCCAGATAGATGCACGTCTTTTGATTTGCAGTAACTGAAGCCTGGCTTGTTTTTTTGGTGGGTGCATGCCCGCTTTTAATATTTATTTTGTTTTTGTTTTTTTTATACTTTGTGGGTTTTTTTCTAAAGGAACTCCAGGTGAAGCACTCTTTAAGTAGAAAGGTCATCCTCGTTCCTAAAAATTTAAAAGGTCCACAAACAATGCAGAGATCAGGGGTCAATATTTTGCTTCAGTGCAAAAATTGCTTTAGCTTTATCAACTAATCTTTCCCAGTATTTTCAATGAGAAAATTGCTAGAACAAAACTGAACTGATTTTTTTTTCTTCACTGGAGTAAAACTTTGATGCACGTGCCCAGAAGCATGTCTCTTATCTGTTTTCCTCTGTTAATGTTATTCTCAGTTCTCTTACATGTTCCAAACTGTTTTCTTATATCTTACATTTATGACATTAAAGATATATGTAGCTGTTAATTATAACCACACCTGTTTTTAGAGTATTCTTTTCGAAAGTCATTTTTTCAGCTGTTCATGCATGGCTTTAAATTATTAGGGTGGTACTTGTACAAAGTGCTTTGCATAGGATTAGTCAATTCTGCTGCCTAACATTTGCAAACAGGGCTTGTGTTTTTTTAGCTTAATGAAATCAATGTAAATTATAGGAGCTGAATGTGATGCTAAAATATCATTAATATACATTGAGGGCATTCACAGTATGGTAGATACAGTCCTTAAGGAGCAGAACTTACCATATTTAGATGGATAAGGCCAATAGTGGCCAATTAGAAACAGGCTTCCAAATCCTCAAACACTTAGCCCTTTTGGGCTCACAGCACAGGCTTGCCTGCTGTTAGCAATGCTGTATTTTGCCAGTTAAAATCCTGGTGCCAGGTCCTAAGGGGATGAACGCACTTGCAAATTAAATGGAACAGGAAAAGGGAATGTTTTTTTGTTTGTTCCAAATGAATAATTTAAAACTATTTGGTACTGCAGCTTTACCATTGCTCTGCCCCATGCTTTGATGTTATCTATGATTTACTTCACAATCTCTGGGGTTATAATGAAGAGCAAATTAACTGGCTCCTATTTTTCTACTCAGATTAACCTATTATTCCGCCTGGTATTATTTCACTCAGCTTAACTAACTCTGTAGGGCGAAGGAGAGGAATTCAAATGGTGCCTGCTAGAAACGCATCTTCTTCAGCATGTATTTCCTTAGGGAGCAGTTAGTAAATTGAATGTCCTTTTTTAGCATTAACATGTTAGCAGTTCCCAAACCCATTCTTGGCACCCCTATAGTCGGTCAGGTTGACAGGATCTCTTTAGCGAATGTTTATGAGATATATTTGCATATGCAAATATAGTTTTTCTATGTATGCAAATATATCTCATGCATATTCTGTGTGGATATCCTGAAAATGTGACTGGCTGCAAGATCTAGAGTACTGGTTTGGGATTCGCTTTGAGAAGTGAAGAAGAAGTGGATATATAGTGTTGTCTGATAGCTTTCTAGCATGAGTTATGATGACAAATTGACCTTGGGTTGGATTGTACAGATCAGTCTTGCTTTATCTTATTTTCCAGCGTTTTCCAGATTGACTACACTGCTCTGGACAATCTCTTGAGTTATAGCATCATGTCTAGAAGAATTCACATGTTGATGTTGGCTACAAATATTTGAGGAAGAAAGATATTTCATGTTACATGAAACTATATATGCAAAATGTTATGATTTCAGCCAATATATTATTGACCTGGCACGTAAAAAATTTATATAGGAGTTCTAATTTTTGTGCTATTTTTTGACTCTGATTCAAGAAGGACTGTTTTTCCAATAAAATCTTAAACAAGAGAATGTACATTTTTCTATATTTACCTCCTCCCTTTCTGCCTTGGCTGGTAAGATGAGCAAGTAGCTTCTCGAGGAGAGACCTCAATCCTCTGTATATGGAATTTCAGGATGAGGATTTTTGGAGACATAAAATGCAGTAGGACAGAAACCAAGAATTCAATATCTTGGGGATGTAAACACCTTAGAAAGAATCTTTCCTCTCTGCTCTTACTCTATGAGAAGCAGTTTTACTTCCATTAGGCTAAGATACTCAATTCACTGGGGCTCCCTTGTTCTTAGGTTTTCTAAATACTCCAAGATATCTGATCATTGTGGAGTGTCCAGCAGATAGATGTAACACTGTGGGTACGTGCTTAAAAAATATTAAAGAAATCATGGACCGCCTCATTCTGTGATAAGATGTGGACTTTTATTAACAAAGATGTGCTGATGGCTCCATTTTCTAAATCAGTGCTGATGTCTGAACAAAGTGAAATAAATTAATCTACTCATGAGTCATCCTGCATACCTGCATTGTGCTATCTTAATATAGAAATGTTTTTGTTTCGCACACAGAAAATGGGAGCTTTTTTAGATACACTGTTTTTTGGGTTTTTTTTATTTTCCCCGCACACTGATTCGTCCCCCTTAGATACCGTGTTCATACACAGGTTTTTTTGCATGACAACCCTCAGCTAGTGCAAAGAATTCTTCAGTCTGTAACATCAAAATGAATAAAACAGACTGTGTGCAGTGCTTGGATGAGTCATTTGTTGCAAGAATAAGACTCGGATCACAGAAAATAAGCCTGTCTTGTTATTTCAGAAATCTGCCATGCACAGGGGAGAAAAAAATATCCCTGTGATTTAATTTTTTTTTTTTTTTTAACCATTGCTGCATATTTTACCTTTCGAAAACAAATCTTTTTGGCAGGGGGGAAAAAGTAAAGAACCCTTCCCTTTTCAGTCAATTATCATTTGCTGTGAACTCTGTTTTCTGTAAAGTAATACTGTACATATTCCACATCCATATAAGCTACAGCTGTGGGTTCACATGAGAATGCTTTTTGGCTAAAAAAGAAGCTGCCCCTCCAAAATGTAGTGTGCAGACTTATGGTTGTTGTACTTGGGGGTTGGAGGAACACAGTGAATATTTTTCTCCATTATGTAATGTACTTTGTACTTGCAAAATGCAGCCAGACAATGGCCAGTTTTGAGGTTAGCTAGCAAGTAATGTTTATAACCCTCGAGTTTCATCGTCAACATTCAGTCTTTTTATTGTCTGTACCTCTGAAATAGTTTCCATTTTGATTTCTGATACTAATAGGTATTTTTAGAGTTATTTGCACTTTGTATGTTGCTACTAGCTAATAGCTATTGCATCCTGAGGCATACGGTTAATATGCAGAGAACGAGACCTGTGAAGGTAAATACCAAACATCTGCATAGAAAATCAAGTAAATAAATAAACCCTCAAATGTACATTTTGTTTAATATAAAGTTTTTGGCACCAAACAAGTTCATAAATTATTCCTTACTATGAATGGCCATATATACTAAGCATTTTCCCATAGACCCAAAATCGAGACATTTGATACATCTGGCTCTTTGCACATCTAACTTTTCTAGTTCTGACATCAGTTGCCGTGGATGTGGCTGTACAATCAGTTACTTTATCCCACTACCAAATTGTTCTTTCCCAGCAGCTATTTAATTAAAGTATTCACATGAAATTCTGTCTTATTTGTTAAAGTGACAGCTGACCTGAACTCCTTTGAATGACTGGTAGCAAACCAAGCACCCGCTGTGCATTTGGATATCTGAGTGTTTGGATCTCTGGGTGTTCTAGATCTGATGGAAAGTAGGAAATGCAGAAAAAATCTGGCAGATCTCCATGATTTGACTTAACTGAGTTTCTTGAGGGTTTTTTTTTTTTTGGGGGGGGGGGTGTGACAAGTATTTTCATGCTGTAGTGGCTATCATAAAAACCAAGCTCAAATGTGAGTGAGGGCATTCACATTCTCCAGTCACTTTGAACCAATTGCTAAAATTAATTAAGGAGCCCCAAAATCCAGAAAAATCTATTTATACAAATAGGCTTCCTTTCTGTAATTTATAAATCAAAGCATGTGTAGCAAGCAGATCTAGCAATCATTGGTACCTTTCGGTATTGGTTAACATTGTTTGTTTTTAATAGCTTGTAAGCAGATGTTATATCCTGTAGATAGAAGTTCACAGTTCCTTTGAAGCAGTTGGGCATTTTATCTGCATCTTGTTACAGATGAAATGCACTAATGTGTAACCAAGAAAGAAGAACTCTTGGTTATTTGAGTGAGTGAGTGATTTATATATTACATAGCTAATGAGCTCATTTAAGGTTTAGCTATTAATATTTTTAATATATTCATACCTGCAGTATTTTTATCATTCTAGTCTTTGACTTGTATGTTTTGCTATTGACCTGGTACCATGTATATATTTTTATGAGCTTTTTATTGTAAAAATAGTTTATTGTTCTGTACAATGCTTATAAGGCATTTTTACTGTCAGGAAGGTTAAGAGACTCTTTGTTCTATTACTTTTAACAAATGGCCTCTGTAGTCATCTTAACACATGGAGGGGCTAGTTTCATAAAGGCACACATGGTGAATTATAAAACAGCTTTAGATGCTTTGGGTTTCTTCCAGGGTACCTTGCCAGGAATGTGTTTATAGTTTGGTATCTAGGCTCCGTTGACTGGCAGAAATCGTTAAGATTGTTTCTGTTTTGAAATGAAACTTACAAATGGATTTTCTCCTGTCTGCAGGAAGATTTGCCTCCACTGTAAGTGCCCACGGGAGGAGCACAGTGTGACAGCTATGCCACTAGAAATGGAGAAAACCATGAACAAGCTAATGTTTGATTTCCAAAGGAACTCAACTTCTGATGATGACTCTGGTTGTGCCTTGGAAGAGTACGCTTGGATTCCCCCTGGATTAAAACCAGAACAGGTAAGCCAGTTATTTATTTTTAAATGGTTCTCAAACTGTTCGACAGATACACAGTGTAGGCGTATACATAACAAATGACAATCTGCAGTAAATTTTACAAAGTACTGGAAATTAAGCTTATGCATTGTTAAACAAGAAATGCACTGGAAAGATTGAGCAGCATGTGTTTAAAATGGATATTTGTTATACAGTGGCAGTGACTCATGCAAAATAAATGATTATACTTAGTCTTGTAGATGAGAATTCATAGCTTTGTTTCTCATGGCATATAATAAGTGCAAGTAGCCAGCTCCTGTTAAACAACCTTTCTGCAGGACCCAAGTTAAATTTAAAATATCAAAACTGAAAAAGATCAATTAATAGCACCAGCTTAGCACTGATGTTTTTTGTCAGGTGAAGTATTATTTCTATATCCTCTGATTATGTCCATCTGCAGCTGAAATTGATTATCTCTGTTCATATAGTCATGGTAGACTATTAAGAAATGTGTTTTATTAAATAAATCCAAACTCACTGCCTCAAAAAGGTGCGACTCCTGTCCAGGATTGTAATAAATAAAACTACCCATTTCTGTGCAGTGGTAATGCGTGTTTAAAACAGGTGAAGTCAGGGAAACTGAGAAACAAAATGTGCCTGGCCAGAAAGATATGGGCGTCCTCGGATGATGCAGATGAAGTATCAACATCTATTTTGCAAGTCAATAATTCACTAATTGAAACAGAAAAAGGAGTTCTCCTTCACACCTTTTTAAAATGGCTCCCAAGACAATCTAGGAAGAAAAATAAATAGTGGATGAAGCTTTATGGCTATAAACAAAGAGATCAATATTTAAAAGCCATTTAGATGGATAACTGAAAAGTTATCCGTCTAAATGACTATATGGCAATATTCATCGGGGGTGTTCCTGGGTTGGACAGGAGGCGTTTCTGGGCAGAGCAGAGTTAGCTGCATAAGTTATATGGGTAACTCCGATATTCAGAGTTAGCCGCTTAACCTATGTGGCTAACTCTGGTCGGACCGTAGGGCTGGCCTAAAGTTAACCGGTTAGACCGGCTAACTTTAAGATAGCCGGGTATATTCAGGGGCACGAACACACCACTGAATATATCCTGCTAGTTAGCCAGATATGCTTATCTGGCTAATCAGCTGAGCTGCATAATGGCTGAAATTCGACCCCAAAGTTGTTTAACCTTAATCTTTTCCTCTTGTGGTTCTGTGGATGGAGTAACAAAATAATATCTTCTCAGAGGACAGAATTTTACATGATCAGACTTCATTACATAAGAACATAAGAACATGCCATACTGGGTCAGACCAAGGGTCCATCAAGCCCAGCATCCTGTTTCCAACAGTGGCCAATCCAGGCCATAAGAACCTGGCAAGAACCCAAAAACTAAGTCTATTCCATGCTACTGTTGCTAGTAATAGCAGTGGCTATTTTCTAAGTCAACTTAGTTAATAGCAGGTAATGGACTTCTCCTCCAAGAACGTATCCAATCCTTTTTTAAACACAGCTATACTAACTGCACTAACCATATCCTCTGGCAAGAAATTCCAGAGTTTAATTGTGCGTGGAGTAAAAAAGAACTTTCTCCTATTAGTTTTAAATGTGCCACATGCTAACTTCATGGAGTGCCCCCTAGTCTTTCTATTATCTGAAAGAGTAAATAACCCATTCACATCTACCCGTTCTAGACCTCTCATGATTTTAAATAGCTCTATCATATCCCCCTTCAGCCGTATCTTCTCCAAGCTGAAAAGTCCTAACCTCTTTAGTCTTTCCTCATAGGGGAGCTGTTCCATTCCCCTTGTCATTTTGATGATAAGATGGTCACTCTCCTTAATTGGATCCTTGCGTAGACTATATATATCCTAGGGAGGTACTGGTGAGCCAGACAATTACACCTTAAGAGTTTGTAGGCAGGAATGATGTTCTGCTTAAAAAAAATCTGAGAATAGTTTATGCTATTGATCTCTGGAGGGATTAGCACCACCTTTATGAACTGGGCCTGCGGAGGTCCAGACCAGTCACAGGAGGTGTTGGTGAAGTACTTGGTAAACTGATAACTAGATATTTTTACTGAAGATTAATATCTCTGTTACTACTCGGTCAAATGTATGGAGTTCTGAAGAATCTGAAGCAGGTTTCTGCTTAATCTGGAACCCTGTTGTGAAACTTGTCTGGAAAGAGAGAAAACTGTTTAACTTCTTCATTCAGCCTGTACCTGGGAACTGTGGCCTCTGGTGGTTTCTCCTTGAAACCAATGTCAAACTAAACTTGGCCACTGTTTTGGAATTATTTTCCTTTGTTCAGCGTGGGATCCTTGAAGAAGGTTCTGTACTGTTTTTTGCTCCGGTAAATTATTCCCTACTTTTTATGACCAGACTTAAGAGAATTGCTTAGCATTTTTCCCGTTGCCCTGGAAGGAGCAAGTTACATGTATATGGGACGATTCGTTCTTGTCCATGATTTATTACCAACCGAGCTCCTTTGAGTGCTGTTTGGCTTTTAATTCCATTGCTCGTGAGCCCATTTTCTTTCACTGCTCATTTGTTCTAGATTCTGTGCAATCAGAAAAGAAGTGCAAAATAATTTCAAGAAGTCTAAATGATCCAGTACACTAGCAGCACATGATACCTAGTTGGTCATCTGGCAAATATAGAATTTTAAAATATAAAATCTCTTGCAGGTTTCACTTTATTAATATAGAGCAAGAACAAAGCTTTGTAAGTGCTCAGAACCTTTCAAATGTAACTTCTGCCCATTCATTTTCCCTCCTACTGGTTGAACCAAATGATTCTGTTTCCTTCAAGATCTCCCTTAATATCACAATGACTTGTTCACCGGGTTGGAGCATGTGTATGCATAAAATAACAAGTATGCATATATACGCTATGATGGTAACTTTGAAACAGGCGCCTGGGTGCACATGTGCACGCATTTGCCGGCTCACGTCCAGAGATGTGGCCATTTTATAACATATGCGCATATTTGAGTGCATGGTATAAAATAGGCTGAGTGCATACACATGTGCACAAAATTTTAAGTGGGTGCACACGTGTGCAGATTCCGCTTCCACCACAGAAGTGGGGCGATTTTAAAAGGGGTGCACGTCCACACCATTGCCAGTTTCACCACTTCATGCCTAGTTCGCCCAGTTAAGGGATAGGACTTCCCAACCCACCTAGTTTAATAGTCTCCCCTTCCCCGTTAGCCCTGACCCTTAAAACCCCGCTGACTAGCCTAGATATTTTTATTTTATTACTTACTCGACATCCATAGCAGTAGTAAATTTACATGGCAGGGGACCCTGGCATGCTCCTGTGCATGTATTTATATGCAGATCTCTTGGTCTTTCCCCGACATGCCCACGCTGATGCCACGCCCAGACCATGCCCCACCTCCTTTTCAAAACTTGAGTTGTGCGCATAGCAGGTGATATGCGCGTACATGGGCGGCTTATAAAATCTGCTCAACACACGTCAGCCTGACTTGTGTGCATATCTCCTGGCTTTGGTGCATGCAGGGCTTTTAAAATGCACCTATATTTAAAAAAAATGCAACATATGTGTGTATATTGGCAACCGCGAGAAAACTGTGTGAAAAATAAAAGGGGTGGGTCAGGGGTGTTGGGGAGGGGGCCTACATTTATACATATAAATTGCTATTTTACAACCTGCAAAGTGGCATGCATAAGCCTTTTACTTACGTATATTTATTCCTGCTCAGAATCTGGTGTAATTGATCATATGCATCTTAAAAGTGAAAAAATGACTGTGTAGGGGCTCTGGGTGAAATGGAAGGACTTCAGGAGGATTTTCTTGAGCTGCAGATGGACTGGGTGAACTGGTAGACTGATTGGTAAAACTGGTAGTTTCATTGCCGTGCGCATGTTATAAAATTCCCTAACATACACATGTAAAAGCTAACTTATGGGGGGGATTCTAAATTATGCGATTAAAATCTATTTGCGTATCCCTTTAAAATTCAAAGCACAAATACGTGAGTATATCATTTGCATACACTTATCTGGCTAAATTCTGACTTATCAGGTTAAGTAGCACCTTTGCTACAAATATGTATGTACTTTCTACTCTTCATGTATGCATATGGAGAATCTGTTCAGTAAACTACTAGCAAAAAACTCCTCAAATTGATCCAGAATTGACACTCAACCATGATTTTTGAAACTTGGGTTAAAGTTGCAATAATGACTATCATGAAAGAGCTGCTGTAAAACAATAGTTACTGATTCAGTGGTATCAAAGAATAATGCTAAGATAACTTCAAAGAAATCTGAAAAACCAAAACATGGCTTTGCTTGTTTGCTAATATTGTAATAAACCAAAACAGACCATTAGACATGCAGATCATAATCTCTGGATCACAAACTTTGGATCAGTCGTTCTCTTGATGTGTCATGAGAAATTTATTTCAGTGTTATCTGTGACTTATCTATATAGCCTGTGAGCTAGTGGGCTCACAGTACAGGGGATCCCTGATGAACCTGTAAGGCAGCAACATTTATAACAAGCAATGGAAGTACTTTTTCAAAACGCACATAGGCCAGATGAATACTAAAAGATGTTTTCACAGACAAATAAGGGGAACATCTTTTATATCATTCTGGGTCAGATTTACTTCTCATGCACCCTTAAGCACTGGAGTTAGGGTGACATCCTCCGAAGTTGGGGAAGTGGGGTGGATGATGGGTTGGGTGGATGGATCAAAGTACTTCTGAACCACCTTCCCAATCCTGAAAGATCATCCAAGATGATTTACAACAAATATTAAAACATACATAAGCAGCAAATATACAAAACAAAATTAATTAAAAACCATAAACACAAAAAAAACATATATCTGACTCCCAACATAATTATCGACCTCCATTCAAAGAAATTACTTCATACCTACAGTAGAGTGCAAGGATATGCATACACAGGAACCCAAGACCACTACCCTTCTAAATGCTACCTCTTTTCAGCAATGGGAAAAGCAAAAGACATACTTTAACCTTCTCGCAGAATGACAGACCAATTCCTGACTAATCTCAAGAGGAAAACCATTTCATAATGTGTGGGCCACTATAGAAAAGGCTCTTGATCTTATCTACTCTCCCCACACCTCCATAAAAGCAGGATCCTTGAAGGTACATGCCAATTCAATTTATTAAATAGATAAAGAGGATCAATACTCCCTCATCACCTGAAATGTCAGAGGCATGATCTTAAATTGAGCCCTTGCAGCAAAGAGAGTACATTTATAGCTCTAAGCATCATTTAAGATAGGCTAAAACTGTCTTGACGCATTCTGGTCTACCTGAAGCCTATGGGTGAACCGCTGAAGGAGGCCCACCTTTAGGCTATTACCCTAGTCTAAATGATAAACTACCAAAAGCTGAATAACCAACAAAATAAGTCATGTCTTAAACACACAATTTGCTGGCAAGCTGCAACTTCAGAAAAGCAACTCAAACCATTCTTGAAACACAAGTTTCCAAACTAATCTTAGAGTCCAAATGAGAACCCCCAGACTCTTTACTATAATCAATAGATATAATACGGTTTAACTCAGTAGGGACAGGCACTGGAACCACATCCAGCCCAGCATTTGTAAATTAGCACTAAGGTGAGATAATGCTTGAGTAATGTTTTTACTGCAAAGGCACAATGAGCTGGATATCATTGGCTTACAGATAGCCTCACAGCCCTAATGAATGAAATTATGTCCCCAAAGGCTTCATGAAGATATTAAACAACAAAAGGGATAAAGACAACTCCTGGGGGACGCCACACCTAGACAAAATGGATGAAAATAATCCCTTGTTACACACAGAAAGTGCCCTCCCGGACTTCGATCAATAGGTGCCACCTCCTCCTTCCTTTGGACAATCCTCTCTAACCTTAGAAGTCCCATAGGTAGGCGCTAACTCTTCCTAAAGGAAAATCTGGGCTGTATACATAATTAACCTCTGTAACTCATCGCTACAGAACATTGTGGAAGCAAATAGTTTAACTGGGTTCATCAAGGGATTTAACACATTTTCTGGAAGAGTGAACAAGCACAGGTTAATAGGGGATATCACACTGGGTTCAGTCCATCCCTAAACTGTGGCTTCTAGAAACTGGAAGAGTATGAAGGAGGATGGAGAACTCTATTGACAAACTCTTCCTGTAAGTACCACTGCTTGCCAGGGTCAGAGACAAGATGGCCCATTAGCCATTCTTATGTTCATATATCCTACTAATCCTGCACAAACTGAAGGTCTTTTTTATTATTCCCAATACATTAAGACAATAGTTCTTTAATTTGTGCCATTTTTGCTAATTTTCTTAGTAAGTAGTTAGCCTCCAGAGTTCTAGTATTATCTGGCAACCTCTTTCACATGTTGCTAAGGTGCAAATTTCAGTCAGACTGGAAGAGAGACTCCAGAAAATACTCTGTGTTTGCCTTAGGGCATTGGTTCCCACACCTATCCTAGGGGAACCCTCAGCCATTCAGATTTTCAGGATATTCACAGTGATTATGCATGAGGGAGATACCCCAGGAAAAGTGTGGAAACCATTACCTTAGGGCTTCCCCAAAGGAGTACATGACACGCTATGTAAAGGGAAAAAAAATCCACAAAAGAATTGTGCATGCAAAAACTTGTCACCCCACAGCTCCCAGCATTTTTGCTTACCCAATTTTATCTGTGAATTCTTTTTAACCTTCCTGAAGTCAAGAACTTAAAATCCTTGGCCAAAAAATGTATTATTTCAAAATTGCACACATAAATTTACTTTTAGGGGGGTGTGGTTTGCACATTTTTGTCTTATTTTTTCCGCAATCTGGTATAGCCTTTGACTAACAAGTATCAGTTGAAGTTGCAGGCAGAACGTTGGTCTTTCCTGGCTTACTGTATCTCGTCTGGAAAGCATAGGGGAGGCATTTTAAGCATTCAGAGTTTGGTTTTTTTTTTTTGTCTGTTTAGTCCCAAGCAATGGAAAGTTATGCTAGAAAACTGTTTATCCAACTCTATTTTCAGCAGTTCATAGATGACCTCAACAAATGCCTTAGATACAGTTAGATGAGCATATGAGAAGTAAGAAATTTGTGTTTTACTTTTTTTAGCTCTGGTGGATGTTGCTACTTGTCATTAAAAAATCATATTTTGGTACTTATTTTCTGATAGCTAAGTTTATGAGACAAAAGGATGCTGCATGTAAGCAAGAGGAAGGCTGTTGAGTAATTTCCAGTAATGTGCTGGAGAAGACTCCCAGGGGTTCTCGGTAGTCTCTTGTTATATTTACTTTTTAAAGAAAGCAGAGTGGAACAGAGCTGGTAAGAGTCTGCTGATAACAACAAAAAAATCAGGGTCCAACACAATTTTATGGTCTTGGATCATTTCTGTGAAAGTGTGTTGCTTTGATTTGTTCAGCATTTCTCTTGGTTGTTACAAGAACTGGAAAGAGATACTGAGAAATACAATCATTGGTCTTCATCTCTGGAGTCTGAGTAGAAAGAATTGCCTGCACACTCTGATTTATTTAGCACAAAGTCTTACTGTATTTTAACATATTATGTACACTGGGAATGAAAGGTAAAGTAATGACATACTTTGAAATTCTTTCTTTGGACCTAGAGTAACTTTGTACAGGGGTGGCTCAAGGGAATCTGCTGCCTGAGGCGAGGGAGAAGATGGCACTCCCCCCTCCCCCAAGGCATGGCACAGGTCAGATTATCGAGAGGAGTCCCCTTGTAGCCTGGCCTTTTCGGTGACTTGAAAAACTGCAGAAGGGGGAAAGGAAGGATCATAGTTCTTAGAGGAGCGGCAGATAGTGTGTCAGGGATAATATTTTTAGGAAGCCTCCAACCCTGCCACACTCCCAGGAACCCTACCTCCTGCCTCCCACCTTTCTCTGGCATTTGCTGGTGAATGCTGGGGGTCTGTGTGTAGTGCACTGTCTCCAGGTCGGTGCAAGGCTGTTAGGTGCCCTAGGCGAACCTTAGAATCATGCATCTCCTCCTTTCCAGCCTTCAACACACACAATTAAAAATTATGCATGAAAAAGGACATTCATAGTCTTCGGAAATAAAAATATCACAACAACATGCATTTGCCCCTTGGAGAAATGGGAATTAGGTGAATGGTGGGGGACTTTGTGTGATGCATTCTGTCCAGGTGGATGCAAGGCTATTAGGTGTCCTATGTGAACCATAGAGCTATGCACCCCCTCCCTCCCAGCCTTCACAACACACAATTAAAAATTATGCATGAAAAAGGACATTCATAATCTTCTGAGGCAACAACATGTATTAATTTTACATGCACTGCTGTGGACCAACTAGAAAACTCTGCCTAAAGACACTTAGATGGTATTAGGCCAACTGCGCGTATGTTATAAAATCTGATACTTGTGCGTGGTGGGGGGAATTTTTTTAACTGAAGCGCAGCAAGGCGATCAGGCCTTTGCCCAGTTCCCTCCCAGACTACTCCAATTAAGGGGCAGACTGGGAGGGAACTTCCCTAACCTGCTAACTACCCTTCTTCCCTTTTCCCTTTTCCTCTCTCACCCCGACCCCTAAACCCCACCTAATTATTTGTTTTTTATTTTAAAACTTACCTGCTCCTTTGTTATGCATGCCAGTCAGCTGCCTGAGCGCACTTCACTGGGACAGTGCAAAATGGTGCTGTCCTGGCTGGATCCCACCCCGCTCAGATCCCACCCCTTTTTAAAGGCCTGGCTGCTCTAAAAATGCGCTCAGCACGGCCATGCACCTATCTCCTGGGATTTGCGTGCAACGGCCTTTAAAGATTTACCAGTTAGTGTGCACGGGCGGAATGATGATCTTCATTAAGCAACCAATGAATGCTTAATGCTGCTGGATACGTACTTGGAATTGGAAAGAAAATAAGAAGTAGCTGAAAAGGTAAGGGAGACAAGGTTAGCATTCATAAACAAAGACAGGTGACAGTATCTGGAAGAATGAAGAGAATCTGGGAAAGTATTCAGGAAAGTGAAAATTCAAATAGAAGAAAAAATATAGTAAAACAGGGAGACAAGACTTTTTTAGATATGTTAGTAATAAAAGGAAGTGCAAAAGTGGCATTTGTGATGCAGTACGACCTGGCCCAGGGCAGAAACAGCTGAGACACAGCCGAGCAGAAGCTAGTGGTACCAAACTTAGCCACCGGAGGGCGCTGAGGAAGGTAGCAAAGACTACACTTCCCAGGTTCCCTGAACCAACACCTGACCCCTGGCTGGAGCCTGAGCAGGAACAGGTGGAGGAAATTGGGACTGATCCCTATGACTCAGCAGAATCTATGGAGGCTGAGGAAGAGGGCGTGCCTCCATGGTGGACCTGGCCACAAAAGCCCGGCTCCTCAGAGTCTCTGGAGGAGGAGATGGAGGTAAGCTGGGGAGAGGAAAGCTCCAGCTGTTCCTCTATGGAGGTGGAATAACCAGGAGGTTGGGGGATGGTAAATCCTGTATTGCTGTATGGATGTATGAGACAGGCGGGAAGGGAATTGTGTTTTAAATGCTGTGTACCCTGGGGCTTGTAAGGACAACCCCGCATTAATATAAGGCTGCAGCCGCTGAGCTACAGCACCACATTAAACTCCTTATTGATTAAGATCCTTTTTCTGTGCACTGCTTGGGAGTGCCAGGACTGGGCCTGGCACTCTGACTAGAGGCTGTGAGGAGTCCACAGCAGTGCTATGCCTGAGCTGTGCAAGGGGACAAGACGTGTCATAGGAGCGAAGCCAGAGGCCTGAAGCCCAGCAAAGCCCCACAGCATGCTGAGCGGAGGGACCTGATCGTGACACATTGTAAGACTCAAAGGAGAAGGGGAGAAATATAAGAACCTAAGAATTTGCCATATGGGTCAGACCGAGGGTCCATCAAGCCCAGCATCCTGTTTCTAACAGCTGGCAATCCAGGTTACAAGTACCTGGAAAGTACTCAAACATTAAATAGATCCCATGCTACTAATGCCAGTAATAGCAGTGGCTATTCTCTAAGTCAACTTGATTAATAGTAGTTAATGGACTTCTCCAGGAACTTATCCAATCCTTTTTTAAACCCTGCTACACTAACTGCCCTAACATATCCTCTGGCAACAAATTCCAGAGCTTGTGCGTTGAGTGAAATAATTCTTCAATTTGTTTTAAATGTGCTACTTGCTAACTTCATGGAGTACCCCCTCATCCTGCGTATCTTAAAGAGTAAATAACAATCACATTTACCCATTCTAGACCTCTCATGATTTTATAGACCTCTATCATATCCCCCCTCAGCTGTCTCTTCCCCAAGCTTAACAGCTCTAACCTCCTTTAGCCTTTCCTCATAGGGAAAGGGCCTGAAGCAGGACCACATAATAAAAAGACAAATAAGATTGGAAGTGAGGTAAACCTCAATCAATTTTCAGAACAATGTGTTCCTGAGGCACTAACTAAACTTAAAGTAGATAAGGCGATGGGACCAGATAGGATACATCTGCTGGTACTAAAAGATGTCCTAGCAGCTCTGCTGGCTGACCTTTTCAGTGCTTCTTTAGAGTGTAGGCCCAGAGGACTGGAAAAGCGCAGATGTGTTTCCTATTCATAAAAGTGGAAGTAAGGAGGAGGCTGGGAACTGCAGACTGGTAAGTCTGATTTCTGTGGTGAGCAAACTAATGGAATCACTGCTAAAACAGAGGATTAGTGCAATGTTTGGAATCCAATAGAGTGCAAGATCTGAGGCAGTATGATTTTACCAGAGGTAAATCTTGTCAGTTGAATCTGATCATTTTCTTTGATTAGGTAACCAGAGAGTTGGATCAACGGAGAGCCCTAGTATTTGGATTTCATCAAGGCCTTTGACACAGTTCCACATAGAAGCCAAATAAATTGTGCACTCTTGATATGGATCCTAGAGTGGCTGACAGGGTTAGAAACTGGCTGAGTGGGAAGTGACAAAGGGTAGTGGTAAATGGAGTTTTCTCTGAGAAGGAGGTTGTTACTAGCGGTGTGCTTAAGGGTTCAGTCCTTGGATTGGTTCTTCTAAACCAAATAGGTTGTTGGGAAAGGTTTGTCTTTATGCTGATGATACCAAAATTTGTAACTGGGTGGGCAACCAGGAAGGAATGGAATACATGAGGACGGATCTAGCGAATCTCGAGGAATGGTCTAAAGTCTGGCAGCTAAGATTTAATGCTAAAAAATGCAGTTTAATGCATTTAGGATGCAAAAATCCAAAGTACAATATTGACGGTGAAATTTTTCTAAGCACAAAGGAAAAGTGGGATCTGGAGGTAATTGTATCTAATGATCTTAAGGTGGCTAAACAGGTGAATAAAGCAACAGTAAAAGCCAGAAGATGCTTGGCTGCATAGGGTGAGGAAAGGTCAGCAGAAAAAGGGAGGTGATATTGCCCCTGTATAGGTCCCTGGTGAGACTTCATTTGGAATTCTGTGTGCAATTCTGAAGACCGCACCTTCAAAATGATATAAACAGGAAGGAGTCAGTCCAGAGGGAAGAACCACAGCCCTCCACTTAACCTCCATTTAATATTAAAGGAAATAAGAAAGTTGCCAAGACTCTTATAGTTAAAGACCTTCATTTTCAGTTTTTATTTTATTTTTCCCAGGAATTTCATTGTTTATTATAACAGCCGAAACATTTACCTGGAAAAATAATGGGCCATTTTTCCACTGAATTCTCCCATATTTGCTCTTTTTGTAATAAACACTGATACATTCCCAGGGAAAATAAAATTAAAACTGAACACAAAGGTCCCTATTCATAGTCCATATTGGGGGATCCATATAAAGAAGAATAATTCAGGGAAAAAGGAAGTAAAATGAAGAGACGCAGATGAACAGCACCAATGACGCTAATAACCTTGTGCAATTTATACAGACAAGTAATTCCACTCCCTACCCCCCCTTCAATATCACCCTGTTGAGCTTATAGAAGACCAAGAGCTAACCCATTTTAAACAGTCATTTCAAAAACCTAGGCTGAAAACTCAGTACCCATATATGGATGAATTGCTATGCCATTCAAAAAGGATCTTAATTGCAGCATCAAATTGTATGCGTTCGTTTTCACAGAACGTTACAAGGCATCTTCAGGGAGATCTAAGCAAAAGTATGCTCTTGGTTTACTTGCATCCTAGCACACAGAAACACATTTTTGACACTTAGTCTGCGTTACCTTGCAAATATCAGTAAAGATACATATGTTTTACTGAAGAAATGATTCATGTTTGTGGTAGGAAAAAGCTTCATGTCCACTCTTGGTTTGGCTCAAAAACATACAATACAAACAAATTCTTTCTGGTAACATACTGCTATAAAGAGTTTTGTAGAACCCAGCAGTAGTGCAGGCTATTCATTTTAAGGTGAATTTTAAAAGCCCTACGCGCGTCAAAGCCAGGAGATATGCGCATGACTAGGACACGTTGTGCTGCATGGATTTTAAGAGGCCGGCAGCCATGTGCATATCTCCCGGTATGCGGATAAAAAAGGTTAGGCAGAAAAGGGGTGGGATGGGGCCAGAGTCTGGGCGGGGCGTGGGCGGGGCGTGACTGCACCCATGAAGTCAGTTATATGCACGAGCGCACACCGGGATCCCACAACCTCGTAATTGCTTCTGCTATGGTGTAAGTAGTAAAATAAAATAAAAATGTGTAGTCAGCGGGGTTTTAGGGGTCGGGGCTAGTAGGGTAAAAGGGAATCAAGTTAGGTAGGTGGTTTAGGAAGTCCGCTCCTTTACGGGGCGAACTGGGAGGGAACTGGGAAATAGGCCTATTGCATCGCCACGCATACCTACTAAAATTCCCCCCCATGTGCTCGAGACGGCATTTGCATGCATGTTATAAAATTGGCGCGTCCATGTGCGCATGCCGGCAAACATGTGCACCCACGCATGAATTTAAAATCTACCTTCTATAGTATGCCCTCTTGTGGATTCTGTTCAGCCTCTCCTGCTTCTTTCCGTTTCTCCAAGACATAGTATTTCCTTGATGTTTGGCGAGGTAGCCTTGGCTGGTATCTCCAGGATTTTCAAAAGGCAATCCTTCCACTTGTCCTTGGGAGATACCTCAGGAGGAATGGGGGAAAATTCAGGACCTTCAAGTTGAATCACATGTTGAAGTTTTCAGAGTTTTCCAGTTTTAGTTGTAAAGCCATATTATCTTTAATTAAAGTCACACTGGAAGACTGCAGTGCAGATTCCTGCTGATCCAGCACTTTTAGCTTTATGGTATGTTCAGAAAAGAAGCAGGTCATGGGATGAAAAGTTTGGTTGTTTCAACATTAAAGTGGAAAAATCATCCATGTGTTTAGCTATAGATTATATTGCATTCCAGTACTATCCTCATGGTGGTCTGAACAGCAGGAAGTGAAGCAGAGGGGTCCACAACCTAGATGCCAGTTGCATGAAGGGGATCAGCTGATCCCAAGGTCAAAACAGTATCCAGCTGAAGTCAGAGACCAAAGAGATAATGACTGCAGCAGCCTCTAATCTGGTGGAGACTTCCAGTTTCACCACTCTTCCTGGAGACCATTGCATTGCCACAGCACTTTACAGATTTCACACTTTACAGATTTTATCACGTTGGTAATACTTCCCCACCTTCCACTGGCTCCTGAAGCTTCCCAGCTGGCTGAAACAGCCAAGGACTCTGACAGTATCACGCTAATGGTGTGAAAGGGAGGGATCACTTTCTGGCGCTCAGAGATAGATTGAAGTCTGGTGGGATGCCACCGATGGGATTTTCCTACCAGTGACAGTTCCAAGTTAGCCACTGCTCTTACTCTGTTCACAAATTGGTCGATCATGCAGAAAGGTTGAAGATTCACCAGGGTACATCCTTGGTCTCCCCCTTCTCTTTCCCAGCTGCATGGTAATGAGTGTTGGCTCTGAACTGAAAAAGTGGTGATCACTGACCAGTTGGAGCTCAAGGATAACAGGGCTATGTGCCTGTCACTATTGTGGATCTTGAGTGGGGTGGAACAGGTAAACAGTGAACTGGGTTTTTTTGTTTTGGGGTTGTTTTTTGGTTTGTTTTTTTAGTAGATTAGGGGGCATTCCTTGAAGCTAATAAGTAACACAAAATCTGAGAAAGTGTTTTATTCACACAGCGTGCAATTAAACTGTGGAATATGTCAAAAGATGTAGTGAAAGCAGTTAGTATAGCTGGGTTTACAAAGGGTTTAAACAAGTTCCCTAAGAAAAGTCCATAAAATATTATTAGCCATATAGATTTAGGAGAGCCACTGCTTATCCTGGTTATGAGCAGGGCCTATTTTTTGAGATGCTGCCGAATGCTTGCGACCTTGATTGGCCACTGTCAGAGACAAGTTGCTGGATTTTGCTGGCCTTTGGTCTGACCTATTATGGCATTTCTTATGTGCTCATCCTGACTCCATAACTCAATTATATTCACCTCCTGTCTTTAAGGGCCACAAATGAGTCTAGTTTTCAGGCTAATGAATATGGAGAGGTAGTTTGCTTGCACATTGTCTCGATTGTACACAAATTTATCTCATACATTTTCATTAGAGATATCCTAAAAATCCTGTCCCATTTGCGGCCCACGAGGCCTGCTATAATTTCTCGATATTCCAGAGAGGCTTCTTGGTTTGCCATTTTATTCACAGTCCATAGAAACTGAATCACCATCTGCTCAAAAATGTTTTGTTAAAATGGGGACTAGGTTCTTAGAGATAATTGAGTCGATGAATATTTAAGTACAGAGAAAGGTGACAAAAATGATAAAGGGGATGGATTAGGGCTCTTTAGCTTGGATAAGAGACAACTGAGAGATGATATTATTGAGACTTCTAAATCTTGAGTGGGTTGGAATGGATATATAGGGAACGGTTGTGTATCCTTTCAAATAGCACTAGGTCTTGGGGACATTCCATGAAACTAGCAACTGCAGATTTAAAATAAATCATAGGAAATATTTTTTTCACTCAGCGCACATTCAAGATATGGAATCTGTTGCCAGAGGATGTGGTCAATACAACTAACTTAGACCTAGATTTATCATTTATCATTTTGCTATAAATATAGCAAAAATAGTGCCCGTGATAAAATACTTCAATGCGTGCTATTTTACTACATCTCATAGGTATTTTAGCACAGTGCACGTTAAATTTATCACACCTGTGATATTTTTACATTGTGAGTTGAGAAGTGCCCTGACAGGCTTTTACCACTTTTTGTGGCTGCTGCAAAGAGAGAGAGAGACTATTTATAAATTTCTCATATAAATAAACTATTTATACCATTGTAGACAGAACTGGTAACTTGGGGTGAGGTTTTGGTGTTGTGCTAGGTTTTGGGGGGCAGTTCTAATTGCACAGTCAGAGGTACAAAGAGCACACTGCCATCAGTGAAGATTTTGTGTGATTTGGAGTAATGAAAGGTACACAAAACTAATTTGCACATTGTACTCTTGACCTAGCTTAATAGCAGCTAGATTAGAGAGTGCATCAAGCTAGGTCGAGAGCACATTGTACAAATCTCATCTTTTTATAACTTTCATCACTCCAGATCACATAAAATCTTTACTGATGGCAGCTGTACTATTCATACCTCTGACTGTGCATGTAAAACTGCCTCCCAAAACCTAGACCCCTGCAGTAGCTATCGCAGGCATAACACCAGGAAAAAAAGGTGTAGTTATTTCCTGTGCTAAAACCCCCAATAGTGTGCTTTACGCTAAGTACCGGTCATTTTAATTTACTCCACCCTAACTCCTCTCAGTTGGAAAAAATTTTTAAATTTGCATATGCATCTCGCGATGGGTTATTTATCATGGGCGTTATGGCGTTATCGCGGGCACACGATTTGATAAATGATCCTGTTGGGTTCAAAAAAGGGTTGGACAAGTTCCTAAATGAAAAGTTCATAAACTTGGGGAAAGCAAGTACATATCCCTGGGAGTGATATATGAGAAATAGATCAATTATTGGGGATATGCTGGGTACTTGTGACCAGAACTGGACACTTTCAGAGACAGGATGCTGGGCTTGATGGACCTTGGGCTGACCCAGTATGCATAGGGAGAGGAATGGTCAGCAGAAAAAGGGAGGTGATACTGCCCCCTGTATAGGTCCCTGGTGAGACAAAAAAAAAAAAGAAAATTGGAAGATGTTATGTGTTACTGTTTTGTATCCCCTTCTTCACAGAAAAATTTGTAAAAGGGTAAGAATTTAATCCAGATCTAAGAGGAAAAATATAAATATAATATAAATGAAACATAATAAATATAATATAAATGAAAAAGGTAACCAATTAAGGGGGGGAAATACCTTATTTGGAGCACTAGCAACATGTAGATGTTATTATCTCTTAAATATCTGAAAAATATTTATAACAGATGCAAGACAGTGCACCTTATGGTAAATGCAGTTTTATATTAGTTGTAATCACAGATCTGTATTCACAGAGCATTAGTTTCATGACTCTTTCTTGCTCTCATATTTTAAAGTTTACCAAGTGTTTAACTCTTGTCTGAATTTTGCAGCATCTTCCCCAAATGTGAACTGGTTTAAATTTGTTTATGGAAGCTAATCCATTTCTTAACCAACAAGAATGTTGAGACAGAGTTTATTTAATGACCTCTAGACAGTAGGACAACCTACTAGGGCAAAACCTTTTTATCTAAGTTACTTGCTCTGTTCTAATCAACTATAAGGAGAGAATTAAATAAAAATATATATATAAATAAAACTTGGTCTGGGCCAAGTTGATTTAATTAGTAATGCAAACCATATAGAACAGTAGAAATCTTGTTGCTCAGTTCAGAAAGGTGTGGGTTGTACTGATATACTGTTACTGAGGCTCTATACAATTTGTTTGGATTAACTTCTAGTCATGGCTGGTGTAGGGAAACTGTCTAAAGAGCGTAAAGCATCCAGTGCAGTATTGTGAGTGTTACAGCAGGTGGAGGTGGATGTGCAATTGCAAGCATAGAAATGACATCTGAAAAAGTGCAACCATGAAATCTTCTGAGCAACCATGAAGAGGAATTTACTAAGCTCACACAATCCTTCCGGCAATGTGTTTCACCATTCAAGGTGTCAAATTCAAAGTGATGACTGTGCAAACAGAGATGCTTTATCATGTCTGTTGTACCTTAAGAGACATGTTAGTGCAGTGATGGGGCTAAGCAACTGGAAATAGTGCACATCCCTTCATAGTGTTGTGCTGTATCTCTCAATGCTGTTGTGATGTCACAGCAATTTATTTTTTTATTAATATGTCAAACAGAACATCAGGAAGTTATTCACTCAAGACCTTGAATACCTGAATAATCCTGATTCTGATTACAAAGGGGTCAAATTTGGAAAGGTTTATACCTGCTAACCTTGAGAATTAACCAGTTAAATCTTTAATTTTAAAAACTGCCCACCACTGACCAGCCAGATTTACCTTCCTAAAATCACAAGGCAGGCAAATTTAGTCATCAAAATGGCTCAGGGAGGCTGAAAGGAGCTGCCTGCCTGACGGATTGCTGTTCTGTTTCCTGGAACACCCTTATGAAGGAGCAAAGGGCCTGATTCCATCAGAGGGGGCCTTTTTCAGCTGCGGCATCTGTGGTATGCAACGGGGAGGCTGGAAGGAGCTGCTTGCGGGATTCCTGTGTCGCTTTCTGGAACCCCCTTGTGAGGGAGTGAGGGGACCTTCCTCAACTGCGGAATCTATAATATGCAACAGGGAGGCTGGAAGGATGGCCTGCCTGCCAGATTCCTGTGCCGCTTCCTGGAATAACCTTGTGAGGAAGCAAGGAGCCTCATGTCATCAGAGGGGGCCTTTTTCAAGTGGGGTGTCTGCAGTGCACCAAAAAGGTGCATCCCTTATGCAGACTCTCCATCCAGCACTTCACTGGAATGTGGGAGCTGTTTGTCCAGTCTCAGCTAAGATAACATCTCCAACTTCGACTCCCCAAGCAAGTCTAGATTATATTTTCAACAGTCAGTTTGGCTCAGAGAGAGTGGAGCTTGAAATTTGTTCTTCTTCTCCCTTGGAGTTTTCCATCTCTCTTAGTCCTGACCCTTGACCTTCTCCTCTCTTGGAAATAAAGTTATAACTCCAAAGCAAGTATCTCAGTTACCTGAAAGGTCTTCTGAGTTGGCTGTGCAAGCTGGTTCTGGTGTTGTTGGGAGTGGGCAAGTTTCAGTCCCAATTACATTGGTGGGAATTCTGGTACCCAGATTTTGTTATGACCATCGGCTGCAGGTGGCCGCGGCCAACCCAACTCACATCCTGCCATGCCTGGTCCTCCACTCCAGGGGAACTCGCGGCTCTGGCCAGCCATTTTTGCCGCACTGTTCCTGGCCTCCTTGCTCCACATGGTGGCTGGGACGCCGCCGGTCCACGCTCTGACTCCGGGCCTTCCTAGGCTCGCACGCTCGCCATTGGCTCTCTATTTAAAGGGTCAATGGTGGGAATCCTTGGGCCGTCCCTGACTGATGACATAATTACCTTGGGATATTTAAGCACCTCCTTTGGCCTATGCAAACTGACTTGGCAACGAGTTCCTTCGCCTCACTGGTGCTTGTTCCTGTCTCTCCGGACACGTGGTTCCTGCCTTGGATCTCCACCTGCTGATCTGGACTCTGGCTCGGGTACCCGCTCCTCGGGGGCCTGCTGCGCTTCCTTCGGGAGACCAGGTCTCCAGGCTTCCCCGCTCCTCAGGGTAGCTCCTGCGCTCCTCACCAGAGATTCCATCTCTTCGCTTCCCTGCTCATCGGGGCAGCCTCTATGACACTTCATCAGAGACTTTGACTCCTACTTCCCCGCTCCTCGGGGCAGCCTACGTCACTACATCAGAGGCTAGACTCTGCACTTCCCCGCTCCTCAGGGTAGCTCCTGCACTCCTCACCAGAGATTCCATCTCTTCGCTTCCCTGCTCATCGGGGCAGCCTCTATGACACTTCATCAGAGACTTTGACTCCTACTTCCCCGCTCCTCGGGGCAGCCTACGCACTACATCAGAGACTAGACTCTGCACTTCCCCGCTCCTCGGGGCAGCTCCTACGTCATCACACCAGAGACTCTGTTGCTACGCTGTCCCGCCCCTCAGGACAGTCCCTGCATTACTCCTTCAGAGATCCTGTCTCCGCACTCCCCCGGTCCTCGGGGCCTGCCTAGCGCACCTCTGCCTTGGAGTTCCTTCTCAGCTGCATCGTATCTTCAGTTCTGCCTAAGTACTGTGACTCCTCCGAACTGTGCCTCTCTATCCCGCTCCTCAGGGCGCCTCACAGTATATCTCAGTGCAGGTACCTGCGATCACGTGGCAGTGATGCAGGACGTTCTCACTTTACTAAACTATAGTCATGTCCCTGCTGCAGCTGACCTCGCCTCCCGACGGTGAGGACCTGTGGGACCCTACCCCTCAGGTAGCACAACCTCCACCTCAGGCCAAGGGTCCACGAAACCCACGAATCCTAACAGATTTCATCTGCCTCCTTACCTCTGATAAAGCCTCCTACCATCACCCTAGAGCAGTAGTTCCCAAACCTGTCCTGGAGGATCCCCAGCCAGTCGGGTGCATGCAAATTTTATCTCATGAATATTCATTGTGGATATCCTGAAAACCTGACTGGCTGGGGATCCCCCAGGACAGGTTTGGGAACCTCTGCCCTAGACACATTGTGGATTGCAGTTGCTACCGTGGAAAATTCTCTTACAAGCAGGATTGATAAGGCTTTATCTTCTTTTGAATTACTGCATCAACAAACTGATACCCATTCCCAGATTTTTTAGGATCAGCAGAGGAAGATTGAAAGTTTGGAATCCCAGGTGTTTACTATACAGAATTCTTCCCTGGCTTTAATTAGAAACAGTGAAATCTTGCATAGGAAGATCAAGAACAAGGAAACATTTTTTTTGCAGCTATTTAATTTATGTATTCTGAACTTTCTTAAGATCTCCTCAATGTCTGTTGTGGATGGTTTAAAAAAAATTAATGTTTTGAATATTACCCCTGATAAGCTTCCATCCTTTGTTAAAGCTTATTATCTACCTGTTAGGGGAATGGATATCTCACTTAATCCGTCAGTTGATCAGGTGGTTTCAGCTGTTCGTGACATTTGGCCTTCCTCAGTTTCTACCTCTCAAGGAGATACTCCTTTGAGTGCAACATTATTGGACAAATTTGGAGGCTGATAAATATTGGACGCTTAAACATTTTTTTTAGGTCAGGGGTTAGGAGTTTTCTTGGTTGTCAAATATCTGTTTTTCCTGATATGTCCAAGGCCACCCAGCAAAAGCAGGAAGTTTTTTCTTAGATATAACTAGAGGATTCTTGCTTTGGGAGCCAGCTTCTTGCTTAGATTCCCTTGCAAGTGTCAAATTAGTCTAAATGATGTAAAGTTTGTTTTCTTTGATTCTGACCAGTTGGAAAGATTTCTCCAGGAGAGAACAGTTAGTCTATAAGTAATCTGAGAAATTATTAATCAATTGGTTGATTTTTTTTTCCTCATTTTTCTTAATCTTGTTTGGAATACTCCCCCACAAGCGGGCTATATACTTGTGATATGTTGGAAGTACCATACTGATTTGTGTTTTCTTGTATATCTGTTTCTTTATAACATCACAATGTCTGATTTCCAATTTATTTTTCTGAATGTATAATAAGAAATTTCAATACATATTAAATGAAAAAAAATAGGAGTGGCTCTAGGGGCAGGTTTATGACAGGTGGGCAACCTCATGTTCATAAATAGTGGAACTAAATCAAGCTCATGTTCCAAAGCAGTCTATCATACTTGCAATAAAAGTAACAATATATTCCAGTTATTCTGAACTGTGGCATGAAACTTGCAAAATCAAGAAAAATACTGGACAAAAGCTCATTATTGCAGGCTGTTTAGACCTTGGAGCTCTCTCACCTTGCCATGACACACAGTGAAAATATTATCTTCCCATATGAGCACTTGTAATTACAGCAAATAAATGTATTTAAATAGAAATAACTCAGCTCTCAAGGAGAAATAATTAAGGTATTAAGTAGTAAGTTTAAAGAGGTCTGATCACTCTTTGTGTGTATTTGGGTAATATTTTTCAAACTGCTAAGATCCTAGTCATAGACATTTATTTTTCACTGCAGAAACAAAATATAGTATAATCCTCATTTAATTTCCCCTGAAATGAGTTTGCAATTCATTCCACTACTAGAATTTCAAACATATTTACTCAAAGGTTATTTAAGCTCAAATGATATATAAGTAGATAGAATTTACATTGTGCTAGTACCTCCATAGCTGCAAGATACTTGGGCTACAGTCCAACCATACCACTTAAGGTAAATGTCATGCATGGTTCCATGTCCTATTACTGTAGTCAGAGAAGCTACTGTGGCCACTTTAAGTAATTTCAATTGCATGAGAGGAAAGATGATTGGCAATATTTCTTTAATTGATTAAGAATGCTTTTGTCAATTAAAGATTACAAGCCCAAGAACAATATTATTACTCCTGTCTGTGAATGAGGAACTGGGGAGGGTGGCTCGGACTTGGGCCTCGAACACGCTTTGTAGAAATTGTTTACTGTAATTTTTGTTTTCACTGTGCATGCTGCAGAAACACAGATCTTATTATCCCCTCTCCCCATCACTGTCACACGACCAATCTATAGCCTATCAAGGATATGCCTGCTCAGACCCATTCTCTGACAAGATGCACCAAGAGTTTGTGGTTTACAGGGGAAAGAATGTATGCTATCTACTAAATACTGAGATAAACACATAAAAACGTTTACCTCCTATGGGTAAGTGGTATTATAGCTAAAATTAAAAATCTGTTTATTTAAAAGATTTATTACCCACTCATCCCCACAGTTTTAGATGAGGTACAACTTACAGACACACATAATAAACTTACAAACAAATAACAAATCAGCATAAAAATGACTAAACCTGGTGTAGTGGACCCGCTAGTTAGTGTAGGATGTTTTAGTGGGGAGGTTCCATTCAAATGCAGACCTTTCCTCTGCGGGGGTCTGGAATGGCCACCCCCCCTGGCAAGCCTTTATAGCAGTGCTCTGGCTAGAGCTTGGGAGGCAGTTCCCTTTTGGTTTGCACACAGGAAAGAGGTAATTAGGAGCTTAGATTTTGTTGTTTTCAGGCCCAGTCAGTCAAGCAAGCCCTGCTTGGTGGTTCTGACCAGGGCTGGGAGAGGTTTCCTTCCAGTCTAAATCACTAGCTGGCTGAGATATCCCTTTCGGGTGTGTTTGAAATTTTTTGAGATTTTTCTTGGTAGGAGCCTTGTAAAACACTTGGCCTTTCTTTGGCACAGAGGTTGGGAAACCCTGTGTCTGGGACGCCCAGGGATAGGGAAGACCCGCCCTCGAGGTGGTGACCCGCTGCAAGGAACAACTCCAGTGTTAATATCAGTTTTGGGGAAAAGACACTATTTAAGATCCAGGAGGAAGTTTTAGATACCCTTCCTTCCTGTTTTGAAGCAAAGGAACTGCTTGTTTCGAGGGGACAAGGGCCAGTCTGTGGAGAGTAACGAAGAAATGGCAGAAATATTAAACAAATACTTCAGTTCGGAATTCACTTAAGAAGGCCTGTTGCTGATTAACAAGACCGTAGATGGGGATGGGGTAGACAAAACTTCGTTTACAGAAGAGATTGTATGGGAGGCGCTAGGCAAACTGAAAGTGGACAAGGCCATGGGGCCAGATGAAAATACACCCCAGGATACTGAGAGAGTTCAGAGATGTGCTGGCAGGTCCGCTGAAGGATCTGTGCAATAGATCCTTGGAAATGGAATTGGAAAAGAGCGGTGGTGGTCCCACTTCACAAGAGTGGTAGCAGAGAGGAGGCCAGAAACTATAGGCCGGTTAGCCTCATCTGTGTGGTGGGAAAATTAATGGAGACTCTGCTGAAGGAAAGGATAGTGAACTACCTACAATCCTGTGGGTTGCTGGACCTGAGGCAGCATGGATTCACCAGAGAAAAATCCTGCAGACAAATCTGATTGATTTTTTTTTTTTTGATTGGATGACTAGAGAATTGGATCAAGGAAGACTGCTAGTTGGCCTGTTGGTATTGATGTCATATTCTGACACCGCAGCCCATTCCCACCACAATGCGAATAAGGAGAGTAGGAGGCCCACATGCGTACCTAGGGAGGGCATCCTAGCATGGGAATCCGGGTAGATAAGGCCAACCACGGAATGGTTCCATGGTTTGGCCATTGTTACATAAATATGAAACATCACACAAATCCAGGGTCATGAGGAACAACTTAATAATTTATGAACCAATAAAGCCAACTTAAATTTAATCTGCCTCTGGATTGGCAACCAGTGGAGATGAAAAAGTATGGAAGTTATTTGATGACTATATTTTGTTCTAGAAAAATCCATGCTGCTGAATTTTGTACTAATTGCATTGCTCTTAAAATATTTGCTGGGAGCTCACTGTACAAATAATTATAGTAGTCCAAACAAGGCAACACCAAGGCATGATGTGAAATTGGAATATCTTTCTGTACAAAATGGAGTATGCTTCAGCCTTTTTTTTTTTGGCTTGGCAGTTTTCTCATGTTCGTTTTGGAAGCAGTGTTGCGGTCTGCACCGCTTCCCCTCTCTTCCCCGTGACCAGCGCCTACCTCCGCGTCTGGGGACGCCGCACTCCGCGGTCTCCAGGACCCAAGGACGCGCTCAGTTCCATGTGGCATCCGCCATTTGCCTGTCTCTCTCACCGCGGCCTCGCACGTGCGCGAGTACGGCCACTTTGAGCGCCCAGAACCCGGAAGTCAAGCCCCGCCTGCGCTGATGACGTCACGCTCTGAGACAGATATAACCGGCGTCCGGACGTTCCATCATCGCCTTGCAACGAGGTTCACTACAGTCTTGTAGTTTTGAGTTGCGCTTCGTCTTGCTGAGTTCCTGCCGCTGACCTTGGAGTTCCTGACTACGCTCTGCCTGCTGCCTGCCTCGACCCCGGTTCGTTCCTGACTACGCTCTGCCTGCTGCCTGCCTCGACCCCGGTTCGTCCCTGACTACGCTCTGCCTGCTGCCTGCCTCGACCCCGGTTCGTCCCTGACTACGCTCTGCCTGCTGCCTGCCTCGACCCCGGTTCATCCCTGACTACGCTCTGCCTGCTGTCTGCCTCGACCCCGGTTCGTCCCTGACCACGCTCTGTTGTCGCCTGCCTTGGATCCCGGCTCGTCTCTGTTCCTGCTTCAGCCTTCAGCCTTGCCTACACCTGCTGGCTGCGGACCCTGCTCCAGGTTTCTACTTGCTCCTACCCACGTCTGCTCACTTACTCTGTTACCTTTGGACTTCCTGGTTCTCTATTGCTGGACTCTCTCTCTAGTACCCAAGTGCCAAGGTGCCAGAACCCTACGGGCCCCTCCTGGGGGCTTCTGGGTACCCGGGTGAAGATCTTGTGCTATACTCAATTACCATTGGACTTCCTGGTTCTCTGTTACTGGACTCTCTCTCTGGTACCTAAGTCCCTAGGAGCCAGGACCCTACGGGCTCCTCCTGGGGGGTTCCTGGTTTCCGGGCAATCACCTGGTGAACACTTTGAGCCTTGGCTCCGCCTCCCGGCCTACCCCGCCTCTCGTGGTAGGTCGGCCCAAGGGTCCACTATTCCACAGCAGTGCCCAACTGCAACAAGCAGACGTGTGCTGCAGCACAATGAGCCTTGGTTTGCAACTACCCATGGATTTTTCCCCTAATTTTATATTCTCTTGCCAATTTGTCCCAGTAATGATGTCTGCAGTCCTCAGGCAGAAACTGCAAAATTGCAGCTCACTCTGAAACCCAACCAGTGTGGACCCTCACCACTAGGTGTCGCTGTTGAGCCATGGATGATACTTCTACCCCATCCACCAAATTCCAGTTTATAAGGACTGGAAATGCTACCGCCACATTATTCTCAGCAATTGCCTGCTCAGAGCGGGGAGAAGGAGGCAGAAGACCTGACCTGGAAATCCAGACAAAGCCTTCTTCATGGTAGTGTATTAGTTTGCCACTGGGCCAATTCGGCATAGCGGACTTTTAAGAAGCTTAAGTTGAAATACTGCTTTTAAATAACTTGCACTTTAAAATAATGCTTGTGATTTGAGCATTGCAACAAAAAGGCTATAGAGTATATTTTGTTTCTGTTTGTATAAATTTTAAGACAAATTTGGAATCTAGTTCATTATAGTAATACAGTCTAATGTTTTCTGTTGTACCAATAAGATGTAGACTGAGCACCTCGGATTGTATGGTGGGACCTTAAATTACAGTGCCTCCTCCCTTCCTCACTGATTAGCAATACATTTGTCAAACATTTGCTACATTTTGTCCTGGATTTTTTTTTTTATTTAATTTTTATAATTATCAATTATACATTCATAAACAAATGCATATACAGACAAGGAGGATTTATCAATAACAATATACAGAAATAACTTTTCCTTATTTAAACATTTAAATCTAAATCTACTCCAACCTAGTCCACATTATTAGGGGGGAAGTATTCCCAATCTCATTACAATTTCCATTAACAAAAAGAAAAAGACTAACTAGACTGTTGTACAGAGAGGTCTCTTAATTACATAAATTACAACAAGCATTCTTACTGAGTTCTCCCACTTATGCAGAGCTTAAAACTTCACATGTTTATTTGCCAAGAAATGTAATACTTGGTCTAGAGTAAAGAATACATAAGGGTTTCCCTGATATTTCAGGATACAAGGAAATTTTATTAAGTAAAATACTCCTAATTCTAGCACTTTACTTTTAAGGTTCAGAAATTATTTTCTCTTCATCTGTGTTACTCATGACACATCTGGGAATATACTTATTTTTAAGCCCATAAACATTTCTTGTCAGTGACGAAAGTATAGTCTCATAATCCATTCTTTGTCAGATTCTATAAGGAAAGTGACAAACATTATGGAAGGCACTAGTGTTTCCACATTGTTGACTCTAACATTCCAGAGATATTCATTGGTGGGGAGGCTGGTGTAAGCACTTGAAGACTCTCTCGATTTAAGGGACCTTTTTTAAATGGTGGTATAACATATGCCTTTGGTATTACTGGAAGAGCCTGTTCTAAGATCTTAAGTACTTGAAGCATATATTTCTTCATGGTATCCTTGGTATCCCCCCTTCATAGTATCCCCCCTTCATGGTATCCCCCTACTCGTGCCTACTCTACGGCACGAGTAGGGGGATCTGCTGCTGATGCAATAATAGCAGGAGCGAGTGAGTCCTTTATAGGGCTTTAATAGTGACATCATCATCCAGTGCCGCAAGGTTTTTCCTGCCACTGGCCCTAAAAATTAAGCGAAGTCTAGTGCACATGCGCCTAGGGAGACCACGATAAGGCCTTAACACATTTAGATGAATGACCTTCTTAATTAGTTAGCTGGCTAACTTTAGGACAGCTCTTTGACTCGACCATACTTAGCTGGCTAAGTCATCCGGCTAGCTCTGCATATCAGAGTTAGCTGGTTAACTTAGCCAGCTAACTCAATTCCTCCCACTTATGCCCCTGGACCACCCTTATCTTTTCTGGCTAAATTCTAGCCTCCTAACTTATTGGTCATTTAGATTTTAGCCGGATAAAGCTGAAATATAGCTGGGTAAGCCATTTAGACGAACACCTATTATGTTATCCGTCTAAATTGCTTTTGAATATGACCCTCCATATGAATTTGTTTGACTTTTCTGTTCTTTGCATTTCATTCAGCAAAGAGATGTTGCTTAAAGTTTGTGAAAACGCTACCTGCCTAGGCAGTTGTACCATGTTGAATCAAAGTACACTGGCCCCACACGATAGCAGCCTTCATCAGGATCCCTCACAGGCATCCAAGGACATGCATAAGGTGACATTTTTTCATGAATACTCTAGGAAAAACTGCATATTTGCAAAAATATTCCCCAGATGCTTTAAACAGAAAAGCTTTCACAAGGATATGTGAAACCTGGCAGAACTGGGGGAGGGGGTGTTTTTGAGAGAAAAAAATAAAATTGAGGGGGTAGTTGCAAAAGATAGCAAAAAACTTCAAAGCTAGCAGCATTTAGCTGTGTGCAGGTTGGTAGGCTCATGCAAAAACAGCAAAAAAAATTAGGAAAAGGAGACATTTTCAGCAAGTTTGGCTTTTTTTTTACAAAAGAAACAAATCCTAGTTTTCTATATATATATTTGGGGGTGGGGGGGGGGGGGCGGTATTTCAAAAGTGTGGACATATCTCCAGAAGATGATACTTGTCAAGCATGAGTTTTTTCCTGACTAAATGGGAGCTGTAGTAATAAATCCACACCTTTTTATTCCAGAAATGTGTGAAAATGTATGATAAATGAAATATATTGGGCCAAAAAATTGAAAGGTGAGCAATGTAGAAAATAATATTGTCAAGGAAAAGGTAAGTTGATATTTTGAATGCTTCTGCTAGGGGCAGTGAAAGGATTTTAGGCCTCTCCAGAAAGCTCTAGAATCCTAATTGGTGCCAAGAGCAGTTTTCATGACCTAATGTGTCTCATTCAGTGAGCTGCTAGTCTTCAGAGGAATAAAATTGATGATGTATGCTGCCATCTTGCAAAAATGAACTGCAAGACAACCATTTTTTATTGAAAGCAGTGCAACGCTGAGCAAGTTATCTTGGTGCTAACATTGGAGACATGTGTTATAGACTCAAACTACATTTTCTTAATAGCTGCATGGAGTGAGTTAAAATGTAGATGAGAATAGACCTACATAGTGCAGTATCTTCAATCACCCATGATGTTTTCTGTATGGTAATGTAGCTTAACAGAATGAAATTGCTGCTTACATAAAGGGAAGGTGTGTGTCTAAAGACACTTATTCAAATTAAAATGTTGCGAGACAGCCTTAAATTTAATTTCAAATGCCTGTTATTCAATGTATGCAGTACTGATTTGCATAAATCAACAACAACTCATTAACTGCTCATTAGAAGTGCTGCATTTCCAGTATGTTTGAACACTCAGAGATGCTGAAACCTTGTCCTACTTTTATGTTTCTTACTTGGCATGGATGTGGTTGTTCCTGACCTTTCAGTGCCACAGCTGAAGAAAGGATGATGTGGTCCTGAAAGCTCATGTGTGGCAACATTCGTTTTGGTTTTTTTTTTTTCTTTCTTTTTTTAAGGTATTGCAACCTGCAAAGATTCCCTGGTTTTGTCCAGGGCAATAAAGATACCAGAGCTCTAAACCACAGTTCGAAAAATAGTGTGAAAATGTAAAGTCGCACAGCAAGAGGGAAAAGAAATGTTTTAGATAATTTAGGGGGTTATTTTCCAAAGCGATCACACGCGAAAAGTCCCTTTTTGCGTGCGATCACTAAATGGGGGCGGCGTCAAGACCGGAACAGGAGGAGTCGGGGCGGTACTGGGGCGGACGTCGCGAGGACATTGCGGACAGCGAAAAGGAAAGAACCCTTTTCGCTGCCTATTTCACACCCAATAGCACCACCTTTTGTGATGGCGCTATTGGGTGTGAATGCTGGCCCACCCCCCATAGCGCGCAATTCAGGGAGCCCTGCGACATAGGAAAATCTAGCCCTTAGTTGGCAATTAAAACAAAATCCTTCAGATTCCCATTGTTTATATATCTCATTCCTAAGATAATGCTAGTGTCCAGAGTTTCAGGGAGCTTGTTCTATTCAGTCACTCCCACTATAAATAGGTTTTTCCTGCTCTGGTCTGTATTTGAAGGCACGCGCTTCCTTGATACATGTGAAGCAGTGCCGGTGCAAGGATGTTCAGCCGCCCTAGGCGGTGACGTCCTACCAAGTGATCTCTCTCTCCGCGATCTCGCTAATGTGTGCATTGTGCCACATGTGCCCTCACATCGACCGTGGCGCCCTGCCCACTTCCGGCACCCTAAGCAGCCCCCTAGTTCACCTAATGCCTCCTGCTGGCCCTGATGTGAAGCAGAATATTTATTTATTTATTTTATTTTATTTATTTATTTATTTTGTATACCAACATTCGATCGAGATATCACATCGGTTTCCAGATAACAGGTTGAATAGGGCGGGATCTGCCCTATTTTACATTTAAGATAACAATTAATTAAACTATTGCAGTAAAAACATTGTAACATATGAATACAAATGAATATGAGTATAAATTTGTAGCATATATCCTATATACAATATATACAGTATGACTTGGTTACGATTTATAGCCAAGAGCTTCGTTTTCATTTGTTTTTCTCAGGAATTTATCAGGGTTTATCCCGACGGAAATGGATTTTTCAGGATAAATATTGTTGTATGAAGCACCATTCAGTCTCTCCTCCTTTGTAGGGGATGCCAGGAGGATGGGAAACAAAAGCCGGGAATCAGAGATGCAGAAAGACAACTCTATACTAGGGATGGGATGGGGGCCCAGTCCAGTCAGGAATTCTGTGGGACAAATCCAAACTCTGCTTGGTGACTGTTACAAATTTCTGTGAAAAACCATGAAAATGAATAACAGGTTTTGCAAACCCCCTGATTTTTTTTGGTAAAAATCAGTTTAAATTGAAAATGAAGAACATTAAAATATTACACAAAAGAATTAAAAGTAGTCAGATGAAGTTTTTTATTTTAAATTGAGCTATGACTTCACATTTTTTTGGAATTAGAAGCTTTTTCTAAAGTCTTAACACACAAAATATGGTACAGCCAAAAAGAAAGGGCGCGTAGAGATAGGCAACTTGATATTTTGAAGGTTCTAGATAGTACAAAACAGCATTAATTTGTGCATGGGGCGGAAATATATTTAGAAAACTCAGATGCCAGTCAGAAATGTTGACGAGCCAGAGAAAATGTTTTCCTTAATTTTTTTCAAGCTTTTCACTCTTTTTTTGTTGCTATTTTGCTTATTTTATTTTGCTTTTGTTCTTTATTTTTCTATTTTTTTTTGTTTAGTTTTAATAGATTCTTGCTTCTTTTTTTTTCTTTTTTGAATTACCGTTTGACCTATTTTTCCACTCCTGTATGTGTGAATAGGGATGTGTGAACCAATTCATTTCAAACTCAAACCAGTTTCAGGCTAGGACCAAGTTCAAAACAATCAGTGGATTTTCTTGAAATCCACAGGAAAAATCTAGAGGTATTTTTTAAATAAATTTTGAGGAAATCTGCTGGGAACTTCAGGAGATCCATGCTGGATTTTTGGGTAGTGTTGACAATGGATTTTCACAGATCCACCATAAATTTTGTCAACGACTTATTCAGAAAATAATTTGTGTCTAGCGGTTTGACAAATTAGTTTGTAAATCTCTATAAAGACATTTGCATATTCCTAATAGCATGGAAAGCTTCTTTGCTAACAATAATAATAGAAAAAACACCCATTATGAGACAGACTGGTTAAAAATATCAGGACTGTATAAGAAAATAACACAGGTTTTTTGCTCCTTAATTTCACTTTTTTTCTACCACTTTTAACTAGACTTCTGTGCTTAAGAGAAAACAAATTCCTTCCAAATGTGATATTCTTGTTTCACAAGTACAAGTTTTTTTCAAACTGCGATAGGCAATACTTTAATTAAAACTAATTAGCATTTTGCATGCCTGAATCTCTGCTCCCTTAAAAAAAAATCTGAATCTTTGCTCCCTTGGCATTTCTCCACTGTTCTTAAAGGATATAGCAATTTTTACAATATTTTTTAGCAATAGCCAACCCTTTTAATACACACTACCAGTCCCACTTAAATCAGTTTTATAGGACGCTTAAGCTTTTCTGACCTGCATGTGTATGTTGTATGAGGGATTTCAAATGAACGAAAGAGACAAATTGGCCACTTTTTAATTTCTCTGCATTGTAGTCTATGGCTAAACAGAGAAACGCTAGGAGCTAAAGTTTGAAGTAACAGCTGTCAGGCAGAACACCTCAGAAATAATGAACAGAAAAGCAGTTGCTTTTGAGGAGGGAGATAGGCAAGGGGATTATAGCAAGAAAGCATTGCAATGACTGTTGTAACTGCTGTTGGGGTTACAAAAATAAAAAAATAAAATAGGTAATGAGGGGGTCTCATCCTTGCACTGCTCTAGGGGTTAAAATAAAACGGTTGAGCAGATGGTAGTATGGACCATGCTCCAATGGTATCTCTCAGTGATCCTTCTTACCCCCTGTGGCTCCCATTAAGTTCCCCTTAGTTGAAATGACTGCATCTTCGGTTACACCACCGATTGCTGTCAGTCCTCCACCTCAGGCAAATCCAAATCCTGAGAGAGGATTCAGTCCATAAACAGTAATGCCAAATTTAGACCTAGATTTATCAAATTGTTATAAATATCATGGAAATAGTGCCCGCGATAAAAAAAAAAAGGGGGCATAGTTAAGCTAATTTTCCAGCTACCTCATTGGTATTTTCTGCATCACAAATACTGGTGCAGGCTGCTGGAGAGGGAGAGAGAGAGACTCTGTAGAGGCTCACGTATAAGTTAACTATTTATACCACTATAAGAGGGGGCACTAGTAACTTGGGATGGGGTAAGTTTTTTTTTGGGGGGGCAGTTTGACGTGCACAGTAAAACTCTCAAGTTAGGTAGAGAGTACATTGTACAAATCAATTCTTCTTTGACCTTTCATTACTTCAAATGACAGAAAATCTTCACTGATGTCAACTGTGCTATTTGTACCTCTGACTGTGCACATCAAACTGCCCCCCAAAACGTGCCTCTCTTAAAGTGGTATAAATAAGCCTCTATGGAGTCTCAGTCTCTCTCTCTATCTTGCTGTTTCTCTCCAGCAGACTGAACCAGCATCAATGAGAAAACCAGTTATTTCCTGCGTTGCTATGCGTTACTGTATTGCATTTGACGTTAGGAGCTTCTGATTACCATTTACTCCACCCAAACTCCTCCCACTTGCATAGTTAGCATTAAGGCCCTAAAGCAAAATGATAAATTACTTTCTTACAGGCCGATACAGTAAGGGCGCGTAAGAAAAAGTGCGGCAGTGACGGGCGCCCCCTCGTTTGCCGCGCGCACAGTTCAGATCACATACCGCTCGATACAGTATTTAAATGGCATGCAAATGCAAGCCGCGTCCAAAGCGCGTCCATGAAGCGCAATCCATTTTACTGTATAGAGCGCTATACAGCGCCTGTACAGTATCCTGGGTGCACTGGTACCTGTCATTTCAAATGACATTTGAAATGACAGGTACCAGGAAGTGGATGTTTCATCCATCCAGGCGCTCAGGTTCATCCATCCGGGCGCTCAGGTCACGGCGTGCGCTCATGCGCCTTCGCTGCTTGAGCGCCCAAATTGGACGTGCGTTCATGCACCTTCACCGGCGGGGCTGCTGGAAGCCGTGGTGGGCGCCTCGAGAGGAGGGGAGAGAGGACTGGGGCTGCTGGAAGCATGCAGTAAGTTTACTTTTGTTACAATTTCTATTTGCTTTAATAACATGTCGAGTCGATTTTCGCCCTGCGCCTTGCTTCGGGAGGGGGAGAGAGAGGACTGGCAATCCCCGATGCCCGAGCATAGGAGAACCAGGCCACACCATGTTACTCGCTTGCTCCAACCCACCCACTTATTTGACCGGAGCCTGCCTATTGCTGTCACATCCCTCTAACGCCAGGGTCAGGGTAGGCGGTAAATTAGCGGTTTAAAGACGCAGCAAAACAGTTGGTTAAAAAGGCCACACATTACTATATGGGAGGGAATAGCTAATCCAATTGTTTACTCTCCTCTTCATAGAGGCCCTTCTCTTTAGAGAGAGAGAGAGAGAGAGAGAGAGAGAGAGAGAGAGAGAGAGAGAGAGAGAGAGAGAGACTTCCTATAATGCCTATGCCCTACACAAGTATTTGTATCCCTATGGGAGGGCCACCTAGTAACTCGAGGTGGGGATTAGGTATGAGCTTCGGGGGTTGGGGGCCACTTTCGCATTCCACATGAGACGTACGGAAAGAACAGTGGTCTCTAGTGAAGATTTTCTGGCCGTCGGAGTGAGGAAACTCACTCCAAGAAGAGATTTGGGCTACATTCTCTCCACCTAGCTTGTTGTTGCCCAGGTAGAGTGTCCATCAAGCTAGGTGGAGAGAACGTTGCCCAAATTTTCAGTGGCCCGGCTGCACTGCTGGATAACCCAGTTAAGTTAGCCGGATATGTGTATCCATCTAACTAAACTAGCAGCTCAGCCACCGAATATTTACCCCCGGATAATTAGCAGATGTAAATATGTTCAGGTAGCAGCCCTAAGCATGTCGCATTTGCAGGATATAAAATAGCCTCTTGATCTCGTAAATTTTGGCCCTGCCCTGAAATACCCCAGTCTGCCTCTAGCCCGCCCCTTTTTTATACGAGCAAATTTATTCGCACAGCATTACTTGCACGTGTATGTTTCAGATTTATAAAACAGCATTTATGCGAATATGCACTACTTGTGCACACATGTGTTCATTTATAAGCACGCAGTTCATTTAAAATTCACCTTTTTAAGCATAGACTACATAGACCTAAAGGTTACATTTTAATAGGAATATATTCTTTTCTATCACTTTAGAAGTTTCAGGTAAAGGATGTTTTGTCCTAGGAGTACTGGAATTCTTAACAATTAGAGCGTTTGGGAATGGAACCATATAAATCATCTCCTTAAAAAAATTTTCTGCATTTTTATTTTTAATACCTTAAAAATATAGCAACATTTTAAAATTTGCTACCATTTCTTAAATATGGTCTTGCTGATAATAAAATACTTCATGGATCAGATGAGCAGCATGCATGACTGGATTATTGGAAAAGTATTGTGGAGAGTCATGATTTTGAGAGATGCTTCTGAATGTACTGGATAGGGTATAGTAAGAAGATTTGTGCTTTACAAGGTGGTCATTGTAATGTCAGTGAAACAGCAACACTTATTTTAAGAAAGATCCAAATCAGGAAAATATTGTGGTAAAATAGGGCAAATGTATTTGTAATTAAAGTATTTGGTAGAGCTGTATGGGGAGAAATTTGACTGGGAGAAATTTGATTGGATAGTAGACCACTTGGGAAGTCTGGATTCTGTGGATTCCAGAAGGGAATGGCAGACTGCTGACGTATCCTGCCAAGAACGTCATGGCCATAAGTTAGCCTTTAATTTATTGTACATCGCTTTGAGCTATTTTTTTAATCTGGAAGAGCTCTTCATAAATGTTTAAATTAAATTACCAAAATGTGTGGAAATCGATAAGGTACAGACCACGGCACTGACGTAGTACAAGATCAGAAACTGAGTGTGGCATCCAGAGAGACCCATGACCACCACAGCCCTCTGAACTGGTGAACACATCCCATAGGCTGTGTGTGGCTGCACGGATGACAGATTTCACAGGTGTCTGACTGGCACTACCATAACCAGATCGTCTGCTTTGGCTGGTCCTTTCTATATAGTCATAGAAAAGAAGGCATGGACCACGGGGGTTTTGCCATCAAATTCACAATCCTAGAGTTCCATTTCGTTAAACAGCATGGGACTCTATAATTTCAAGAGCGTTTCTCTGGTAGCAAAACAATCTCCTTACATCTATGTGCATAAGCCATGCGTAAGCAGGGGAAAGTATTCAGAAACAGCACTTGATCTCTGTAGACTGTAATAACCACTAACTGTGATGTTTCAGTAGTGCCCCCCCACACCCCAGGCCTTCTTTCCTTTGCTTTTTCTCCCGTAAGATGTGAGTGGAGAGTGAGGATAAATACAGCCTAGTAAATGGTCAACTACCATCTTCCCAGCAGATCTGCAGCAGTTTTTCAAAATAAACGTTTTTGTTATTTAAAAGCACAATGGAACAAATTTATCAGGCTGCTTAAGTGCCGTTGATAACAGCAGTGCACTGTTGCTTATTTTATACATTTCAAATAAATACCCTCTATAGTCCCAGAGAAGCAGTTGTGTGTTCCATCAGGAACAATAAAGTATCCTTTTGTCCTAGACATAGCTAGTGTGGTGCAGCCCAGATAGAGATAGACAGCTATTATTAACATGTATGTGAATATATAAATATGATATTTTTTTTTGTATGATAGACAAAAGAATTACAATTTCTAAATAACGTAGTCTTTTTTGACCAATCTATGGCTGCCCTACCTGAATTTGAATAATACATTATCAACTTCATTACAATATGCATGATCCTCATTATTCCTTGCCTGATATGCATAATGTCTTCAACATCTGAGATAGGCTAAAGTAAGCAGGCACCACCTGCAATGGCATCTTAAACTAAGGGAAAGAAGCCAAAAATGCTTAACTACATGTCAGTCGCCCCGTTATCTCATTTGAATGGCTTCCAAAACATTTCAAAGCACCAACTCTATAATAATCAATAAGAAAAATGGGTAATTAAAGTTAAAATAGAAAACACTTCTGTATCCATACAGAGGCTGTTCTATAGAAGTTATGGAAACTTGACATAATTGTATTGGAAAAAGATTAGAAGTAGATACGTTTTCAGCATCATTGCACGGTTAGCATTGCCCTTGCTCATTTATGAACAGCATTGCACAACATGGAGGAAGAATTCTATAAGCCAATGGACAAGACAGCCCTGTGTGCATCTTTTGATATTTGTACGGTCCTAGAACTATATAGTCACATGTCTGTGTGCTGTGTGTTTAAGATGATGAGAAGAGGACATGTGTAAAACCATTTGCATACATGTAAAAATGTTGTGAAATACATTGGAGTATGTGAGGTGTGACTGAATAAGTGTGTGTGTGTGAGAGAGGGAGAGAATAAAGACGTGATAGTTAAGGAAAACCTATGGCTAGGTTAGAATAAGGCAGATGTGTGATGAGGTTCTAGCTATTAGAGTATGACAGTGGTTGTTAAAACCTCAGTGAACTGACCTTTTAAAAGTGGCTTTCATAGGGGAAAATTTAGCACCTATCTAAAAATAAGGCGAGGTGGTTATTATTTTCTTATCTGATAGACTTAAAGAAAAGGGTTTGTTTCAACTACCTTTGCTATTTTTCCACAAGCATTTTTTTTGACAAGGGTCAAAAAACACTCATTTCAAGAAATGGAGAGGGTTATACAGCTGTCTGTTGCAGTGCTCAGGACTGGGTAGGTGTCAGATTGGAGCATGAGTAAATATACTTACATGTGATGTGTGCCAGAGGCAAAGAAAAGGCATATATAATGTTTTCTTAAAGTAAATCAATATTAGGCAGGTTTGTGGGTGGTGTGAAGGGCATCAGTTGAACACCTGTGAAAGAACCTTCTCTGTGAGTACAATTATCTTTATTTTAGGCTGTGACAAATGTTTTTTCTGAATATCTGCTCTTATGACATTTGCTACTTGGGTAAATTAAGCCTGATGCTCTTTAAATTTAAAATTGTCACAAAAAAACTTTAAACAGATTTAATCTGTTTTAATTTAATATTAATTTAATTTAAACAGTTTTTGCAGATTGTTACAGAACAGCTACAGGGTCTGTTATTATAGGTGGAGGCAGAGACAAATTGTTGAGAACCAGGGAGCAGCGGCAACACCTGTTGATAGGCAGTTGTTGACATATCTTCTGAGCCGAGAGAAGTATGCTGGAGACCAAGGAGGAAAAAGGTGACAATCAACCTGAAAGGCTCAACCACCTAAGTTAATACATCAGCTCTTCTTACTAAAACTGGCATTGGAAAAGGGTCTGAGCATCCAGGGCTGAATTCTCAAAAGCAGTTGCACGCATAAAGCCTGATTTTGTGTGTGTAAATCGCCTTCTGAAAATTATCTGGGATCCTGCTTGTACTTTTACACACACTGCAAAGAGTCATCCTGGAGGGCAGAATGGGGCTGGGGAAACCATGTGGGCCATATTTTCAAAAGGTTACGCGCGCCGGGCCTATTTCAAGGCCCGGCGATGCGCGTAAAGCCCCGGGACGCGTATAAGTCCTGGGGCTTTACTAAAGAGGTGGGGCGGGGTGGTCTGGGGGCGGGGTCAGGCTCCCGGCACAGCGGCCATATTGGCCGCTGTGCCGGGGATCACGAGCTGGCAGTCGGATAGTGTGCACAACTTGTGCCTGCCCGGGGGCAGGCACAAAAGTTAAAATAAAGGTCGGGGGGGGTTAGAGTAGGCTGGGGGGGGAAGGTTAGGGGAAGGGGTGGGAAGGTCAGGCTAGGGGGAAGGGAAGTTCCCTCTCAGGCTGCTCCGATTTTGGAGCAGCCTGGGAGGGAACAGGAGAAGGCAGCATGGCTCAGCGTGCGCAAGATGCACAATTGTGCACCCCCTTGCGCGCCGACCCAGGACTTTATAATTGTTATAAAATCGGGTGTACATGTGCATGCGCCAAGTAGCATGAGCACATGTAGGCCGCGCGCGCTTCTTTTAAAATCTACCCCTCTATGTGCATACATTCAATGTCTGAAAGTAGATGCTTAAATGTACACATACACGTTTACATCTGCTCCCTAAGAACTCCAGCACCTGTACCTGCGAAACGGCTAATTTTCAAAGCGGACTTAAATCATGTAAGCCTGTTCTGTAAATTCAGGCTAACATCTACCAGTACTTTCTACACGCAAACTTTAGCCCTACATGGGCTGTTACAAAATTACGCTCTCAAAGTATAAAACACATGCTTACCTGTCAAAAAGAAATTGCATTTTTACTCTGCCTGAATTACCGGTGTTCATCTTCTGCAGGTATTCGTACTAAGTGAGCATGGAAATAAGATGTGGATACATATAGCTTTGGTTTGTTGTTTAGGTTCACCAGTATTATAGCTGCCTCCCAGATGACAAGGTGCCCTATGTGAACAGCCCAGGAGAAAAATCTAGAATAAAACAACTTCTACACCAGCTTCCACCTCATGACAATGAGGTAAGTAGTAGAAAGTCATTTAAAGAGTGTTTGATATTGCTCCTTTTTTGTTTAATGATTCTTCTGGTAAACGCTTGTAAACGCACAGCAGCGCAAAGTCGGCTTTGAGCCATGCAGGTCCACCAGTTTGCCCAGTCTATAGCTAGGTCCTCCAGACCCTGCCCCCCCCCCCCCCTGGTTCTTTAGCCTGCACTCCCCGCAGTTACCCCAAACCCCTCAAGCACTTAATAGATGACTGGAAATAGTTTTATGCAGACTTACTCCTCGTCCATAGCAAAAGTAACTTTGTGTTGAATTGGACCTGGGTGACCCATATCTCTTAGGGCCCCAATCCCCCGGAATGCACATTCCGCTCCTTTCTTTACCGATGCAAGATAGTCGCACATTGGTATTTATGCACATAAGTGGGCAGCTTATAGAGATGGTAACTTTTAAACGCTGGGCTTTAAAATTCATCTTAGTATTGGGTGGACATGCACATATGCTAAGGGGTAGATTTTTAAAGTTATGCGCGGGTGTAGATTTGTTCGCGCAACCCGGAGTGAGCAAATCTACGCCCGATTTTATAGCATGCGTGCGCTGCCGCACGCATGTTATAAAATGCAGGCTTGGTGAGTAAAGGGGGGGGTGAACAATTGTGCAACCTGTGCACGCCGAGCCAAGCAGCCTGCCTCTGTTCCCTCTAAGGCCGCTCCAAAATCGGAGCAGCCTCGGAGGGAACTTTTTTTCAGGCCCCCCCCCCACCTTCCCCTCCCTTCCCCTACCTAACATACCCCCATCCCTAACTATATCCTCCCCTACCTTTGTTCAGAAAGTTACGCCTGCCTGAGGCAGGTGTAACTTGGGCGCGCCGGCCAGCTGCCGGCGCGCTGTTCCCCGGCCCAGGGGATGTTTCGGAGGCCTCGGCCACGCCCCCGGAATGCTCCCGGGCTGGCACCACGCCCCTGGCCCTGCCCCCCGAATGCCGTGCCGCCCCCGACATGCCCCCAAGCAAAGCCCCAGAACTTACACGAGTCCCGGGGCTTTGCGCATGCCGGCGGCCTATGCGACATAGGCGCGCAGGGCTTTTAAAATCTGCCCCTAAAAGCGCACTTATCTCCCGATTTTGGCCCACATCCGGTTTTAAAATTCACCTTCAAGAGTGTCAAGTGACTTTAGGCATTACCTTTTGACAAACTATAATTTGTGTTTGCTACTGGCTGTAAGCGTACTGTGGAATATTTTCCTAAGAATGTTTGGATGACTGTTGCACTGAAGAAAATTTAACACTGATGTGCTCGTGCTGAAGTACTATAGTTCTCAATCAGAACTTTACCTAGGTAAGCAGAGGGCTCATCTAGCAACATAGTTTAGAAAACTCACCTCTTCCCACAGGGTTCAGTGCAAATGCTGACAACTTGTATTTATTTATTAGTCACCTGGTGACAAACTCTAGGCTACTTACAATACAACATTCATAATAAATACATAAAGGGGTAGATTTTAAAAGTCGCATGTGTGCGTCCATATGCGCACGCTTCCCGGCGCGCAGACACGGCCGCGCCGATTTTATAACATGCGTGCGCATGTTATAAAATCCCATGGCCGCATGCCCATGCAGGTGGGATTTTATAATCCACGCGCACGTGTGGGCGGCACAAACGGGGGGGGGCTATTTTATAAGATTACGTGCGGCAATGCAATCAGGCCTCCCCAAGTTCCCTCCCAGTCCGCTTCAATTAAGGAGCAAACTGGGAGGATACTTCCCTACCCCCTACCCATACTTCCTCCCTCTTCCCGTCTCCTCTCCTTCCCACCCCCTAAATGCTGTCTCCTAACCTTTTGGGGTTTTTTTGTTTCGTTTCTTACTGCTCCGTTGGAACAGAAGCAATTTGCAGGTGCTGGCCGACTGCCGGCACGCACTTCCCCAGCACAGCGGCAAATGGCCGCTGTACCGACCGCCCCTTTCTTCGGGCCCGGCACTTCGGCGCGTAACAGGGGTTACGCGTATGGCTGGGCCCCTTTGAAAATGCACGCAGTGCATGCGAGGCCCAACCACATGCGTATCCCCCATTTTTTATGCACGTGGCCAATTTAAAATTTGCCCGAAAATCGACAATACAAATAAATATTCAAATAAGACAAATATTAAGATAATAAAGTGTAGTATAATGATAAATCAGTGGTTTAATGCCAATATGTTTCCAAGGATGCGTAAAATAACTTTCTGTTTTGTAAAATTCAGCAGGTACTGCACTTTTTTCACTTTTGCTGCAGAGATTTTGGTACATCTCCAGCTATATTTTCCAAATAGTGTCTCCATGGTTGACAGAATGTGTGAAACCTCTTTGAAAATAGGTCAGGAGTTTTTACAAGAAAAGGAACCCACTTAATAAACATTGGGGGCAATTTTCAAAACTATGAGGGTATTTGCAAAGTCTGCAGGTACTTTTCCCTATGGACTTAGCACCAGTTCTCAAAGAGAAAGCACGCATGCATTTTCCCTTTGAAAATTGCCCTGGGAAAAGTACCTGCAGAGATTTGTACTTTGTTTTTGTGGGACAAGGTATCCACAAAAAAACCCATGTGCAATAGTTTTGAGCATGCAAAATCATGCATGCTGTTGCCCCCCTCAACCTAACCCCGCCTCTTATCCCACCTATTCCCTCCCACTGGGCAAAAGTATTCATATTTATCTCTGCATGTACTTTTACCCATGAACAGGGTGGGCTGTTTTCAGACAACATTTACCCCTGGTAAATAAGCTTTTTTAAAATCTTCTTTTGTGGCCTCTTTTGAAAATTGCTCCATTGGGCTTAATTTATAAAATGTTTTCTTGCATTTGCATTTTGCAGCCATAGAAAACTGCATTGCAAAGTCAAGCCAATTGTCTCTTACTAAACACCCATACTACATACCTGAGGGCAGCCTTTCTTAAGGGGTTAGCTAATGTTTTGTAGGTTAGTATGGAGTGTCCAAGCAAATGAATTGAGTTGTCTGTCACCTGGTTAAAAAAGAGGCACATGACATGCTTGCTCAGATATGACTGGTTTACTGCACACCTTGATCACCACAGACAGAATAGGACGCACCAGGACATGAGATGGGCTCAGTTTTTGAAGAATAGTTGTCTAGCTTCAGGAGTTAAATATACACCTAAATTAGCACTTTTGAAAAGTGACTAGAGCTGAACACCAGCATTTAGGGACATTGTTTCTCCTAATCTAGGTGTCTGAAAAGTGGACTGCAAAGAGGCGTAATTAGGACAGGGAAAAGTTAGGGATTTAGCACTGATTTCCAGCACTAGGCACCCAACTAAGGATCCTAGTTCTAGACAAATAAATTGAAGGCCTAAATGTAGGAGCCTATGTTTTAGGTACCTAAATTTAGGTGAATTTTTAGCATAAAATTTAGGGTCCTTGTTGCAAGTGAAAATCCTCCTACATTTAGGGACCTAATGTAGGGAATGAGCCTTTTTTAAATATTGCCTGCATAGTGTAATGTCACAGTGCTTGTGCATAATATTTTGCACTATGCACTCTTTAGGAGATTAGCAGAAATACAGCAATACACAAAGAAATGATATTGTTAATCTGAACTCATTAAATTGTCCTTTCACTACAAGTATTTTAGAAACCATTGTCTGTGTGGCCTCCAGCAAGAGTTGCACTCTGAATCCACCCAAAAATCTGTTATGAGAACACGTGTATCAGGGCTATATTTTTAGCAGAATTAAATGCTTGGGCACATGACTAATTGAATGTTTAGCCTGCGAATGCCAGGAGTTAATGGAGCCATAAAGGTGAATTTTAAAAGCTGGGAGCGCACCAAAATCAGGAGATGTGCGTGCATGTAGGACATGCGCGTTGCCACCTTATTTTAAAAGCCACCTACATGCGTGCACATCTCTCCATGCATGAATATCACTTGGAATGAAAAAGGGGCATGGTTTGGGTGGGGCAAGGCTAAGAGAAGTGTGCATGCAAGTACTTGCATAAATACTTATGTGCCTGGGCGCACGCCCAGGTCCAGTGCCGCTTAACTTTACTTCTGCGATGGAGGAGGTGTAAAAATAAAAAAAAAGCTGGCATCCCTGAGTGGTTTAAGGGGTCTGGGATGACTGGGGGGCATGCAAGCTGAAGAACCAGAGGGGTTTCGAGGACCTAGCTCTAGACTGGGCGAACCGGTAAAACTTGTTATGTCAAGTTCATGTGCCTGATAGAAAATTCCCCCACCTGTACTGCTCATACCCGGATGTGTGTGGCTGGGCGCACCTAGTTGCAAAATAGAGCACACACATATGCACGCTTAGGCTATTTTATAACATACACATGTATTTTATAAATTGCCTCATTCCTGGGCGCACACCAATGCAAACATGTCAATGTGCGCTTGCACACCCCTTTGAAAGTTACTGTCCCTATTTCATCCTAACTGGTGTCCTTGGTCTGTAAAGGTTTATCTAGAAGCCCTAGCTATTGCAATTTGCTAATTATAGGTATAGAGTTGGTAATTGAATGCCTGGCTTATGTGCCTATTTTAAATAACATATAAAGAGTAGGGATGTGAATCGTTTATCTGACGATTGAAAATATCGGACGATATTTTCAATCTCATCAGATATCGGGGGGTCCCCGATAGCGATAGGAAACCCCATGATTAATTTTGTGGGTTCTCTTATCGTTATGGGGGGGGGAAGAAAGGGCACTTAAAAGTAACCCAAAAACACAGCACGACCCTTTAAAATTAGTTCTTTAGTATCCGGACGCCTCCAAACCCCCCCCCAAAAGTTTTAAGTATCTGATGGTCCAGTGGGGGGTCCCTTCCCGCTCTCTTGTCCAGTGCTCCTACCATGTGACAGGGGCCGGCCAATGACATGGATACCCTGTCACATGCTAAGGGCAAAGGGCCATCGGCGCCATTTTGTTTACTGGCAACCGATGGCCCGAGAGTGGGAGAACGCTCCCGGGACCCCCACTGGACTACCAGGTACTTAAAAATTTTGGGGTAGGGTTGGAGGGGTCCGGAGGTTGGGGGGATACTAAAGAACTAATTTTAAAGGGTCGAGCTGTGTTTTGGGGTTATCGGCTCGGCACAGCCGATAAAAAAAAAAAAAAAAAACCCAACGATTTTACCGCGGGAAAAATAATTTCTCGATGGGCCACGAATCCGAAACCAGAACCGATTCTGGTTCAGATTAACATCTCTAATAAAGAGTCCAGTGTACTAATTGTGGAAATCTTTGCAGAAGAGTTTTTTATGCACACTGGGGCGGATTTTAAAAGCCCTGCTCATGTAAATCCGCCCGGATTTACGCGAGCAGGGCCTTGCGCGCCGGCGCGCCTATTTTCCATAGGCCTGCCAGTGCACGCAGAGCCCCGGGACTCGCGTAAGTCCCGGGGTTTTTTGTCGGGGGCGTGTCGGGGGCGTGTCGGGGCAGGGCCGATCAACGCAGCGTTTTGGGGGCGGGACGCATCGTTTCGGGGGCGGGCCCGGGGGCGTGGTTTCGGCTCGGGGCGGTCCGGGGGTGTGGCCGCGCCCTCCTGAACCGCCCCCGGGTTGCGTCTCGGCGCGCCAGCAGCCCGCTGGCGCGCGGGGATTTACTTCTCCCTCCAGGAGGCGTAAATCCCCGGACAAAGGTAGGGGGGGGGTTTAGATAGGGCCGGGGGGTGGGTTAGGTAGAGGAAGGGAGGGGAAGGTGAGGGGAGGGCGAAAGAGAGTTCCCTCCGAGGCTGCTCCGATTTCGGAGCGGCCTCGGAGGGAACGGAGGCAGGCTGCGCGGCTCGGCACGCGCCGGCTGCCCAAAATCGGCAGCCTTGCGCGCGCCGATCCTGGATTTTAGCAGATACGCGCGTATCTACTAAAATCCAGCATACTTTTGTTTGTGCTTGGAGCGCGAACAAAAGTACGCGAACGCGCCGTTTTTAAAAATCTACCCCAAAGCCGGCAAATAGTGCACATTATTTGCTAAAGCATACACTTTTTTGCCATTTTAGCATGCAAAGCGGACTTTGTGAAATTTTCTGCCTTCACAAATTGTGAATAGTTTTATGCATGAGAAATTTTATTTAAATTAATAGAATGAGTGTGATGCAAAATTATGAAAAGCTGCTCATTAACGATTAGTGCATAGTTGACTACACATAAAATTTGCTTTTCAAACCAGATCTTGCAAAAAAAAAAAATAACCCTCAAACTTTATTTATTTTTGTGACATTTTCCATAGCAAAACTACATGTCCAATTTTTCTCAGGGGATTATTTGCATATAAGTTACAGTAGAAAAATAGCATGTGTTTTGCAAATAGTGGCAATAATTTTAAAAGGAGATACATGTATAAATGTAACATACTATCATATACATTTAAAAAGCCATTTATGTGTGTAAAGTGCACTTATCATGAATATGTATGGACAATTCAATGGCATATAATGTAGCAATTTTCAAAAGCCCACTTACATAGGTAAAGTGCATTTATACATGTAAAACCCAATTTTAAGTGAGCATATGCTTTTCAAAATCAGGCTTAGTGTGCGCAGTTTTGCACGGGTTAGTAAATTGGCCTCATAGAAGCAAAAAACACCAAGTACACTTATACCTGCTGCTGCATTTAGAAATCAAAACTTTTGACATGTTTGGTGTATGAAAATGTAGTCTGTAAACCAAGGGTGCTCAAACCAGTCCTTGGGCATTTCCTTCCCAGCCAGTCGGGTTTTCAGGATATCCCTAATGAATATGCATGAGAAATATTTGCATACATAGGAGGTAGTGCATGCAAATACATCTCTTGCATATTCATGGGGGTATCCTGAAACCAACTGGCTTGGGGGGGGGGTCCCTAAGGATGGTTTGAACATCCCTTCTGTAAGCCATCCATAAGCATGCCTGGTTTTTGCTTTGTTGTATCACTTTCGCATGGAAAGCCTCCAGATTTTCTTTTTTCCGCAAGACCTTTCAGAGAAGTTTATTTTTGCCTAGTGAGATTTTGCCGTATGCTCTCGATCTATGATCCTATTGCAAATGCTAGACACATTTTTCCGCTGCATGCACACCTGTAAAAACTGAACCTAAAGATGACACTTTTTTGCTATTTTGTTCTCTGGTACCAACTTGCACAGAAATCAAAATATATGATTCAAAAATATATTCTGAGGTAAAGATGAAAGACCTACTAACTCCCTCTATAAAACTTCTCTTCATGTGTTACAGGTCCGATATTGTAATTCATTGGATGAGGAAGAGAAAAGAGAATTAAAACTCTTCAGCAACCAAAGAAAAAGAGAAAGTTTAGGTAGAGGCAATGTTCGGCCTTTCCCTGTGACGATGACTGGAGCCATTTGTGAACAGGTATGAGGCAGCAATCTGTAGTGCTTACAGGCAATGCACACCTTCCATCTGTTTTCGAAATTCGTCCTATAGTAAATCATCTTTAGGAAAATCAGATAACAAAAAGGATTGCCTAGCAAAAATATTTTAGACAAGGCATGATGCCCATTCTCATGAGCATACAGTACTGTGCACAACTTTTTTAAAGGTTTTCATTGTCTTGGCCTTCTAAAATAAATCATTTAATTATTTTTTTACTGTGTACATTTATATAGCAACCCATCCTAAAAGCTCAAAGCAGTGTAAAATCTTAAAAATATAAGCATACAACCAAAAATACAAATAATAAGGTAAAAATGACTAAATAAAATAGGATAAAATAAATAGACTTGAATAACAAGGTAATGTCAGCAACTAATTCTAAATCTTAAACATATAGTCCCCCAATTACTGATACTGTCCTGGCTAAATACAGCGAATAAGGTTATCGTAACATGCCAGCCGGGTCGTCTCCTGATTCCCCACTCCCAGCAAACACACTGGCCAAAATTAAAAATAAAAGAAACTTTTCATATGGGTATAAAAGCTATAGCTTTATTAATCTTACACTGATTATTACCAAAATGTACCCGAGCCCCAATCAACTCACCACAAACCATATAGCCCTTTCTGCTATCTGCTTTTTCATCAAACAAGACAGTACCATGTATCCAGCCCCTGCTGTGCTTCCAAGCAAGGGGGCCCTGTCCCCAGGCTCACCATGCCCAATCAGTAATTCAGACACTGGCAGAGCGGGGGGTATACCATCAATGAAAGTCTTTATCTCCCAATCTGCAGGTTCACCACCACCCGAGCTCTGATATCCCGCTCTCCAATGTCCCACTACGGCGAAAGTCGAAAATAGATATGAACAATTATAATCAAACACATCAGCAATCTGATAGCTGGCAAATATTTGTTGGCTAACTAACCATCAACACTACCGGTCTGTTACATGTAACAGACAAATTCCCTTCTTTTACCTTTTTTTTTTTTTTTTAATTAAGCAAACAATGCCTGACTAACATTTGTCACTATCTAAGCATGACCTGGCATGATCGCTCTCCTCATTGACATTAAAAATGAAGTGAAGTATCAGGATGGGTGCCCAGAGAGAACAGAATGATGGCACCGTATGTCCTGCCACTGCTTTAAACACCGCTGACATCATTGCATGGGCTGCTGTCACGCGCGCTGACACATTCCCCGCCAACAGGCTCCATGCGCAGAAGGAGGGCGCCCAGGCCCAATGCCCCCTCAATCCCTGTAAGTGTGCAGCGCTGGGAGCCGGGTGAGCTCCCGGTGCCATGTTATTTTCCGTGCACAGGGCATTTCTGCTTATATAATCGAAGGGCACCATAAATAGCCAGGCTTTACAAATTTTGCGGAATATGGCAACAACCTTTAAAGCCTTTAAGTTCAAGAGGAAGAGAATTCCACAATGTTGGATCTATACAAGAAAATGTTTTCTTATCTGTGTCCACTAACTTAATTTTTCGTGGTACCTGAAGAAGAGAAAGTTGAGAAGAACGAAGAGCATGAACAGGGGTATAATATTTAAGATGCAATGCCAGGTATTATGGGCCCATATTTTGAATGACTAAGAAAATAAGCTTAAGTCGAATCCCAGAGGCCACTGGCAGCCAATGTAGGGATCTCAATATTGGGGTCATAGCATCCTGCAGCTTAATACCTGCCACTAACCGAGATGCTGTATTTTGAAACAGCTAAAACCGCCTAAGCTGATTTTTTTTTTTTGCTGAAAGACATATGTAAATCCAAAGGAACACTTTCAAATTGGAAGGAAAAAAATGTATATCATACACACAAACTAATTAAACCATAGAGTGATATATAAAAAAAATGTCTACAATTATATAATTTTATTTATCAAAAAATATCAAAGTACAAAAGTTATGCAAATATAAATAATTTCAAAAAATAATATATCAACTAGCATCAGTTTAAAACAATATATACATTTCATTTGCCACCATTCACACTCAGAAATACAAAATACATTTTAAAAAGTCACAGACGACTGCTGCCCAACATGTTTTGCTTGAAAATGCTTCTTCAGGGGAGAGTCCACAATTCGTATCTCAATATAAAAGTAGTGGATATAATTCTGTATTTCAAATCTTGATCGAGGAACACATCTTCACATGGGGAAATCACAGCCAACATCATTTTGGAGAAATAATTATTCCTTATTGTTCTTATTCTCCTCACATACATTGTATCATCCCATTAATTCTAGAAAAATTAAATATAATTTACACATCATAAATTTGCCATCCCCATCGATATCTGAACCCATAAAATCAAAAAAATGAGTTTAGACAACAAACCTCCTCATTATATTCAAACATATTCTTCCTGTATGTATGTATTTGGAGCTGAATCCCCAGTGTATCCCAAACAAATCTAGCATTCAAGAGTTCTATAAAGAGCAAATCAATAAAACAATAAAGACGATAAAACAAATATAAATACAAAACAATGAAAAATGTGCCACAAAACATTAGTCAAGACAGAGTGAAACTACCAAAAGACAACAGTAATCCAACACAGAAATGCTTACCACTGAAAAATCGCCATTGTGGTTAATGCATCAGGTGTTTATACTACCCAATAGGAATATATATACCAGGAGGGAACCAATTAGGAGAGCAAAAAATCAAAACTAAAGGCAAGACATCCAAGGAAATTCAAGACATGTATTATGGAATACTGGCAGGATTTGCAATTTGGTCACTAATGCCCCACTACTTGAACATTGGCGATAACACCAACATTCTGTGGATGAGCTCCGATGTTTTGTCTTACAGCATATAACCAATAGACGCGGTGGGAATATTAAAAAGAACCTATTAAGGGCCGAACAACATAGGATCTTCATTTTGAAGACCTTAGCTCCGGGTGGTTTAATTGACAAGGTTGATTGGATGTCTTGTCTGTAGTTTTGATTTTTTTTTGCTTTCCTGATTAGTTCCCTCTCCTATTGAGTAGTATGAAATACTTGATGCATTATTTTCACTGTCTTTTGGTAAGTTTCAATCTGTCTTGAATAATGTTTTGTGGCACATTTTTCATTGTTTTGTATTTCTTTGTTTTTAATGGAACAGTGCTATATCAGGGTACAAATCATATTGCAATGATAGTGAGCATCAACTTGGTGGAGGTGTGGCACTTTATGTACGAGAGGGCATAAAGTCCAACAGGATAAAGATCATACAAGAGACTAAATGCTCAGTAGAATCTGTATGGATAGAAATTCCATGTGTCGGGCCGATACAGTAAAAGTTGCAGGAGAGCCGGCGAGCGCCCGCTCTCCCGACACATGCACAGGCCAGTGTCCTGGGTGCGCGATTCAGTATCGGTCCATATGCAAATTAGGGCCCGCGGTTAAAGGAGGCACTAGGGGCACTAGCGCGTCCCTAGCGCCTCCTTTTTGACAGAAGCGGCGGCTGTCAGCGGGTTTGACAGCCAACACTGAATTTTACCAGCGTCAGTTCTCGAACCCGCTGACAGCCACGGGTTTGGAAAATGGACGCCGGCAAAATTGAGCTTCCGTCTTCTGGGCCGCCTGCATGTTGCGGGTGCTATTAGTTTTAGGGGGGGGTTGGCCGCGCGTTTTCCATGCGCTATTACCCCTTACTGATTAAGGGGGCTAACAGTGTGCTCAGCCTTGGTGCACTTTACTGCATCGGCCTGTGTGTTGGGTAAGAGTATAGTGATAGGAGTATACTACCGTCCTCCTGGGCAAAATGATCAGATCATGTGCGCACAGCGGGCCAGATATTTGTACCTACATGCGGGTGTAGATTTGTGCTCGCAACTCGGTGCGCACAAATCTATGCCCGATTTTATAACATGTGCGCGCAGCCGCACAAGGCCCAGTCACACGTGTAACCCCCGGATTTTACGCACGTGACGGATTAACAATTAACCCCTTAGGGGCGGATTTTAAAAGCCCTGCTCGTGTAAATCCGGGCGGATTTATGCGAGCAGGGCCTTGCGCGCTGGCGCGCCTATTTTCCATAGGCCTGCCGGCGCGCGCAGAGCCCCGGGACTCGCGTAAGTCCCGGGGTTTTTCGAGGGGGGCGTGTCGGGGGCGGGGCCGATCGGCACGGCGTTTTGGGGGCGGGATGCGGCGTTTCAGGGGCGGGGCCGGGGGCATGGTTTCGGCCCGGGGCAGTCCGGGGGCGTGGCCGCGCCCTCCGGAACCGCCCCCAGGTCGCGTCTCGGCGCACTAGCGGCCCGCTGGTGCGCAGGGATTTACTTCTCCCTCCGGGAGGCGTAAATCCCCGGACAAAGGTGGGGGAGGTTTAGATAGGGCCGGGGGGGTGGGTTAGATAGAGGAAGGTGAGGGGAGGGCGAAAGAGGGAACGGAGGCAGGCTGCGCGGCTCGGCGCGCACCGGCTGCACAAAATCGGCAGCCTTGTGCGCGCCGATCCTGGATTTTAGCAGAGACGCGCGGCTACGCGCGTATCTGCTAAAATCCAGCGTACTTTTGTTTGCGACTGGTGCGCCAACAAAAGTACGCGAACGCACATTTTTTGTAAATCTACCCCTTAATGAATAGCCACTGTTGTTACTGGCATGAGTAGCATGGGATCTACTTAGTGTTTGGGAACTTGCCAGGTACTTGTAGTCTGGATTGGCCACTGCTGGAAATAGGATGCTGGGCTTGGACCTTTGGTCTGACCCAACTTGGCAATTTCTTATGTCCTTATGTTCTTAGTAAGAATAATAAGGAATAATTATTTCTCCAAAATGTCAGCTGTGAATTTCCCCAGTTGAAGATGTGTTCCTGGATCTCACTACTTTTAAATTGAGATATGAATTGTGAACTCTCCCCTGAAGAAGGTTTGTCAAGCGAAACATGTTAAGTGGCAGTCCTCCGTGACTTTTAATGTATTTTGTATGTGTAAGTGTGAATGGTGGCAAATGAGATGTGTATATGGGGGCAGATTTTCAGAGCCCTGCTCGCGTAAATCCGCCCAAAACCGGGCGGATTTACGCGAGCAGGGCCCTGCGCACCGGGAATCCTATTTTACATAGGCCTCCCGGCGCGCGCAGAGCCCCGGGACTCGCGTAAGTCCTGGGGTTCTCCAAGGGGGGCGTGTCGGGGGGCGGGCCCGGTCGTCGCGGCGTTTCGGGGGCGTGTCGGCAGCGTTTTGGGGGCGGGTATGGGGGCGTGGCTACGGCCCGGGGGCGTGGCCGCGCCCTCCGTACCCACCCCCAGGTCGCGGCCCGGCGTGCAGGAGGCCCGCTGGCGCGCGGGGATTTACGCCTCCCTCCGGGAGGCGTAAATCCCCCGACAAAGGTAAGGGGGGGGTTTAGACAGGGCCGGGCGGGTGGGTTAGGTAGGGGAAGGGAGGGGAAGGTGAGGGGAGGGCAAAGGAAAGTTCCCTCCGAGGCCGCTCCGATTTCGGAGCGGCCTTGGAGGGAATGGGGGTAGGCTGCGCGGCTCGGCGCGCGCCGATCCAGGATTTTAGTGGATACGCGCGGCTCCGCGCATATCTACTAAAATCCAGCGTACTTTTGTTTGCGCCTGGAGCGCAAACAAAAGTAGGCTATTCGCGCGCCTTTTAAAATCCGCCCCATGTTGTTTTAAACTGTTGCTAGTAGATATAATATTTTTTGAAAAGATTATTAGTTGCATACTTTTTGTACTTTGATATATTTTGATAAATAAAATTATATAATTGTAGACATTTTTTTGAAATATATGTAGCATATTATGGGGATGGGATGAAAAAGGACCCAAAAATTCATCAGGTTTACTCTGCTGCGTTGGCAAAGATAAACAGGGATGCTATGTCCCTCCCCGCCTTTCCCTCCTCCCATACTTATTTCATTAAAGTGAGTGTTGTCTCTGATGGGCTGTTTTCCTGCTAGGAATAATGAGCATTTGCATAGTAGTTAAAAGGGCATTAATGGAGACCCAGTGCTAAGCTGTGAGTGCTCATGTGGCTCAGTTTCACAACAGAGTCAGGACAAGCTTTCTTTGGACCTGAGTCAAGGAAATTCTTGTTTATGCATGTTTTATAAACTTATTGAAGATAAGGACAAAAGCCTTCTTTTCAGCTACATCCCAAGGAGGGAGAAAGGGTTGGGTAGCAAGGTACTTAGAGCCAAGTAAGAGTAAACAATTACAACAGATCAATTACATAAATCACTAATCACAAAATGTACACACAGGCTTCTGTTTTTCTTTGAGATATGATGAAATGCTTTGTCTTAAGAGTAAAGAAATAAGAGAGCCAAAGGAACTTTACCCTTGATACAGACTTCTAATAGTCAAAATCTTATAAATCAGGATTTTTATTTTAAATTAAATATACGTTGTTAAAACAACTTCCATTTTTTTTTTATGGCGATCATTGCATTGTTTTTCTTTTTTGAGGATGGTGGTGCCTTAAGGAGCTATTATTTATGATACCATTTTTTTCAGTTCAGTTTTCTGCTCTTGCTAGTGTTCTTGTTGAATCATTAATTTCTATATTTACTTAACGGTGGGGATTTTTTTTCTCATTCTTCAGCGATTTATTTTTTCCCACAGCTACATTTGCCTTTTTATTATTTTTGCAGGTGTCAGTGAGTTATTACCTTTTTATTTTTTCCTTTTTTTTTTTTATTCATGAATTGTAAACTAAAAAGTAAGCAGGAGGCATAACAAGGAATTGCATGTTTACTAAGATTTCCCTCCGGAGAAAAGTTTTTATTAGATAAAATATAATCCGTTCATCTCTTACCAACAACAGAATGCAAAGAAATCTGTGTATTTTAAAACAAGAAGTTCAATGCAGAACTAATGGAGCCTACTTTCCAGGATGCACGCACGTGCACACATCCATGTATGTGCATGGATGAAAAAAATACCCTTTTCCGGATCTGGTTGAACTTCATAACATGTACTGAAAATTTGGTGTGGCTAAGACACTAAACACAAAAGTTATTAGCTGGGGACACACACACACACACGCCCTTCAGAAAGTAGGCTGACTGTGATGAGGGACTTGTAATCACCACAACAAGTTTCTTCTATATTTTGTTAAAATATACAATATCCATATTGGGGGGTTTTTGTGTAGTTGGGAGAGATCAATACATATACTATGTAAAACTCCTTTTTTTTGCATTTATAACAGTGCGGAGGCCAAATCAATGGAGGAGATATGGCTGTATTTGCATCAAGAGCCGGACATGGGATTTGTTGGCATCCACAGTGTTTTGTCTGCTCCATCTGCAATGAATTATTAGTTGACCTTATCTACTTTTACCAAGATGGAAAGATCTACTGTGGGAGGCACCATGCTGAATGTCTGAAGCCTCGCTGTGCAGCCTGTGACGAGGTAGGGGCACGGATAGCTGATCGTGTTTGCTAATAGACAGGATAATAGCTCCTGCCGGCCTTGAGCAATACACCCTGTCCTCACTTGTGGGCTTGTGATTCTGATATTATTCGTAAAGCTAAATAGAATGATGTGGATATTATTACGTATTAGGGTTTTAGGAGTTTCACAGGTCTTGTTCATTTCTAGCCATATCTGCGGGATACCTCTTCAGGGGTAAATTTTGAGCAAATTGCTCAGCAGAAACGTAGGGGGTCATTTATCAAAATGCTATAAGGTGTTTTCGCATGGGTTAAGGGCTTAACGCATGTGAAAAGTGCAGGAGTGGGCTGGGTTTACCATTTTGCAAAGTCCTATCTCACGGCTTTAACACCAATTTTAGCTACACCTTTTTCAGTAGCGTTAAGCCGTGCGATAGGTTGCGTTAAGGCTTGATCGCATTTTGCGATGTGTTCTCAAAGGCCTATTTTACTAGTTTTGAAGCTCCCGGAGCACCAGCCTAGCTGTCCAGGCCATCCTGGGGGGGAGAGAAAGAGAGAGAGAGAGGCCCATATATAAGATTACTATTTATACCACTGTAACAGGCCGATTGAATATGAAGCGTGGGAGAATGGGCGCTCCGTGTCAAGCGCCCGCTCTTCCAATGCGTATCCAGCCACCTCTCCTGGGCATGCGATCCTGTATTTAAATGAGGGGTCCCGCTAAAAAGGAGGAACTACGGATGATAGTGCATTCCTAGCTCCTTCTTATTAGCAGCAACCCAGGAGAGGTGGCTGTCAGCGGGTTCAGGAAACCGACGCTCAATTTTACGAGCGTCGGTTTTCCAAACCTGCTGATAGCCATAGGTTAGGAAAAAGGATGCCGGTAAAAGTGAGTGTCCATTCTCTTAACCTGACCGGCCAGCACAATTTTTTATTTATCTATCTATCTATTTATTAACATTTTTGGTTCTTCCAACAATATCGCTCAGATATTAAGTCAGAGGGTGTACAGAAAAGCAGTTTTTCCTGCTTTTCTGTACCCTTTTTCGGGCTGCTCGGAAATTAACACCACCCTTGGGCAGGCGTTAATTCCTGAGCATAAAATGTGCGGATTGGCCACACATTTTACTTTCAGTATCCTGGGTGAATAACTAATAGCCTTATCAACATGCATCTGCATGTGATGAGCGCTGTTAATTTCCAGGGGTGGGGGGTTGGCCGTGCGTTTTTGACATGCTAATCCCTTTACAGTATGAGTAGTGGATGCGCATCAAAAACGCATGGCCAAGTACTTGTTAAACAGTGTGCTCGGCTGAGCATCCCTTACAGTGTTGGCCTGTAAGAGAGGGCACTTATAACTCGGGGTGAGTTTGGGGGTGGGGTAGGTTTTGGGGTAGTTTTAAATACACAGAGATACAAACAACAAAGTTGACGTCACTGAAGATTTTCTGTCATTTGGAGTAATGAAAGGTAAAGGAGGAGTTGATTTGTACAGTGTACTCGCTACCTAGCATGATTGCAGTTAGGTGGAGAGTGCATCAAGCTAGGTAGCGAGTACATTGTACAAATCAACTCCTTTACCTTTCATCACTCCAAATGAGAGAAAATGTCACTGATGTCAACTTTACTATTCGTACTTCTGACTGTGTATGTAAAATTGCCTGCCAAAACCTACCCAACCCCCCCAAACCTCACCCCGAGTTATTTCTTTCTCTCTCTCTCTCTCTCTCTCCCCACCAGTTGGTAGTTGGCTCAGACCTTCTCAGATCTGACTTACTCCTCTCCTCTTCCCCCAAAGTCCCCTCTCACAGGCCAGCTAGAAAATCCTTGCCCCAATTGTGCCTCCAGGTCAGCCCATTTTTTTTGGTCCAGCTAAGTATCTGGCTAGTGAATCTATACAGCTAAAATAAATGTATCTTCTCGGGGGGGGGGGCAAAATTTCATCCTGTAAGATCTAAACAGCTCAATCTTTATTAAGCCAGCTAGATCCCTTGTGAAGATTGCCCCCTGAAACTCAATACTAGATGCAAAGAAGAGCTTGAAAGGTCTTGAAAGATCATGTAATACATTTTTTTGGTCCTTTAAAAAGTTTCAAAACTTACCTAGGCAACCATATGTACAACATATGTGTCACTTTTGTTAATTCAACAAAAGATATCCTGGTATCCAGAGAATCAGCTTTTCTCTACGACCACCGTGGCTTGGAGTATTTTTTTATCCCATGTTTATATTCCCATGCATAGAGTATTGCAGTTGTTATATCTTTGCACGTGACACCTTTCATTTTTAATCATCATAACTGTAGGCTGTGTATTGAGAAAATGTAACTGGGCCCCCAAAGAGGGAAAAATCTAGTTAGGCTAGGTCACGCAAGGGCTCTGGAAAATATTATATGCATAGCGGTGTCTGACCTGCTGAGCTTATAAGATTCTGTTAAAGGCATATCTTGCCTTCAGCTATATTATTCCTCAGCCAGAATCGAACTGTAAGATTTCCCATGACAGAATGAAATGGGAGGAAAGAGAGGATAAAAGGATGTGAAAAATGTGATGTGACTGCAGAATAACTGTAATCTAATACAAAAAGTCAATGATGTTTATTCTGGGCTTTTCTCGACCATCAGTTTTTAAAATTTAAAGGGACAGTGAAGAGAATTGTCCTGGTCATGAATCATACAAACTATCTGTATACAAAACTGTCAAGTATCAATGGCAGTGTACAGGCTAAGGATCTACCTCCCAAAGAAATGTTGTCATGGGAAGAAAGAATTTACTGAATAATGCTTGTAAAATTTACGTATTAGATTTCACTTGTCTGACACCCTACCAACAAACTGCTGCCAAGAGTGACTTGCATATCAAAAGCAGGAAACAACGGGTATATAAAAATGACATTAAAAACAACATTGACTCGTTGCTAGCATGACTGACTGCTAAATCCCTGTCTGTTATCGTATATAGCATGTAAAGGAGACCAGCATATGGACCTCTGTGAGGTCTAACAGGAACAGTTTTCTCTTGCCCTCTTTATATAAAGAGATAGCACAGCATTTATACCTGTGAACATTTTTGGTTTTCTAAAGCTGCATGCTAGTTACTGTACTATTTAAAGAGAAGGGCTCTCTGCACAGCTTCACTTTGTCCAGCACTCGTGTGTTTGTGTGTATACCGTTCAAATAAATATTTCTGTTAATCTAGTTATTTCGTGAAGGAATCAGGAATATTGAGTGTTTTCTGACTTTTATAAAGCATGTTAAAGCTTTCTTTTTTAAGCAAGCTTTTAATGTAGATAGGTAACTTTTATTATAGTTTTCTCATTTTAACAAGTTTATTTTGTATTATTATTTGCTGTTTAATACATGTATTTATTGTTTAAAATGTTTGCTTTCTTTAATTGTGTTATTTATAGTTTGTACAATTATGTATGTATTTTTTGTTACCTGTTATAGCCCTTGGAGTGGGCTATAAATTATGAAAATAAATAAATAAATATAAAGTATTTGGTTCAAGGAAGGTAGGTTTCAGCGAATGTTTAATGTACATATAAATAGATGAGAATAGTGTCTGTATGCTGTTTATAATGTGAAGATGGAATATACATGGTCTCAAAAGCTTCTATATTATACACGATAAGGATAAGATCATCTTTATAACTCTTGTTAGTCCAGTCCAAGCTGTAACAACCTAAAAAAAGAATCTAATTATAGACCAACAGAATTTAATTTAGCAATATATGACTCACAAGGGTTTGTATATCCATTTTGTCTTCTTTTTTAAAGGACAACTTACGATTTGTACTGTGCAGTATTTCTGAAATACATGTCATTTAGTAGTAATCACCCCAAATCAATTACAAATTCTTAATCTTGCCAAGTTTATTTTCCATTTAAAGGTATTTTTAGGCTGCAATTTCCCTGCACCTCCTGCCAAAATAACCATGTTAACAAGAGAATCGTGCATCCCAACATCCAGTGTTATCTGATAGGTTTAATCACGGTGGGCATCATGGACACACTACTATGTGAATTGAATATTCCTGTACAGTTTTATTTCTTACCCTCTTCCAGAAGAACTTCTTTCAGAAGAAGAGTAGCATTGCAGGAGAACAGTTTAAACCAAATCAATGGCCTGAAGGTCTATACAGCAGAGTATTATACTCCTTCTCAGTGAGTGACTTTGGGCACTCACTGAGAAGGAGAGTAAGAACCACAAATAAATAAATAAATAGAACATAGAGGGCACAGCTTTTTCATCAATGCTTTTAGTTCCCCAGATACTCATAAAAACTGCTTTACTGATGGTTTTTCTTTTTTTAGATCATTTTTGCTGATGAATGCACAGAGGCTGAAGGGAGACACTGGCATATGAAGCACTTTTGCTGTTTTGAATGTGAAACTGCTCTAGGGGGCCAGAGGTACATCATGAAGGAAGGACGTCCATATTGCTGCAACTGCTTTGAGTCCTTGTATGCAGAGTACTGTGATACCTGTGCCCAACACATAGGTGAGAGCAAAGGATAATGCTGGCAATTGCTTACTGACATTCAGAGAAGATGAGAAAAGTTATTTGTATCTTGTTGAAGCAAACTTCTTAAGCTGGGAGAAGAAAGCATATGTTAACCACTGTAGAACCAGAATGTAATGTGCCTTAAACCAAAGAGAGCAATTTCTTCCAATAGGAAAATGTTTCCTGCATTTAATAGCTGTTCAGGTAAAACACAAGAAAATAACTGTGTGCACTCTTGATAGTTTAAAATAATGCAAAGTGGGCCAGTCCAGTGGCTTCAGTCACAATCCCATAAGAGGGAGGGCATGCCAGCTATTGCACAACAGCAACACCTAATGGCTACACTCAGGATTGCAGTCATACCAGGTTCTTGAAGGCTTTGTGGCTTGCTGCCCCTGGCCAAGAACTGTCACTACAATGACTGAGAAGGGGGAGAGCCTTAAAAATGGTGGAAAAAACCTGAGTATTTGTGAATATGAAGGCTCTGTAGCACTGTGGCGCCAGTCGAGGCCAGTTTTGATTGAACCAGAAGTCCAAAAACAGCAAGAGGAAACTGCTGAGCAAAAAAATAAAATTTTTTAAAAACTAACCACTAGATTCTTTTATTTATTTTATGTATGCCTTTCATAGCCTGTTAATTCACTAATGGACCATAGCAGAGTCAAATTGGGACTAGTACAACATACAGTTCTCTAACAAATACTACTTAAAACATATAATGACATGCAATTAGACATAACACCCCCAACCCCCTCCTAAAAAAAACCTAAAAGTTGTACTCCACTGTTACTCATGATCCCAGTTACAACTAAGAGCTTACTTGAAATGGAGAGCCTTCACCTTACAAAGCGTCTAAATCTCCATCTCTTGGCAAAGCTCGAGGCAATACATTAGACAGCCTTGATCTAAAGCTATTGGTTAAGATTATTGCTTTGTGAGAGCAGTAGGAGGATACCGTTAGTGTTGGGAATGGGACAGATATTTCAGTAGTATTTAGTTGTAGTCACCTAGTAGTAAAAGCTTGTGCAAGGACAGGTAAATATTGAGAAGTGTAGGAAGTGCATAAATGAGACGTGGTAATAGAGAGTGCAGACTGAGCTTGGGTGTACTGTGTAGTAGTAGAGATTGAACAATTTGGAGAGAGAGAGGGGGGCAGAGCTGGAGAGTACAGACCATGAGAAGGCTGGAGCTCAATGTCCATAGAGACAGAGCGAGAGAGGCAGCGCTTGAGAGTGGGGCGGAGCTGGAGAATACAGGAAGAGAAAGGGGCAGAGCTCAATTTTCATTCAGAGAGGGGCAGAACTGGAGAATACAGGGAAGGAGGGGGCGGGGCTCAATTTTCGTACAGGGAAGGAGGGGGCGGGGCTCAATTTGCATACCGATAATGCAGTCATGGGGCAACTTTCCTCTTTATTATAGTAAGATATTCCACCCATTTTGTGCATTTCTTATTGAATTAAATATCCTGCCACAGGAATAAAAAAGCCAAATACTTCTATGCACACCATTTTCAAACAACATTCACCATAAAAAAAGAATATGTTCTTGACTCCTGCCAACTAATCACAGTAATGTGAATGTCAGTGGTGAAAGGATCGGCATAAGTTTTTCACTGTGAACTACTTGCTAGGAATGTAGCTGTAAATTTTAGTGAATCCTACGCTGTCAGTGCACTGTGTATGTGCAGTTCACTGAAGGAATGCAAACATTCACTGCTCTTCAACGCATCCTTTTGTTTCTGTGCAGTTAGCCCTACCCTAGCCTAGCACATGCTGATCACCAGAGAAACACAGAGCACAAAGCTGCAAAGGGATTCCTTTTTAAAAAAAATATATATATATATCCAGATTTGGAATTATTTTACTCCCAGCAAGAAGCAGTTCCAGATCGCTGCCAAAAAGAAAGTATGAGAAAATAACCTTTAGGAATATTAAGAACTAGGTCAGTTAGAGTTGAACTGCAGTTTTTGAGGCTTTATTTGGTCTGTTTGCTTTTGGAACATTTGCTTAAACCTCTGCATGTGTGTGTGTATGTATACATTATATATCAGAGGTTGCTAGTGAAGATTTTGCAGAATACATTAACATGGAGGATGTTCTGCAGCCCTTCTATAAATACCATGTGATGCGGCTGTTTCCAAGGTAACAGTGCATTTTGTTGTGAACAGCACAGTAAAGAGAGAGAAGACATATACATGTTGAAGATGCAGTATATATGTCCAAGCCCTGTAATGCGGGGAGGGGGAAGAGAGAATACTGTATGGCTGTATAACCGATTTTGTGAACATCCCTGTCCTATAGTAGACTGTCAGTGTCTTGTACCAGTTTGTAATCCATAGAACAGTGACAAAAAAAGGAAAGTATGACATACGTGCAAAAAAAAGCATATTATCAGCCTTTTTCACAATTTCCATGGATCTCAAGTGACTTGCAATGCAAAAGGATTTTATATACAGATATCGATATATATATATATATATATACACTATATATACTAGGGGCTACACCCTTGCTCACTTAGCCCACCAACCCTGCCAGTGGGCTCCATAGCCGTGCCTAAATGGAAAATGCAAGGAATGGCTGGGAAGGGCAAGTGACCTTAATGAAAGGAAAGGTAGGAAGAAAAAAATAGAGGGGTAGATTTTAAAAACTTGTGCGCGCGTCCATGTGCGCACGCTACCCGGCGTGCACACATGGACACGCGATTTTATAACATGCACGCGCCGGTGTGCGCATGTTCTAAAATCAGGAGTCGGCGCATGCTATTGGGTACACATTTGTGCAACCTGCGCACACTGATGCCCGCGGCCTTCCGCAGTTCCCTCCCAGTCCTCTCCAGTTTAAGAGCGGCCTGGGAGGGAACTTCGCTGTTGCATTCGGGCTTGCTCTCCGCCCTCGCTCGACCCTCTTACCTCTGTGGCAACTCCCTCCGGGCCTGATGGACGGCTTATTGCCGCGGCGTCTCCATGCTGCTTCTCCCCAGCGTCCCTGGACCGGCTCGACGCTGCGGATCCACCGTGTTCCTGATGACATAGGGCGCGCATGCGCGCTCCAAAGTATGTACCAGCAAGGGCGCGAACCTCAGGGGCGTTCCCCTGTATTGACAACATCCACTTCCAACATAAAAGGTCTTCACTTGCGCTGACTATTCGAGTTAGCAAGGACTACAAATCGCTTCGGATTCGTCCAAGCTACTCTGCCTCCTCGGACTTACCAGGGGTACCCGCTCCTCGGGGGCCTCACTCTCTTTTCTCTTTTTCAGATTGCAGATAGAAACCGGTACTCGCTCCTCGAGGTACTATGTTCCTGAAGACTCTGAAGATTCTCTATTGCCTAGAAGCTATTACAGATACAGACTATCATGAGTTGCCACCGCTTTCTCAGAGCTTTCCCTGGAACCAGGTACTCGCTTCTCGAGGGCCTAACTCTTTCCAGCTACTGAGCCTCCTTAAGATTCTATGTGAGATTGTCATCTACTATTGGCTCTGTATACAGCATACCCTGTCTACTCACTATCTATAGTCACTCTACAGCTCAGCAACCCTGGGATCGCAGTTACAGTATATGAGGGACTTCAGTCCTGCCGGGCATACCAGCTCACTACTGCCACCTCGGGTGGTTCTACTAACCTGTCTGATAAAAGAACTATCTGTGTCTGTCCCCATACTCAAGCCTAGCCGGTGGTCCCTCTCAGGATATCCTCTTGGAGGTGCTGTCATCTGCCATCGGCCCAAGGATTCACCTATTTACTACAGTGTGCTCACTCCTCCCACTTCAGGAGCTGAGCATAACAGAGTGCTAGCTCATCTATGTCTCCGTCCATCAGACATCAGATCCATAACAGATTACAACTCAGCACGGAGATTATGACAAAGTGCCAACTCCTCCCCTCTGGAGGAGCAAACCTCTAACAGATCGCTAACTCCTCCCTTCTGGGGAGCTCATTCACAACAGATTACCAACTCCCTAGCAGGTTCCACAACAAATTGCTAACTCCTCCCCTCTGGGGGAGTAAAGCCTAACAAGACTGCTACTCCGCAGTCTAAACTCTAACAGATTGCTAACTCCAGTGAATCCGGCTTTAAAATTGGAGAAGCAGCACTCCTGGGAATCCAGCTTAAGATATTGGAAGTCAGTAACCATGGACCCGGCACACCTCTCTGCTTTGCAGGCTATACTGGGCCTGGCTCAACGCATCTCAGAATAGCAGGAAACCTTGGAGAAAGTTACTGCAGCATTCCATCAGCTTCACACACAGAAGATACAAGGCACAGCTTCTACACAAGAAGGTCAGTTACAGGAGGTAACTTTGAAGCCAGCTGTTCCACTGGCGGCGCCTATTCGATTCTCCGGAGAACTCCAGAAGACTCGGGGCTTTCTGAACCAGTACAGCTTACATTTCACCTTACAACCTTTATTGTTTCCCACGAGTCTCTCTAAAACCAGCTACATCCTGTCATACTTGGATGGGAGAGCCTTGTCATGGGCATCTACCTTGTGGGTTTGCAAGGACCCTATTTTGCAGGACATAGAAGGATTTGTGGACTTGTTCAAATCCGTTTTTGATGACCCTGCTCGTATGTCTGTTGCCGAATTTGCTTTGGTGGACTTGAAGCAAGGCAACAGATCTCTGGCAGAATTTGCTATAGAATTCAAGACTCTTGCAGCAGAACTTCACTGGGACCCCAGATGTCTCAAGGCTCTCTTCTGCAGAGGCCTGGATACCCGTTTGAAGGACGAGCTAGCCGCTCATCAGACACCTGACTCGCTGGAAGAATTGATAGCCTTAGCTACTCGGATTGACTGTCGGCTCCGAGACAAGGTGAAGGAACTCTGGCCTAAGGTGCTACCTGGGTTGACACTGGCCAGTGCCCCTGCGCTATGGATGGGTCTAGCAATTCCTGCTGTTGATAAAGAGGAACTGATGCAACTCGATCATGGTCATTTGACCCCTAAAGAGAGAAGAGGCCAGAAGAAACACAGCCGGTGTATGTACTGTGGTCAACCCGGTCATGATGTTTCTATATGTCCCATTTTGCTCGGGAGACAGATGAATTCAAGCCCGACAGAGAAACTGTTCAAGGGACTTACCACATCCTCTCCTCCGCTTTCTCTTCCAGTCTCTCTGACTTATGGACCAGTCACAGTTCAGACTCCTGCCCTGGTGGACTCAGGGGCAGGAGGCAACTTCATCACCAGAAGTTTAGTGGAATGCTTGAGGATCCCTCTTATCAAATTAAAAGATCCACTACTGTTGTCTTCCATTCATGGGGAGCCCTTGTCGGGCGACGTGACTTACGAGATCGTACCAGTTACACTTCGCACCAGAGCACTTCATATGGAAATAATCTCTTTCTTTGTACTGGAGAAGGCCATGCACTCTATCGTCCTGGGGTTACCCTGGCTGCATGTGCATCAACCCCAATTTGACTGGGCATCTCTGGATCTTTCACAATGGGGCCCTGAATGTCAGGGGAAATGCCTCAAGGAGGTCTCATCTATTATTTGCATGCCTACGACTCCAGCAATGCCAGGACTGCTGCCTGAATATGCATCCTTCGGGGATGTATTTTCCAAAGAGGCGGCTGATGTTCTTCCTCTACATAGATCCTATGACTGTGCCATAAGACTGAAGCCCAATTCGGAACCACCGAAGGGATGGGTATACGCTCTCTCAGCTCTGGAGAATACAGCTATGTCCGAATACATAAAAGAAAATCTCCAGAAAGGGTATATTAGACCATCTAAGTTGCCAGCCAGCGCAGGTTTTTTCTTCATGGGGAAAAAGGACGGTACCCTACGGCCATGTATCGTGGTCTAAATGAGATCACGATTAAAGACCGTTACCCTTTGCCATTAATCTCAGAGTTATTTGATAGGCTGCAGAGGGCCAAGATATTTTCAAAACTTGATTTGAAGGGGGCCTACATCCTTATTCGCATTCAAAGTGGCGATGAATGGAAAACGGCCTTCAATACGCAAGACGGCCATTTTGAGTACCTTGTAATGCCGTTCGGGTTGTGCAATGCACCCGCTACATTCCAAAATATGATGAATGACATCTTGCGGGACTGTTATACAAGAACATGGTGGTCTACCTGGATGACATATTAATCTCCCAGGATGTGGAGACCCACATCTCAGATGTCAAGCAAGTGCTCCACCGTCTCTGCAAACATCGGCTGTATGCCAAATTCTCTAAGGGTGAATTTCACAAAGACTCAGTGCCCTTTCTAGGTTACATCGTGTCTAAGGAGGGTTTTCAGATGGACTCTCACAAACTTGAAGGTATCCAGAATTGGTCTCAACCCACCAGCCTAAAGGCCTTGAAGAGATTCCTGGGGTTCACCAATTATTATTGCAGTTTTATTAAGAACTACTCTTCTTTGACTGTACCATTGACTGCGATGACCCGTAAGGGTGCCAATGCTTCAAATTGGTCTACAGAGGCCATTTCCACATTCGAGAGATTGAAAACTGCCTTCTCCACTGAACCGTGCTTGCGGCATCCAGGCCCCATTATTGTCGAAGTTGATGCTTCAGATGTGGGGGTAGGGGCTATGTTGAGCCAAGCGGGAGACTCAAAGACATTATGACCCTGTTCATTCTTCTCACAAAGATTTTCTCCAGCCGAGAAGAACTACGGAATCGTAGACAAAGAGCTCCTAGCTATAAAGCTTGCATTTGAAGAGTGGCGGCCATGGCTCGAAGGCGCTCAACATCAAATAAACATCTTCACGGATCACAAAAACCTCGAATATCTCCGCCATGCATATTTGAATTACAGACAGGCCAGGTGGTCTTTATTCTTCAACCATTTTGATTTTGTGCTTAAGTATCGACCGGGAGATCGAAACACCAGAGCAGACGCGCTGTTACACTCATTTCATTCAGATGTGCCTGATGAACCACAGCACTTAATAGATCCAAAGAAGATATTTCTAGCAACCAGCCAGTCCGTTTCTGCTGGTGACGCTACCAACTCTCATCCAGCTACATCTACGGAGAGTCATCTTTAGAAGTGGATTTTGGACATTCATTTACACCACCACGTCCACTGAATCTCTCAGTGATGTCCACAGCAGCTCCACCCATTGCTGCTGATTCCATCAATAACACTCTGCAAGATTCTTCCGAATCTCAAGATCCATCTATCTCTGTGAAAGACGAAATTGAACTCAAGATCAAAGAGATTCTGGATGTTCGTAACAAAGGCAAGAATTTTGAATACCTTCTGGTTTGGGAAGGTTTCGGCCCCGATTTGATCACTTGAGAGCCTCAGACCAATATCTTGGATAAAGAGATGCTTCATCAGTTCCACCTCGCACATCCTTTGAAACCTAAGCCTGGTACCCGAAGAGGAGATCGCCCTTTGAAGGGGGGTACTGTTGCGTTCGGGCCTGCTCTTCGCCCTCGCTCCACCCTTTCTACCTCTGTGGCGACTCCCTCCAGGCCTGTTGGACGGCTTGTTGCTGCGGCGTCTCCATGCCGCTTCTCCCGGCGTCCCCGGACTGGCTCGACACTGCGGATCCACCATGTTCCTGATGACGTGGGGCGCACGCGCGTGCTCCGAAGTATGTACCAGCAGGGGCGCGAACCTCAGGGGCATGGCGTCATCCACTTCCAACATAAAAGGTCTTCATTTGTGCTGACTATTCGAGTTAGCAAGGACTACGAATTGGACTCGCTATGGATTCGTCCAAGCTACTCTGCTTCCTCGTACTTACCAGGGGGCCTCGCGCTCTTTTCTCTTTTTCAGATTGCAGATAGGAACCGGTACTCGCTCCTCGAGGGCCTATGTTCCTGAAGACTCTGAAGATTCTCTATTGCCTAGAAGCTATTACAGATACAGACTATCGTGAGTTGCCACCGATTTCTCAGAGCTTTTCCTGGAACCAGGTACTCGTTTCTCGAGAGCCTAACTCTTTCCAGCTACTGAGCCTCCTTAAGATTCTATGTGAGATTGTCATCTACTACTGGCTATGTATACAGCATACCCTGTCTACTCACTATCTATAGTCACTCTACAGCTCAGCAACCCTGGGATCTCAGTTCCAGTATCTGAGGGACTTCAGCCCTGCCGCGCATCCCAGCTCACTTCTGCCACCTCGGGTGGTTCTACTAACCTGTCTAATGAAAGAACTATCTGTGTCTGTCTCCATACTCAAGCCTAGCCGGTGGTCCCTCTCAGGATATCCTCTTGGAGGCGCTGTCATTTGCCATCGGCTCAAGGATTCTCCTATTTACTACAGTGTGCTCACTCCTCCCACTTCAGGAGCTGAGCATAACAGAGTGCTAACTCATCTATGTCTCCGTCCATCAGACATCAGAACCATAACAGATTGCAACTCCGCACGGAGATTATAACAGAGTGCCAACTCCTCCCCTCTGGAGGAGCAAACCTCTATCAGATCGCTAACTCCTCCCTTCTGGGGAGCTCATTCACAACAGGTTGCCAACTCCCTAGCAGGTTCCACAACAAATTGCTAACTCCTCCCCTCTGGGGGAGTAAACCCTAACAAGGCTGCTACTCCGCAGTCTAAACCCTAACATTCTCTACCCCCTATACTCACCTTCCTACCCCTTCCCCTAGCCTTCCCGCCCTTAGTCCTATCCTAACCCCTCCCCCCCCCAAAAAAAAAAATCCTTGTCTTACCATTTGCTCCTGCCTCAGGGCAGGAGCAAGTTGCACGCGCTGGCACCCTGCCAGCACACGGTCACCCAGCACAGCGGCAAATGGCCACTGTGCTGGGTGCCTCTAGCCACGCCCCGCCCCCAGACCACCCCTTTCCCAAGGCCCCGGCACTTACACGCATGGCCAGACCTTTGAAAATTGGCCCGGTGAGCGTAAGCCCGGCCATGCATGTATGTCCCTGGGATTTACGTGCGTACGGTTTTGAAAATGTACCACAGAATTTTCAGCCCTGCCTCCTTTTTTCCCTTTGACAGGGGATAATTGATTGGCAAAGTCAGAAAGCAGGTTTTATGATTCCATCAGCTGGATGTATACCTTATCAGTGTGGTACATGCTGTGTTGGGGACAGTGGAGTGAAGGTAGGGATGTTTTTGTGTTTGTGTGTGTGTGTGTATGTGTGTGTGTGTGTGGAGTGGTGGCATTCAGTGGGGAGGAGTGTAGCTCAGAAGGCTTGCAGAGTGTGTGTGAAGGTGGGATCTATGGTGATGATGGAGTGCATGTATGTGGTGGTATACATGTATGTGGTGCTGGGTTAGTGTGGGCAAGGGTGTGTGCATACACTTTTTCCCCCTTGCACTCCCCACATTCTCCCCTTACCCCTCTCCTCCCCGCCTATGGGGCAGTGATGTGGATGTGTTGTGGTTGTGTAAGTGGTTATCAGGAGGTGAGTTGAGTGTAAATGTGTGTGAGTGTTGGAGGAGGGCCCACCCCATTTTCTATCCTCTTTCCAATCCTTTCCCCTGCGCAAGTGTGGTAGTGCAAATATATGTGCATTGCACTTCTCCCCTCCTCCCCCGTGTGTGTGTGTGTGTTTGCTGGTTGGGGGAGGGGGGGATATGAGTGTATTCTGTGGGGAGGTGAGAGTTAGGGTGTGGGTATTGGGGAATGGACTCTGTCCCCCTTGCAGTCTCCACAGATTCCCCCTGTATGTGGGGGGGGGGGGGGCAGGTAAGAGGGTGTATGTGTTTATGGGGCTGGTGTGAGTAATGTAAGGGGTGAGTTGGGATGTGCATATCAAAGATGATGGGGGAGAGGTGTGTGTGTGTGTGTGTGTGTGGTCTCCCTTTCACACTCTCCATTTGCCCGCACCCACTCTCCCTCCACCCCTCTGTGTAAGGTGGGGGTGGGGGACACACTTGGTGGATGGGGCAGGTTGTCTATATGTGTTACAAGGTTGGTATGACTGGTGTGTGTGTCTGGGAATGACTGGGAGTGTGGTATCTGTGTGGGGGATGTCTAGGGCTGTGTTTTGGAGGGTTGAGGAGTGACTGGTGTGGTGACAGTGGGCGATTGGGGGATGTCGGGAGTAACTGAGGAAGACTGGGTGTTGGTGAGAAGGTGTAGGGGAACTACTTGGGGTGTGGGCGGGAGCTGTGCACTTCCCTTCACTTTCTCTCTTCTTCTTCTTCTCCTTCTCCAGAGGGGTGTTGTGTTGTGAGGATGATGTAGGATGAGGGTGAGTGGATGTAGGATGAGTTGGATGAGGAATAATGTCCTCTCGCTCCTCACTGATATGTGTGTGTAGGGTTGGGGATGTAAGAATGAGTGTGAAGGGGGAAAGTGGAGGTTCGTGTGTGTTGGGGGGAAGAGAATTTAGTATATGGGAGAGGAGTTGGCGTGTGCATGGGGGACAGGGGCGTGTGTGTATCTGTGTGTGTGTGTGTCGGGATGGAGGAGGAGGAGGCAGTTGTGGTTTATGTGTTGTAGGGGCAGGATTTGCATTCTGCCCCCTCCCACTGCCCCTCCCACTGCCTCTCTCCTCCGGCCCTTATCCCTCTGCCTCTCTCCTTCCTCATTCTCTCACTGCCCCCCTCCTTTGCTCCCCTCTCAAACTCTCCCACTGCTTCCCTCCCCCTTCTCCCCCTCCTACTCACACTCCTATTCACCTCCTTCACTTCCTCTTGCCCACCCCTCTCTTCCTCCTTCTAGTCTTTCCCCACTTTGGGCTCTGAGGTGATCCTCCTGCAGCTGGTAAGGCCTAGGAACCCCCACCAGCCTTTCGCCTGCCACATCACCTCTGCATTTTATCTTGCCTGGGAAGCCCCACCTTCTGCAGCTGTAGCTCTGGTTTCTTTCCTTTATGCTGGTGGGGCCTGGGAATCCTTCATCAGCCCTTCTGCTGCTTCGCTGCAGCTGCACTCATTGGCCCCATGGTACAGATGTTGGAATTCCTCCCTTGCTGCCTTTAGCTCCCCTCTGCCCCAAGCTCCAGGTTAGGTCATTACGTCGCACATGCACAGATGTGATGCAATAATTACCTGCAGCCCCTAATGTTTTATTGTATATCCTATTGAAAATTGCCTGGTGTTACGTGGTAGTCAGATATATAACAGCCTGAGTGTGTATGTTTGTGCAAGAGCCTGTGCCTCTGCCTGTGTGTTGGTGCCTGTACATGTATGTGTATCTGTGTGTTTCTGCCTGCATGTGTGTGTGTTTTGGGGGGTCTTGTGTGTGTGTGTCTCTCTCTACCTGTGTATGTTTGTGTCTGTGTGATTGTTTCCCTACCTTTGTGTGCAGGGCCAGTGCAAGGGTGCTAGGCACTCTAGGCTAACCTTCTGCCTTGTACCTGCGCCTGTATCTGTTTGTGTATGTGTGCGCTTGTGCATGTGTGACTGCCTCTGTATGTGTGTGGAACAGTTTTTTGCAGACAGAGCATATTGTCTTTGCATAGTGCACCTTTCGGGTGTAACAGACACGATAGTGTGACCGACTGACACAAGCCTTATATATAAATATATATTTTTATGTGTGTGTGTGTGTGTTTGTGTACAGATATATATATATATATATATATATATACACACAAAACACACACACATATGAGAGAGAGAAGCATAAGTAATAGAATATAAACCATTACAGACCCCCCATCCATAATCTGAATATTCCCCACTGGGTGGACTTGCTTAGATTGCCATCACAAATTGCATTATTATGAACAGAAAAAAATATGAGATGAGATGGACATATCTCTAATTCACTTGTTTCTTATAATTCAGTAATGCACATCTAGGTTTGGGTCTGTGACTACAATCTTTTTTTTTTTTTGCAGACCATTTCTGATACGTAGATTTTTTTTCTTTCAGGGGACTTCACTCCAAGATTACACCTCAATCTCTATTGAGAGCAGGCATGACTAACTCCGGTCCTCAGGAGCCACAATCAGGTCTGATTTTCAGGCTGTCTACAATGAATATGCACGAGATAGATTTGCAAGCAGTGTCTCCATTTTATGAACATCTGTCTCAAGCATATTCATTATGGATGTCTTGAAAACTTGCCCATTTATGGCTCTTTAGGACCATCCCTGATCTAGGATATGCAGGACAGGCCATAGTTATGATTCATAACCTATGACACTCTACAAATATTTCACTTGATACAGGAAAACAAAATTGTTTGTCAAATATAAGCATGCCAGTTGAGAAATATATTCAGTGGCTGCAGGTTAAAATAATCAGTCAAGCTTGTAGGAGAAAGAAATCTTATTTCCTTTAGATATTGAATTTGAATCATAAGTAAGTTCAGATCGGGATATGGAGAGGTTACACAGCTACAGAAAGTGTCTAAAGAGTCTGAATTTCCTTTATGTTTAACTAGTCTTGCCCATACCTCTCACTTGGCTCCAATTTATCGGGCATATATTATTAAGCTATGCTGGGTTTACCACAGGTAAACCCAGCATAGCGAAACAACTGTGCGGCGTTGTTTCGCGGAGGGTAAGCTGTTGCGGTCTTGGTTGCAAGTGGAAGTAAAGACAGTTGTTCGGCGAAAACAATTTTTGGTATCAATTTTTGGCATGAATATGTGAGTAGAGTGCAGACAATACGAAATGGCTTCAGTGGAAAAAAGTAAGGAGATGGCAACAATGAAATGAATAATTGCTAAAGAGGAATTGGAAAGGGAAGATACTAAGTGTGGATTGAAATATAGGTTCCCCAATAACTTTGATTTGGAATTGGAGTTGTATGTCTAAGAAGATATTATCTGGAAGTCGTTGGATGTAAGCATAAGAATAAATCCCCTGAAGCAACCAACGGGTGAAACAGGAGCTTCCTGTCGGGACATTTACTAAATAAGGTTAACAAGGGACATCTGTCTAAAAAGGAATTAATATTAAAGGGATATCTGTTAAATTAGGTTAAAAAGGGATATCTGTTTAATAAGCAGTTTATTGAAAGTTATATGAAATAGGATGAGTTCAGGGAACATTAACATTAAAGACTAGTAATAATTGTTACAAAAGTGTTTGTGAAATAAATTGTTTACAGTGTAATTAGGGATTGTTGCAATATGTTTGTAATATTTGTGCACTGGTTGTTAAAGTGAAATAGTGATGTATTGTGAATTTTAATATATTGTGTATGGTATGATGTTTAGAGAATGAATGAGGTATGAATGTTTTGATATAATAGGGTATGTTTTATGTGTTTTAAATATTATAAGGAATAAAATTTGAAATATTTAATTGTGAACACGGGTATATTATTTGTGTCCAATTTATCAGGGACACTTGGAGCCTGTCCTGGTTTTACAGCTCCTGATAGCATTCTGGACTCTGGAGTCATGCATTTTGTATTGACAGATCCCACAGTGCTTTAGGAGTTGAAACCCCCCCAAAAACAGAACTATTTCACTGTCTTTGTAATACAGGGGTGGCAGCTCTGATCTGTGAGAGCCCCTAACCAGTCAGGGTTGTGGGATAACCTTAATGAATATGCATAAAATAGATCTGCACACAGTTGAGAGAGTGTGCATTTAAATCTATCTCATGCATGTTCATTAAAGACATCCTGAAAGCACAATTGCTTAGAGGCCCTCAAGGGCCAGAGTTGCTCACCCTTTCTTTAATGGAGTGCAGTCAGTTGAGAGCTATAAAAGGCTCTTCCATGACAACAGACTAACAGTATATTTGTTACTAAAGAGCACTGAGATGTTTTTGTTTGTGGACAGCATTGCAAAGTACTAAATGGATTTTTTTTTTTTTTAAATTACAAAATCACATAAAGGGAGGAACACTTGGGGAAAATGGAAACTCCTTGTGCTGAGCCTGCCCTGGATTGAGTTCTGAAAAGTAGCATCTGAGCCAAGTAAACCTCCACCCTGCTTTGCTCCCACTTCCACAAAAGCTGGGTTGGTTCCTTGATTGATTTCACTGTGCCTGGCATCCAAAGGAAAGAATCTCTTTCAATTTTATTAAAAGATGAGGGAAACGGCACAGATAACTCATTTTTTTTTTTTACAGGTACAGAAACATCAGCCAGTAACTAGTGGGGAATGTTTCTGCAAAGTTGAATAGACAATTGCCTTCTCCTTTTGCATCTGTTCATGCTTTAAATAGTTTGGATGAGTAAAATAATAGAATAATAATATTCAGCTGTCAAAACTAATAGATCAAACTTTTTCGAGATTTTAGCTCTGTCTGCTGCTATGGTACTCATGTTGTCTACATATTTTTGTTTTTCTCTGAAAGGAATTGATCAGGGTCAGATGACTTACGATGGTCAGCACTGGCACGCCACCGAGACTTGCTTTTGTTGTGCTCATTGTAAAAAATCACTACTGGGACGTCCTTTCCTGCCCAAACATGGCCAGATATTTTGCTCCAGAGCTTGCAGCGCTGGTGAAGATCCTAATGGCTCCGACTCATCAGACTCCACATTTCAGAATGCGAGAGCAAAGGAATCGCGTCACAGTGCGAAAATTGGCAAAAACAAAGGAAAACTGGAAGAAAGCAAATTAAATCCGTGCAATCAATTACTTGTGACATCCAATAGACTTTCTGCAGATGTGGATCCTTTATCATTGCAGATGGATTTACTAAGTTTGTCTAGCCAAACTCCAAGCCTAAACCGGGACCAGATATGGAGAAGCAGAGATGAATTGTACCATTATGGAAACAAAATGGAAAGAAGTCGTTCACAAAGCCCATTGCAACTTCTTAGCCAGTGTAATATCAGGACCACCTATAGCCCTGGACAGATAGCAAGTGCTCAGCCAGACAACTGGGCAAAACATTTTGGTAATCAAAAGAGAAGCTTATCATCAGCTATGATGGGACACAGCGAGAGCTTTGCCCAGGATTGCAGGGATGATTATTATCAAGGAAGGCTCAGGCAGCAGGAAAGTTTCAATGACACGTCTAACCAAAGTTTCAGTGAGACGAGAACAAATGTCCGAGTTCCCAGCTACGATGAAGGAAGCAGCATGACTGCTCAGCAGAGTCGAACCAGGCATCCCATCAACGCACTCAAGTTCAGCAAGCAGCTGACACCTACAGAACGGACTCCAAGAGGATCCATGGAATCTCTTGCTCTTTCCAATCTAACAGGTAAGACTGTGGAACAAGCGCTGTACTGCCTTCATTGTAAATCTTGAAAGAATTTGCCTTTGAAGACTGGAATCATGCACATGATTGAATCTTTGTGTTGTAGCTTATTGTTGACTTCTATTTAATATCATGCGCTCTCTAGCTCAGTGCTTTTCAATCTTTCATGACTGCTGTACCCCTTAGAGGAGTTTGTCTTGTGTACCCACAAGGTTGCAAAAATTCGAAATGCATAAACAAAAGTTATATTTGTATCTCTGCACTATTTTGGCCTGTCTTTTAATGTGCATTGAACTGCTAAATGACTAGCATACACGTCAGATGCTGATGTTGCTTAATTCAAACTGAGACTAAAAGGAAGTGACATCGGTGCAGCAGAACCAGCAGTGCTGAAGTAACTGGAAGATAATTTTCACAAACCGTCACCAGTTTGAAGCTTGGGGGACAAATGGAGGAAGCTGTGGCAGGATGGGAGGGAGTGTAGGATAGACCAAGTTTACATTGCTCACATTCAGGTAAATTTTCAAAGGAGTTACGTCTGTAAATGTAACATACTACCGTACCTATTTTCAAAAGCCATTTACGTGCGTAAAGTGCACTTACAAGGGTAAATCTTATGCACAATTCAATAGAACATATTGTAGCAATGTTCAGAAACTCTTTTACATGGGTAAAGAGCATTTACACGTGTAAAATCCATTTTTAAATGTGTACATGCTTTTGAAAATCTGGCCCAATATGAGGATAGGGGAATGAATATTACAAGTAAACATTTCTCTATCCACTTTACCTCTCCCATCAGAAAATAAGCCAAAAATAATTTATGGTGTAGTCTAGCTAGGAGTATAGATTATTGTTTTTGCTACTGCTAATATTTATCATTTCTAAAGTGCTACTAGACATACCTAGCACTGTACAGATACACATAAGAGACAGTCTCTACTTCATGGAATTTACAATCTAGTCAAGATAAATATACATGACAAACAAAAGTCTATGAGAAGTGTATTTACTGTTGAGAAGAGCTCAGGATTTAAAAGGATACTCAAAATGGTAAGTTTTTAAACTGGATTTAAATATGGCCAGAGAAAAAGCATGACCCACACTGATTCAGGAAGTCTATTCCAGGCATTTGGCAGAGCAGCAAGGTGGAAAATACAGAGTTGGGGATTGGTGGTGGAGGAGAAGAGAATAGATAAGAGTGAGTTGTTTGCAGGCCTGTTGCAACCAGGCACAAGGCAGCATATCTGAGAGGCAGCAGTAGCAGGAGAGGCGATGGGGCCACCGGTGGAGCCCAGTTTGCCAGCAGCCGAAAAAAGAGGAGAGGCTACAGATGCACTGGAGGAGCCTAACCTGCCAGCAACGGAAGAAGAGGAGAGGCTACGTGGCCACTGGTGGAGCCCAACCCTCCGGCAGCCAAAGAAAAAGAGGCTGCTGGGCCACCGGTGGATACCAACCCACTGACTGCCAAAAAAGAGAAGAGGTCATGTGACCTTTGCCAGAGCCCAGCCTGCAGGTGACCATGGAATAGCCTGCCTGTGTCTTTGTTTGTGTGAAAGACAAAGCCTGCCTGTGTGTGTGTGTGTGTGTGTGTGTGTGTGTTTTTGTGTGCGAGAGGAAGTCTGCCTGCATACGTGTGTGTATGAGAGAGGAAGCCTGCCTGTATACATGTGTGTGTGTGTGTGAGACAGAAAACCCACCTGCCTGTGTGTGTTGTGTATGTGAGAGAGAGGAAGCCTACCTGCGTGTGTGTGAGAGAGAGGAAGCATGCCTCCATGAGTGTGTGTATGGGAGCTTGCCTGGGAAATGTATGTGTATGTGTGTATGTGAATGGGAGCCTGCCTGGGATTTGTGTGTGTGTGTCTTTGTGTGTATGTGAGCCTTCCCCTACTCACCCCCATTAATTCATGGCAATCTCAGGGCAACTGGAAATAAAAAGTTCCTAGATATGGAGAGAGGGACATTTTTTATCCTTATTTCTTTTAATTATTGCTTACTGTTTGATGTGTCTGCTGTTTTGAAATAATTTATTGGTGTTTGGGAAAATTTGAATATTCTATTTGTTGACTAGTTTGAAATATTTATTTTTTTATAAATATGGATTTACTATTATGATTGACGTTTTATATTTCTTGATTTCATTTGTTTAATGGTAATGTTTCTGTTTTTCCATTGTTGCTCTGCATATAGAGGCTGGCTTGTTGTGGGGTTCCAGTTCAGTTCTTCTCTGCATGTTTCTATTTATACTTTCTGGTCTGTATTTGGTCAGGGACTGCCTGTCTGCTCTACATATGTGACTGAGATGAGATATTTTGCTGGCATGTAGTTTCTGTGTTGGGATCTATAGCAGTCTGATTTGTTCTGTTTTCCTAATAGGAAGGTATTGGTATTCTGGGTCTGCTGTAATATATGCAGTGTTGCCTTTTCATTGATAAGGTTGTTACTGTTTGAGTGCTGGCCGTCTGGATTATTTTGGTATGGGAGGGCCAAGCCCAAACCAAAAGGTCTAATTCCATATGTCTTTTTTTTCTAGATGGCACAACAGCAGTGCATGTAAATATTATATGTATATTGTAAGTGATATTTTGCCTTAGAAGACTGTACTTTTAAATGTTCTTTTTGCTGTAAAATCTGTTATAAATGCATAATTTAATTGTGTATATGTGTGTAGAAGGTGAGTGTGGAGGTGTGCATGGCTGTAAGGTTTGTCTAATAAACTTCCATGGACCATGGGTTCCCAGGTGGGGTGGGGGGGGGGGAGAGGGGGCAGCAGGCATCTGTTATTAAAAATATAAATTGTTGGAGGGAGCTGTTGTGTTTTTTGTTTTTTTTTACAGGCCCAGGACAGAAACTGGATGAATCAGGGTGGGGGGATGGGGGGCAGCATTAGTAGTTGTTCACACAGGGCAGCAAAATAAACTAGCACTGGCCCTGCATGTTGATGAAAACAGTTCATGAATAAGGGTGTCGGGAGAGAAAAGAGAAAATAACTATATTTATTAAACTTAAATGTATTATTTATATATATGTAATGCACACCCTCCAAAGTCTGAGGTGCGAGCTGCAGAGTGAATGCATTTTATAAGTGAGTAAAAGAAAATTGAATTGTGTGCGGACGTGGCCATTGTAGCGACTCCAGCAGAGGGAAGTTGAAGGAAGATGTTGAAGCCAAATTTTGAATAGATTGCAATGGAGAAAGATGGAGGCCTGCCAGCAGCAAATTGCAGTAGCAGAGCCGTAGCCAAGTATTTTGGTGCCTACAGCCAAGTGAAAAGCTGCACCCTCACCCATTACACAAAACATGACACTGCGAGTTAGGAGACTGTCAAATGTTTGTACCGCAATGGCCAAGGTGGGTACAAGGTGTTAGGCATCCTAGGTAAACCTTACAGCCTTGCAGTCCCATCCCACCTTGTCACATCCTCCCTACACACAATTAAAAATTATACATTTATAATAGATTTTACATCAAAAAGGCTATTCAAAGTACAGTCTTCTGAGATAAAATATTACTTACAATATATATTATATTTACATGTACTGCTGTTGTGCCAACCAGAAAACCCTGCAAAAAAAGCAAAACAGACACTTGGAATCCATATGGTATTAAGCCTACTATAACACACCACGGGCATGGGCTTAGCTCTCTGAAAGTCACAAGAAAACAGAATTACAACACAATAAAATATCTCTATCAAAACAGCACTAACTGCCAGCATTCAAGCAGCAACAACCCTACCTATGAAAATGTAATAATGCAGGCATTATAATAGGACCTAAATCACCAATACACCCCCTATTAGGAAAGCATAACAAGCCAAGCTGCTATAGATCTCTACACAGAAATTATACACTAGCAGAATACCTCACCTCGGTCACACATGCAGAACACAGAGAAACCCTCACCAAATACAGAATAAAGAGTCCATAAAATATAAATGGAAAAGTGCAAACAAAAACTGAACTGGAAATCGCAAGAAGCCAGACTCTATATGCAGTGCAATAATGGAAAATAAAACAAACATTACCATTCCTCAAAAAAACAATAAAATCAAGAAATATAAATTTCATTAATAGTAGTAAAATCACATGAATAAAGAGTATAATTCAAAATAGCTCATAAATAGAACAACAAATAATTAAAACTCATTAAATATTTTCTGAACACAATAAAATATTTCAAAACAGATACATTAAATAACACCCAATAATTAAAAAAGATAAGGATTTTTAAATATCCCCTGCTTTCCATCCCCAGAAACATTTGATTTCCAGATGCCCTGAGACTGTCATGGATTAGCAGGAAGAGAGGACGGAAGTTGTTTGCATACAAATTTTTTCACCCACATATACTCTCTCTGTCACACACACACACACGCATATGCTCTCTCTCACTCTCACACGTATGCACTCTGTCATGCACAGGCTCACACATACACATGCACTCACACATATGCACAAACCTGCTCTCATTCTCTCACACATACACACATGCTCTCTCTCAATCTTCCATACTCTGACATGCTCCTCTTGTCTTTCTCTCACAACATGTACACACTCTTAACTTCCCCACCTATTGAAATAGCAGCAGAAATCTACTTTTTAATCCCTCACAGCCAACAGAATTTCTTTTTGGGGTCGACTCAGCTCTGTTTTGAGCTCCTTCCTGCAGAGCATATTGTACCAATCCTCCTCCTCCTCCAGCAGGGCTGCAGTGTTGCTCCTCCTCCTTCCCAGGCCCCTCCTGCGATTCCGGCAGAGCTGCGGCTTTGCTCCCCCTTCAAAGGGACCCGCCAGCGATTGCGGCAGGGCTGCAACATAGCTCCTCCTCTTCAGGCCTCTGCTGGCAATTCCAGAAGGGACGCGGCATTGCTCCTCCTTAGGGCAACATCACCAGCAGCACCATGGTGCCCTTCTGGTGGCGGCACCTATGGCCTAGGCCATATTGGCCACAGGCACGTTACGGCTCTGTGCAGTAGTGTAAGCAGGAGGTGATAATAGAATGGATGAGAATTTTGGTAGTATGCTTAAAAAGAAAGGGATGGAAGAAACATTATGCTTTAGAGAAGGAGAGAGAGGCATCAAAGATGCCCCCCAAGACTACAGGCTGAGGAAACCAGGAGGACGAGAGAACCATCCACAGAGACAGAAAAAGAGACGAGGGTTTGTTTGGGGGTGGAGGGAGGGGAGAGAAGAAGTTCCAGCTTGTCCATGTTAGGTTAAAGGTGGTGGCGGGATGTTTAAGTGGTGATGTCTGACAAGCAGGCTGAAATTTGGGACTGGATTCTTGTTGAGAAGGGACCATGAAGTTGGCTCATTCTGTACAGTGGCAGATAGCTTTCTCCTGCAGTTTGGACTGCCCTCTCTTGCGTGGCAGTAGTGGACTGGCTGTATACCCTCTGACAGGCTTCCAAGTACTCACAAGCGTATGCATACATTTGGTTGAGAGACACTGTTCTAGTACTCTAAAAATAGTGTGTAGAGGAGGAAAGGGTTAGTAGCACTCCTGGCCCTGGGTTTGACAGCCTCATTATTATTTTTTTTTAATGCAAAAGCATGGCATAAAGTCGCATGGCCTACTGGTAGAGCGCAGCAATGGGGTATGTTGTTGATACCTTCTCATTAGTTGCAGCTGGTGAAGAAAAAATGAACGTGTCAAAGGAGTAAGGAGAAAATAATTCACCTCCTTCTCCACATATAAAAAGGATGTCTATGTGCAATGACTGTATTCAATTCTGAACATTGTAATTTTTAATCATTGAGTAGTGATATCACTAAACTCACCATTTATGAATAATCACTTGGTTCAAAGGTCATACAACTCTTCACATGTAAATTAATGAAGTGCTGAACAATCATTTCAAATGTAATCTCTCTCAGGCTTGCCCAAACAAATCCATGTTTCCTTATTAAAATTACACACATTTAAAAAAAAATATATATATTTATAGAAATTTCAGATAAATGCACCTTCAAGAAAATCGTGAACAGGAAATCCAAATGAAAAATTAATGTTCAGACACATTTTTAAACAGGAAAATAAGTGCAGAGGAACAGTGAGGATTTAATGGCTTATTTCATTTTGCTTTTTCTATAGTTTTATTGTAGCCTTACCAAGGAATTCTAGTAGCAACATGAAATAGAATTATTTGGTGAGCTCATCCATTCCCAGCTCTCCTCTCCATGGCTACCTTGATGTATCTTATTCTCAATTCTCTTGTAGCTCATTGTCCAGTATTCTCCTGATGATGTATCCTAGTTTTCAGATTTCGAAACTGGAGCATTTGGTGATTTTTTTTTTTTTTTTTTTTGCTACTTGTGTTCACGAATTCATTCTAATGTTGCTAGGCAACATTGTGCTCTTGACTGCAGAGCTCCAGCTGGCTTCTGTGGGCCACTGTTGGTTCCACAAGGCTGAATAATTGTAGGAAATGAGGTGCGCAGTCATGCTATTATAAAGGCCAACAGATGATGGCATTGGGAGACATAGTCGGTTGGCAGAGGGATACACAGATCTAGGTCACCAGGTCAAATCTGGTCCAGGTGGTGGTTGAAAGCCAGGACTACCCGAAAGTTGTTCAGTGGCCTGTGCAAAATGAGGTAGTGGTCTCAGTCTAGTTGTTGTCATTAATTGCCACCCTAAATGAGAGTCCAAGCAAAGAAGTAAAAGATTCAATACAAATGAAAACTAAGCCCTTCAGCTAGAGTGGCCAGGTATCCTGCTTTGTACAAGACTGCCCCATTTTATAAGAAACTGTCTTGTGTCCTGCTTAAGCAAGAACAGGATGCACAATTGTTCCATTTTTCAATCTAGTTTTATACAATAAAGATAACTGAATTTCATACATGACATAGGTTATCAGATACAGAATTTTAACAAGTGTGTGCGGGGTTACTGATGGTGTAGTCATCCCTTTTTCATCTCTCACTCTCCCCTTCTGCTATTTCTCCTACTTTCCTACAGGTTCCCTTTTTCCTACTTCCCTCACATTTCTTTCTATCTCCCCCCCCCAAGGTTCTTCTCCATCTCCTCCTTCTCTTCTTCCTTAAGTATCTTTCCATGTCCGATCCCCCTTAAATTCCATTCATTCTCCTCCCAAGGTTCCTCTCCATTTTCTCTTCATGTGCTCATAGGTTCCTCTTCATCTCACCATACCTTTGGATTTCTCTCTTCCCTCCTTTTCCTTAGGTACTTCTCCATCCCTCCCCTCCCCTCCCCATTATCCCCTTCTTCCTTAGGTTCCTAAAACCTATCCCCAGGTTCCTTTCCATCTCCCTTCCTCTCTTTATAGGTTTTTTTCAGTTTCTTGGAGCACAGTACAGTGGGCAGAGTAGTGGCAGACCAGCAGGACAGAGACACAGTCAGTGTATGTTCTCCTTGGTTGCTGTTTCTCCATGCTGCACATTTCCTTCATAATCAGTAAGCATAGAAGGAACAGCAGCTGCAGAGATCGGGAGTGTATGCTTATTGCATTCCCAGGCTGCCAGCCTGCTGTCACCTGACAATGCCATTGACCTGATGGACAGGAAGGAGGGAAATGGGTGGGGGGGGGGGAGATTGGATTTTTCAATATGATGATATTTGATACAGCTTTTACCAAAGGGATGTCATAAATTCTTGAGCTACATCAGTATTCACCCTATCGTCAACTCCTGTAAAAAATCAGAAAAAGCAGTGTGGGGCAACTCATTCTGAAACTAACTGCACAGGAGCTATTTTGCAGCTAGATATGCTAAAAAAAAAAAAACAGTACCATTTTCCTGTAAATTATGATATTTTGGTATTAACATACATAGCTAAATATTCACAAACTATGATGTCCAAATCTCAGTTTTAATTCTGCATCTGTGTTTTGAATATTTGTCAGGAGTCTGCCTTTTTAGAGTTATCAAAAAGATGTGATAAAATTGTGTCCCTACCAATCCTGTGCACATTTTTTTAGAACACATAACATGCCATGCCCTAGAACATCTTTCAAAACAAACTGGAATATCAACAAATCACCATGCTGGAACTTTTCAGCTGAGATGAGCTAGCATGCTTGATTGTCATTACAAAAAAAAAAAAAAGAATTCTTATGAAATTCTAAGAATGAATTATAGTAATAATGAGAGCAAGAATAGACTTTGGCCTTCCATATAATGAGCCTCAAGGCAAATAAACATTTAGACTCTTCTTAAAAATGAAAAGAAAAGGGAAGAAGTATCCATGGATAGTTACCAATCATTCTTTGTAATGGGCAATGTACATTCCTCTGTTCCAGAGAATAAAGGCCGTCATTTGTTTATTGGCCTTCATACATGCTCTTTAGCAAAGAGTTCTCAGAATGAGGAACAGCAACAGATATGGCAGCACAATTGGATAACAAAACATATCAATGTTATACTGCTGACTTTTAAAAACAATGCTTTATAACTATCCATTAAATCAAAATACATTTAATTTCAGCAGCAATAAGTCAAAGCTTAGAACTAACCAAGTAAGGCAAAAAAAAAAAAATAGGAGGTCACTTAAAAGTTTGCACAAAGAAGTAAGCCTTAATGAGCTTTTTGAAAGTGCATCGTAGCAGTGTGAGCATCATAAGACAATTGGCTCCAAAAAAACCGCACACTTCCTAGTGCCACTAAAGTGTACATTTTTCAGAGAAGATTCAAACCATCAGTGATGCCTGAGGAGAACACAGTGTTTGATTACAAATATAAAAAAACAAACTTCCACATTATGCAAAAATATTTAATACTAAGCAGAGGATCTTAAATTGCAGATGAAACTCTACTGGCAGCCAGGGTAGCTTCAAAGGCAGGGGTCCTGGACTTCAGAAAAACTAACTTTAAGTCAGGGGAGTAATGGAAGGAGGCTTTAACTAGATGGGATAAGCTGGGGAGTGTAGAAGAGCAGTGGGCAAAACTAAAAGGAAATATTGTAAGGGCAACAAACTTTTTTTTTTTTTTTTAAATAAATTAAGGAGAAAGAAAAGCCACTATGTTTTTCTGATGGCATAGTGGACATAGAAAAGGTACAGAGAAGAACAACAAAAATGATAAAAGGGTTGGAAAAGCTCCCTTATGGAGAAAGGTTAAACAGATTAGGGCTCTTTAGCTTGGACAATTGATGACTGAGAGGGGATGTAATTGAGATTTATAAAATCATGGGTGGGGTAGAAAGGGTAAATAGGGAACAGTTATTTACCCTTTCAAATAATACTAGCACTAGGGAATACTCTATGAAACTAGCAAATGGCAGATTTAAAATAAATCATAGGAAATATTTTTTCACTCAGCACACAGTCAAACTATGGAATCTGTTGCCAGAGGATGTGGTCAATGCACATAAAATAATGGGGTTCAAGAAATGATTGGACGAGTTCCTGAAGGATAAGTGCATAAACAGTTATTAGCCAGGTAGACTTGGGAAAGCCAGCGCTTATCCTTGGGCGTGAGGTTCAAGAAATAGATCAACTATTGGGGTTCTGCTGGGTAACTGTGACCTGGACAGGCCACTGTCGGAGACAGGATATCAGGCTTGATGGATCTTGGTCTGACCCAGTATGGCAATTCTTATGTTCTTATGTGAAGAAGTAACTGAAAAGGTAATGGAATAAGTGTTCATAAACTACAAGAGATCAAAAAAAAGAAGACCGGTAAAACTATCTGGGAAATGTTACGAGATGCTGGGAAAGAACTCAGGAGAGTGAAGGCACAAATGGAAGAAAAAAAACAGCTAATACATTAAAATGGGGACAAAACATTTTTTAGGTGTTATTGACAGGAGGAAGTGCAAAAACAGGATTGTAAAACTCTAAGGTAAAGGGGAGAATATGTAGAGGCTGATAAGGAAAAAGCAAAATTGCTTGGCAAATGTTTCTGTTCAGTGTTCACAGAGGAAACGTCAGTAGCAAGGCCACAGAAAACTGCCACAAATAGGAATGGAAACAAGGCAGGCCACAAACAATTTTGAGAAGACTGTGTTTGTGAAGAGCTAGCGAAACTTAAAAGTAGATAAAGCAATGGAGCTGGATGGGATATATCCAAGATTATTAAGGTAACTTAGGGAACTTAGGAAGGTTCTGGCATCTCCGCTGTCTGATGTTTTCAAAGCTTCTTTAGAGTCAAGAGTGGTTCCAAAGGACTTGAGACTGCAGAGTTGGTTTCTCTGAGGAAGTAAGGAGGAGTCTGAAAACTACAGACTAGTTAGTCTGACCTCTGTAGTGAGTAAACGAGTGGACTTGCTGCTAAAATGAAGAATAGTGCAGTTCCTAGAATCTTATGGATTACAGCAGCGCTTCTCAACCGGTGTGTCGCCAAGCAGTGGCAGGTGTGTTGCGTGCTACCGGTCTCCCGCTGCTCTACCCCCTTCTTCCTTCACCGAGCGAGAGGCAGGCTATCTTCCACTGCTGCCGTTGCCGCCCGGGCTATCAGCATGTTCAAGCCTGGATGGGAACGGCAGCAGTGTTAGTGGAGGCTGGCAACTGCGGCTGGGCCTTTTCTTCTTCCCGCACCTGCCCCCACCCTGGCCCGGAACAGGAAGTGATGTGCAGTGGGGTGTGCGGGAAGAAGAAAGAGCCATGCTGCACGAAAAAGTAGCGGCGGCCCCGAGCTGTAGCTTGGGCCTGAAGCAAAATCAGAAGCAGCCAGAAATCGGCACAGGAGACAGCAGAATTAGCCTCCCGTGGCCGATGGGTTTCTTCTTTCTTGGCATGCGGGGGCTAGAGGAGGAGGCTGCTGCAGCTACCATTTGTGCTCGGGGGGGGGGGGCAGGAAATGAGAGACAGATAGCCAGTCAGCCTGTCTGTAAGTGAGAGAATGTATGTGTGATTGACAGTGTGCATGTGTAACTGTGTCTGACAGCCTGTGTGTAAGTGAGAGCATTTGATTGAGATCATCTATGTAAAGTGTGTGAGAGAGAGCATGTGTGTGATTGCGAGAAACTGGTCAGAGAGGTGATGTGTGTGTATAGGAGAGACAATGGAAGTGACTGGTCAGGGAGATGACTGGAGTGTGTGTGTGTGAGAGAGAGAAAGTAATTATGGGAATGAGAAACCTGTGCATGTGGAGAGAGCTAGCATAGGAGTGAGAAACATGGGTGTGTGTGACACACGGCATGGGAGTGAGAAGCCTGTATATGTAAGATAGAACATGGGAGTGGGAAGCCTGTATGTGTGTGTGTGTGTGTGTGTGTGTGTGTGTGTGTGTGCATGAGAGAGAGAGACTGTTTGGGAAGGTGACTGGTGTGTATGTAAGAGAAAGACTGGTTGGGAGATGATTGGTGTGTGAAAGACATAAATTGGTCATGGGGGGAGACAGAGAGACTGGTCATGGGCACTAAGGAAGAGGACCATGAGTACAGAGCTTCAGCCACTACTGCTTCTGGTGTGTGCTACTGGCCTGCATGGAAGAGGAGTAGGAGAGTTGCTGGAGGGGGTTAGTAAAGGTGGCTTTTTAAGTTTATTTTTCTTGATTGACTTCCATTTTAATTACTGAATATTATGTGATGTGTCTGCTGTTTTGGAATATTTTATTGGTGTTTGGAGAATTTTAAATAATTTTAATTTTAATTGTTGGATATTATTCTGTTCATAGTTGCTGTGAAACATTTATTCTGCTTATTAGTATAATTATACAATTATTTCTGTGTTGGGATCTATAGCTGCTTGGCTAGTTCTGTTTTCCTAATAGGAGGTGTATTGGTGTTTAGGGCCTATTTTTCATAGGTAGGGTTGTTTCTGTTTGAGTGCATTCCATAATACAAGTGTAACTGCGTGCGGATTAGTTTATGTACATAACTGAAGATCCTGGGAGTATGTTAGGTCGGCTCTGTGTATGTGACCGAGGTGAGGTATTTTACTGACTCAGTCTTATTTGTTGCATTTTCTAAAGAGGACATGCATTAGTGATAAACTGCTGTCTTTTCATAAGTAGGGCTATTGAGCCTGGTTGTTGGGGTTTGTGTTGCTGTTACTGAGATGACACTAGAACCAGAATATATTTTTGTGAGGTGAGTTGAACGGGGAATGTCATAATTCTGCTTTACATCCATAATTGTGGGTCAGGGGGGTTCCTGTGGATGCAAACTGTACTTTTACATTTAGCCCTATGATGGTCATGTGTTCAGTGTTGCACGCATGTGAGAACCATCTGTCAGGTGTGTCCCGACAGAAAAAAGGTTGAGAACCACTGGATTACAGGATCTGAGACACCATTGTTTTACCAGAGGTAATTCTTCTCAGACGAATCTGATCACTTTATTTGACGGGGTAACCAGAGAGTTAGATCGGGGAGAGTGCTGAATATAATGTACTTGGATTTAAAGCAAGTCCTTTGGTATGCTTCTACATCAGTGATTTATAAATAAATTAAGTACACTCGGGATGGGTTAGAAACTGGTTAAGTTCACTCCAAGGAAATGGGGTTTACATGTGGTGTGCAGCAGGGATTGATCCTGAAGTCTGGTTCTGCTTAACGTTTTCATAAGTGATACTGTGGAAGGGGGGAAAACATGAGAAAGGATGTAGTGAATCTTTAGGAATGGTCTGGAGTATGGCAGCTAATAAAAAAAAATGGTCATGCATTTGGATTGCAAAAAAAGGGAGCAGTACAAGCATAGGGAGTGAATTTCTGTGCACAAAACAGGAGCGAGATTTGGGGGTGATCCTATCTGTTGATGATAAAGTGGCCAAAAAGGTATATTATAATGCACTGGCAAAAGGAGGCATAGGTGTATAGGAATGGCCAACAGGAAAAGGGATGTTGCCTCTGTATAAGTCTTTGGTGAGATCTGATTTGGAGTGATATGTACCATTCTGATGATCCCTCCCCCCTTCAAAAAGATATAAACCAAATGGTTGGCCCAGAGGGCAGCTACTAAAATGGTCAGCAGTCTTCATAGTGAAGTGTATGGAAACAGACATAAAGATCTAAACTTGCATACTCTGGAGGAAAGGAAGGAAGGTAGAGATGTCATCGGGACATTTAAATAAATGCACGGGAGGTGGGCTTCTTTCAATAGGATGAGAGTGAAAAGGGTTAGACAGGAGTTATATATAACTTAATATTTCTTTACAGAAAAGATGGCGGATGCATAGAACAGCCTCCCTGTTGGGGGGGGGGGGGGGTGGGTGTTGCTGGAGATGAGGACAATATCGGAATTCAAGAGAGCAGGTCTGCAATAATTAGGAAATATGTCTCAGTTTGTTTATGCTCAGTTACTATACTGTAGGACACTTCATTGCCCACATGGTTCAGATGGTCCTGTCTACTACCTCCAGCTGTGAATTTGAGGCCCCGCCAGATTGCTAACCACATTGTTGCAAGACGCTTTACTTTCCATTGCCCTGGCAGTCTTTTTCCACAATGATCTGTCTCAAGCCTGGCTTTGTTCTATTTCTTGTGAAATATAACTTTGATAGAGATTTTTTTTCCTATGACAAAAAAAAAATTATATATATATATAGAGAGAGAGAGACAGAACAAACCTTAAAACTGGAGGCTTAAAGCATCTTTGCTCTACGCAGAGTCACTTTGTAAACATGAGAGGGCTTGATTTAGGCATGTCCCTTGCTCAGTAGCTATGTAGTCCTTTCTGTTTATTGTACAGAACTGTGAAGCTGGGTTTTACCAGCTGCTGTTATCATCAGACAATGCACAGTGTGAATGGCCTGATACCATCAGGAGAAAAGGGGGAGCATGGCCTGAAGCCAGGCGAGGATGAACAATGCATTGTCACAGCAATGTCTGAGAGACTGGAAAAATGATCTTCACCAGCACTGAGCAGGGGACGCGTGAAACTCAAGCTTGTCATCTGCACAAAAAGTGACTTGTAAAGGAAAGTTGGACCCTCTGAGTATAGCATTTCACAAGCACATAAGCAAGTAAAAAGGCATACACTCATCCTGTATCAATTAAGGGGGTCATTTTTAACACTGCACATAAGCTAGCTGGCAAATATTATGTACACAAGTAACACCAATTTTCAAAGTGGAATTTCGCGCATAAGTTTGCTTTGAAAATTAACCCGGCAAAACTACATGTATACAATTACTCCTGCTAGACTTCAGGAAAAGTGACTTTGTTGAAATGAGGGCGTACCTAAATGAGTCATTAACAGGATGGGAAAATCTAGGGAAGTAAAAGAACATTGGGCAAAACTAAAAAGACATATAAGGGCAACTGACCTTTTTGTTAGGAAAGTGGAAAGAGGAGAAAGAGGCAGTAATGGTTTTCTAAAGAAGGAGCTGAAAAGGTAAGGGAAATAAGATTTGACGGTAACTTTCAAACCAGTGCGCGGGCACACATTGGCTCATGTGTGTCAGCCTGCACCCAGGGATGTGGCCATGTGCGTGTAAGTATATGAGTGCATACTATAAAAATAGTGGGGTAGATTTTCAAAGGATTACGCGTGTAACCCCGAAAACCTGCCCCTGCACGTGCCGAGCCTATTTTGCATAAGCTCGGCGCACGCAATCCCCAGGATGCGCATATGTCCCAGGGCTTTGAAAAAGGGGCGGGAAGGGGGCGGGGTCATGGGTGTGGCGGCGGTCCAGGGGCGGGACCGTGGCCTCCGCACAGCGGCTGTGCCAGAGGTTGGCGCGCCAGCAGCAGGCCGGCGCGCACAAGATATGCCTGCAAGAGGCAGGCGTAAAAAAATAAAATAAGCTGGGGGAGGATTTAGGTAGGACGGGAGGGTGGGTTAGATGGGGAAGGGAGGGGAAGGTGGGGGGGGAGCGAAAGAAAAGTGACTTGTAAAGGAGGGCCGATTTTGGAGCGGCCTTGGAGGGAACGGGGAAAGCCTTCGGGGCTCCCCTAGGGCTCGGCACGCGCAAGGTGCACAAGTGTGCACCCCCTTGCGCGCGCCAACCCTGGATTTTATAACATGCACGTGGCAGTGCGCGCATGTTATAAAATCGGGTGTGCATTTGTGCGCGCTGGGTAGCGCACACAAATTACCCCACGCGCGTAGGATTAAAAATCTGCCACAGTCTGCGTGTGCCTGTGGGCATAAATCCCACTTCTGCCGCATAAGTCATGGGATTTTAAAAAGGGCACATGCCCACGCCATTGCCAGTTTACCAGTTTGTCCACCAGTTCACCCAGTTAACTGCTAGACCCTCCAAACTCCTCTGGTTTGATAGTCTACACTCCCCCCCCCCCCCATTTACCCCAGACCTTTTAAAACCCGTCAAAATGGTGTGATCCTTTTATTTTATAACTTACATGTCATCGATAGCAGATGTAAAGTTACATGGCAGGGGACCTCAGTATGCACCGGGGCCACTTGAGTGCACATCTATTGGTCAGGCCCCAAAATGCCCATATCTTGGTGCTTTTTAAAATATGGTTGGTGCGTGTGAGCCCAACATCTTTGCGCATCCCCAAATTGATGCATTTGCTGGGCTTTTAAAATTTGTCTTTTAATGTTCATAAATTACAAGAGATCGCAAAAACAGGAAAACAGGCTATCTGGAAAAGCTAAGAGAACCTGGGAAAGTAATCAGGAAAGCAAAAATTCAAATGGCAGAAAAATAGCAAATACGGTAAAATGGGGGGATAACATTTTTTTGGTACATTAATGATAGAAGGAAGTGCAAAAGTGGCATTGTGAGACTCAGAGGTGAAGGGGAGGAATGTAGAAGATAATGAGGAAAATGTTAACAAATATTTCTGTTTGGTGTTCACATTTGAAGGGCCTGGAGCTCGTAGTCAGTGTCCAGGCGAAAGGTCGGGGCAGGCGGCGTAGCTCGTAGTCAATGTCCAGGCGTATGGTTGTGGCAGGCAGCATAGTGTCCGGTCCGAAGTCAAGCCGAGGTCAAGCAGAAGAGACGAGGAGGGCAGGAGCGAAGGCAGGAACTCTCAGGAAGCAAGGAGACCTGTTGCCAAGCCGTCTGCTGGGAGCCAGATGCAGCCTTATATAAGGCTGGACCTGTGATGTCATCAAGGAAGGCCGGCAGCATTTTCCCACCACTGGCCCTTTAAGAACTGGGAGGAGGCGTGCACGAGCGCCTAGGAGGAGCTCGCAGAAGGATGGCAGTCAGCGGTGTCCCGGCCGCGGAAGAGAGGGAGGAGACTCCCGTAGCCCTGGGACGGGACGGCTCGCATCAGCAGCGGCTCCCTGATGCTGTCAGAAAGCTCGGGCCCACTGCCGCTACTGCAGGGTGGCGGGAGGTGAGGGAAACCGGTTGCGGGATTCCGTGGCCGGCAAGCATAACATAACCATTTGGTTTTTGCTGATGATACCAGAATTTGTAACAGGGTAGACAGCCAGGAAAGCATGAAAGACATGAGAGATCTAGTGAAGCTTGAGGGATGGTCTGACAGCTAAGATTTAATACTAAAAAAAATGCAGAGTAATGCATTTAGGTTGCAAAAACTGAAGGGAGAATATAGTAATGGAGATGAAATTCTTCCAAGGTCGAAAGAAGAATAGGATCTGGAGGTAATTGTATCTGATGATCTTAACTTGGCCAAACAGGTGGATAAAGCGATGGCAAAAGCCAGAAAGTTGCTTAGCTGCATAGGGAGAGACGAATAGACAGCAGGAAAAAGGAAGTTGATGAGACCTCATTTGGAATACCATGACCAGTTCTGGAGACTGCATCTCTAAAAGGTTGGAGTCAATCCAGAATGTGGCTACTAAAATGGTCAGAGGTCTTCTTTCTAAAATAGATGGAGGTAGAGTCAAAAGATCTAAACATGTATACCCTGGAGAAAAGGTGAGATAGGATAGAGACTTTTAAATATGTCAAAGGTTTCTATGCACAAGAGGTGAGCCTCTTTCAATGGAAAGGAGGCTCTAGAACGAGAAGTCATGAGAAGAGAGTGAAAGGGGGTAAACTCAAGAGTCATCTTAGGAAATATTTCTTTACAGAGAGGATGGTGGATGCATGGAAAGGCCTTCTGTTCCAAATGGTGACAAAAATGGTACTTGAATTTAAGAAAGCATAGGGTAAATGCAAAGGATCTCTGAGGGAGTGATGGGAATTATAAAGCTACAGCATAACATGATCAAATTTAAACTAATAACTGGTAGGGGGACAATAAGTAAATCTGCAGCTCTAACACTAAACTTTCAAAAGGGAAACTTTGATAAAATGAGGAAAATAGTCAGAAAAAAACTGAAAGGTGCAGCTGCAAAGGTTAAAAGTGTTCAACAGGCTTGGACATTGTTTAAAAATACAATCCTAGAGGCGCAGTCCATATGTATTCCATGCATTAAGAAAGGTGGAAGGAAGGCAAAACGATTACCGTCATGGTTAAAAGGTGAGGTGAAAGAGGCTATTTTAGCCAAAAAATCATCCTTCAAAAATTGGAAGAAAGATCCATCTGAAGAAAATAGGATACAACATAAGCATTGTCAAGTTAAGTGTAAAACATTGATAAAACAAGCGAAGAGAGAATTTGAAATGAAGTTGGCCATAGAGGCAAAAACTCATAATAAAAACTTTTTTAAATATATCCAAAGCAAGAAACCTGTGAGGGAGTCGGTTGGACCATTAGATGACCGAGGGGTTAAAGGGGCTCTTAGGGAAGATAAGGCCATTGCAGAAAGACTAAATGAATTCTTTGCTTCCGTGTTTACTAGTGAGGATGTTGGGGAGATACCAGTTCCGGAGTTGGTTTTCAGGGGTGATGAGTCAGACGAACTGAACGAAATCACTGTCAACCTGGAAGATGTAGTAGGCCAGATTGACAAACTAAAGAGTAGCAAGTCACCTGGACCGGATGGTATGCATCCCAGGGTACTAAAGGAACTCAAAAATGAATTTCTGACCTATTAGTTAAAATTTGTAACCTATCATTAAAATCATCCATTGTACCTGAAGACTGGAGGGTGGCCAATGTAACCCCAATATTTAAAAAAGGCTCCAGGGGTGATCCGGGTAACTATAGACCAGTGAGCCTAACTTCAGTGCCGGGAAAAATAGTGGAAACTATCCTCAAGATCAAAATTGTAGAGCATATAGAAAGACATGATTTAATGGGACACAGTCAACATGGATTTACCCAAGGGAAGTCTTGCCTAACAAACCTGCTTCATTTTTTTGAAGGGGTTAATAAACATGTGGATAAAGGTGAACCGGTAGATGTAGTGTATTTGGATTTTCAGAAGGCGTTTGACAAAGTCCCTCATGAGAGGCTTCTACGAAAACTAAAAAGTCATGGGATAGGAGGCGATGTCCTTTCGTGGATTACAAACTGGTTAAAAGACAGGAAACAGAGAGTAGGACTAAATGGTCAATTTTCTCAGTGGAAAAGGGTAAACAGTGGAGTGCCTCAGGGATCTGTACTTGGACCGGTGCTTTTCAATATATATATCAATGATCTGGAAAGGAATACGATGAGTGACGTTATCAAATTTGCAGATGATACAAAATTATTCAGAGTAGTTAAATCACAAGCAGACTGTGATACATTACAGGAGGACCTTGCAAGACTGGAAGATTGGGCATCCAAATGGCAGATGAAATTTAATGTGGACAAGTGCAAGGTGTTGCATATAGGGAAAAATAACCCTAGCTGTAGTTACACGATGTTAGGTTCCATATTAGGAGCTACCACCCAAGAAAGAGATCTAGGCGTCATAGTAGATAATACATTGAAATCGTCAGCTCAGTGTGCTGCAGCAGTCAAAAAAGCAAATAAAATGTTAGGAATTATTAGGAAGGGAATGGTTAATAAAACGGAAAATGTCATAATGCCTCTATATCGCTCCATGGTGAGACCACACCTTGAATACTGTGTACAATTCTGGTCGCCGTATCTCAAAAAAGATATAGTTGCAATGGAGAAGGTACAGAGAAGGGCAACCAAAATGATAAAGGGGATGGAACAGCTCCCCTATGAGGAAAGGCTGAAGAGGTTAGGGCTGTTCAGCTTGGAGAAGAGACGGCTGAGGGGGGATATCATAGAGGTCTTTAAGATCATGAGAGGTCTTGAACGAGTAGATGTGACTCGGTTATTTACACTTTTGAATAATAGAAGGACTAGGGGGCATTCCATGAAGTTAGCAAGTAGCACATTTAAGACTAATCGGAGAAAATTCTTTTTCACTCAACGCACAATAAATCTCTGGAATTTGTTGCCAGAGGATGTGGTTAGTGCAGTTAGTGTAGCTGGGTTCAAAAAAGGTTTGGATAAGTTCTTGGAAGAGAAGTCCATTAACTGCTATTAATCAAGTTTACTTAGGGAATAGTCACTGCTATTAATTGCATCAGTAGCATGGGATCTTCTAGGTGTTTGGGTAATTGCCAGGTTCTTGTGGCCTGGTTTGGCCTCTGTTGGAAACAGGATGCTGGGCTTGATGGACCCTTGGTCTGACCCAGCATGGCAATTTCTTATGTTCTTATGTTCTTATGTTCTTACATCAGCTGGGTGTATGGGCAGACTAGATAGGCCATATGGTCTTTTTCTTTCGTCATGTTTCTGTGTGTATTTTTGCCAAGATAATTTACATGCATACATTTTTAAATCAAAAAGCATTGCACATAAGTCTCATTCCCTGCCCAGATTGCACCCCCTGTAATGCCTCTCCCCCATGCGTGTAAAAGTGACTGCATATAATGTGTCTGCACATTTTGTAACGCATGGATCAGTTGTGCAGTTTTCTAAAGGACCATTTCTGCGAGTAAAGCACAGCTTTACAATTACCCTTTGTAATGTTCACTACTAAGGCAGAGGTTTTTTGTTTTTGATCCCACAATTTCCTCCTGCTCCTTTGGGCTTTCAGCTCAAATGGGACCAGGGTTGGCATCTGATGCCGTAAGGCTTCATTTGCAATTAACCAGGGATTTTTTTCTCCCCTATTTTATATCCCCTTCTCAATTTATTTTAGTCCAGTCATTGTGGCAACTGTCCTCAAACAGGGCCCAAGCACCAGGGCTCCTTCTAGAACCCTGCAATCATTCCTCTTAAATCCAGCCGGTAGGTGCTGCCATGCAGGGCCGGTGGAAACACTAGGCAAACTAGGCCTGGGCCTAGGGCGACAAGTATTAGGGGGTGCCACGAGCAGTGGTATCCCGGGCGCAGGGAGGCTCATGCGGCTGCCAGTGGACCTCATCCCACTGGCGGCTGAGCAGTGACACGCATATAGCAGGTAGATCGGCAGGGCCGTGGTGAGGCTCACGTCACCATGGCCCGAAGAAAAAGATCGCATTTAAACACGCTGATGCTCCTCCTCCTTCCTGCCTGCGAGGCCCCGGAAGTAAACGTTGCTGGAGCCGCGCGGGCAGGAAGGAGGAGGAGCATCAGCGAGTGCAGAAGAGGAGCAGCGCATACGGGCCGCCGTGAATCCCAAGTCGCAGCGGCCTGAGGAGAGGAAGAGGCCCGGTAGCAGGGCCGCTGCGGCCGAGAAGATCAGGGCCGCTGCACAGCCCATCCTGCGGCGCCCCGCGAAGAGGAGGCCCAGAGGTGAAAGAGAGGCTGAGGGTCTGTAGAGTGTGTGTGTGTGTGTGTGCGTGTATGAGATGAGTTGAGAGATTGTGTGTGAGAGTAAGTTGAGAGACTGTGTGTGGGAGTGAGGACCTGAATGTATGCAGAGACAGCATGTTAGAGCCTCTGTGTGTATGAGAGAGAGCATGTGACAGTGAGAGCCTGTGCTTGAGCAAGACAGCATGTGGGAGTGAGAGAGAGCCTGTTTGTGTGAGACTCAGACAGCATGTGCCAGTGAGAGACTGTGTGTATGAATGATTGTATGAGAGAGAGCATGTGAGCCTGTGTGTGTGTGTGTGAGAGAGAAATGCATGTGAGAATGAGAACGTGACTGTGTATTTGAGGGAATAACTAGCATTCATGATATTATCCAACATGATATGTTCCAACAGTTACCTATGTTAAGAACTCTACACCAGTTGTACTATCTTTCTATGCTGCTTTCCCGCGTTTCTCTTCGCCCACCTGTTTTATTCCCTTGTTAATTGTATTTTCTATTCATTTTGTTATATTGTAAACCGATGAGATGTTCACACTAACACCGGTATAAAAAAAGGTTTTAAATAAATAAATAAAGAAGATGGAGAGAAAAGAAATAGAAAAAAAGACAATATAAAAGGAATTGGCAAAAAAATAAGAAAGGGAAGGTGGAAAAAAAAAGCCTGTGACCAACCAATTAGAAAACTAAGATCAGACAGCAAAGGTAAAAAAGACTTTTTAGTGATTGGCACATGTAATCTTTGGGAATGTGCAAGAATAGCAATTTCTCTACGTGGATCTCACAATGTACGAGATCAGCATGGAGGAAGTGGAAGCCCACGGGGCCTGCACATAGGAGGCAGCAGAATGGGCTTCAGTGCCAGTAGCAGCAATCGCGCCTCCCCAATTGCCATGCGGCAGCAGTGACAGTGGCAGCAGAGGAATGAGAGAGGTTCCGAGGTTGCTGGCAATAGAAAGAGAGGGGGGGGGGTCTGCCTTTAGTGTGTGCATGTGTATGAATGGAAGTCTGCCTGGGGGTGTATGTGTGTGAATGAATTGGTGCCTGCCTGGGGGTCTGTGTATGTGAGAATGAATGTGTGCATGCCTGGGGGATGGGGAGGGAGTGGTGTGAAAATTAATGGGAGCCTGCCTGGGGGTCAGTGTGTGTGTGTGTGTGAGAGAGAATGACTGGGAGCTTGCCTGGGTGTGTGTGTTTGTGTGTATGTGAGGGACCCAGTGAGTGTGAGAGCATGAGGGTGTATGAGAAAATACAAGGGAGTAACAGTTTGTGTGGGGGGGGGGGTGTGGAGGGGGAGAGAGTGTCTTAGAGCCTGAGAGTGTGTCAGTGTCAGTGAGAGCGAGGGGTTATGGTGGGTATAAGAGCATGAATGTGTATGTACGGTATGTGACAGTGTATGTGTGAGAGAGAATGGACATGTGAGTATGTGTGAGAGAGAGAGGATAACCTCCTAATCCTCGACAATATCAGGGTGACAGGAAATCAAGAGCTCCCACAGAAGGGGACAGCAGGGACTTTTTAAAATCCGTATTAGTTTTAATTATTGAATGTTATTTGATATATGTGCTGTTTTGAAATATTTTATTAGTGTTTGGGAAATTGTAAACAATTATTATGATTTTAATTAATAGAAATTCTATTTATCAGTAGTTTTAAAATATTCTTTTATTATGGTTTTACTATTATAACTGATGCTTTATGTTTCTTGATTTTATTTGTTTTATGAGGAATGGTGGTTCCATTTTTTTTATTGTTAATACACAGAGTCTGGCTTCTTGGAGTTTCCATTTCAGTTTTTGTCTAATTTGTGTTCCTTCATTTTGTATTCTGTATTTTGGTGAGCGTCTGTGTGTGACCGTGATGAGAGATTCTGCTAGCATTAGTGTCTAGCAGTCGGGTTTGTTTTGTTTCCTCAGTAGGTGATATATTGGTATTCTAGGACCCAGTGTAATATTTACCCTTGCTTTTTCACAGGTATGTTGTTTGAGTCCTTTGTGTTATTACTGTTATGTTACGATGGGTTTGCAGAATAGATTTTGAGTGTCTTTTTTTGCGGGGTTTTGTGTTAGTTCACAATGTGCCTGGCAGTGGAAGGTGTTTGTGCTGCTGTTACTGTGAGATGACACCAGAATTTGAAAATATCTTTTACTATGATGAGCTGTAAGGGAAACATCCAAGCTCCATTGTTTGGGGGAATTTCAGTGGATGCACAGAGTTAGAGAAGTGGAGGTGCAGGATTTGTATTGACATTCTGTCCCTTCCTATATATTCCAGACTTCACTCTCATAGCCATATAGAATTAGTTGAATGAGGCTATCAAACAATTTTATAGTAGTTTCACTAGAAGTGTGAAACTGGCCAGCTTTTTAAAATTACACAGAAGACCCTTTGGACTTTTTTATTAACACTTTTTTTTGTAACCAATTTTAAAGCAGGATCCATGCTATAGAGGTGGGTGTGATGAAGAAATGTCATTTTGGCTACCCCCCCAAAAAAAAAAATTTCTTCTGTCTAGAGATGCCACTGATTTTCTGTGACCTTAAGCATTAGTACAAGAAGGATTAAGGGGGGGATGCTGGAGGGGCACACAAATGCATTGGCCCTCAGGCGCCGGAGACCCTTGGTGCGCCACTGGGTGCGAACCATATGGGGCTGCAAGCGGCGTTAAAGAGGAGTGGAGATTTGGCGGGCCGCAAGCAGTGCCCAACCTGCTTGCAACCCAGGAAACCACACAGCCGGTGGGCGTGATAGAGAACGATGTAGGAGTCGGGGCCGAGACCGGAGGGGGGGGGGGGGGCGCAAGGGAGAAGGCTCACCTAGGGCGCCTAATCCCCTTGCACCGGCCCTGCTGCCATGACATGATAACTATGACACCCTCCCACCCAGGGGCTATGAGCACTGCCACTGAGGCATCCCCAGCTTCCTCCGGCCAGATACAGGAAGTGGAAGCCTTGAGCTGGGAATCAAACCACACCGGGGCAGTCCAGTTTTTTCTCTAAGCTTTTCACATACAATTTCATTTTCTATGTGCTAGAGAATGAAATCTGATTGGTTCATATGTGTATTATCATCTGTTAGACATACATGTACAATAGGGAAGCTTCTCTTTGAAAACTGAGTAAAGTTAGGTGGGTACACAAACACCTTACTACCAGGTGGCTCAGGAGGTCAGTTTTCCAAAAATACACATTGCCGTGAATTTAAGCACCTAAATTTAGTAAGAATTTCAATTGAATTTAGGGGTTTAGACTTTCAGCTGACAATTGTTCTAAATTTAGGTCCTCAATTTTAGACCTGCAATGCATTTGCCTAGTCCTGAAAATCAGTGCTAAGTGCAGAGGCACCCGGGCAGATATTTCTTTGGCACACACACATCCCCCCCCCCCCCCCCACCCAATATATAATTTTAAAATTTCCTAAACATCGATAAAATATTTCAAAACAGCAGACACATCAAATAACACCCTTAATTAAAACTAATAAGAATTTTAAAAATCTCCCGTACTACATATCTGTCATCCTAACATTGTTGTAGACTGGGGGCACGCATGCGCACACACACACACATACATGCACACTAGGGATGTGAATTGGTACCGGAGTCGTTTCCGGTATTGTGTTTGTAGAACCACCGCGGGAAATCTTCGTTGCCCACAGTTCTGAGCGCTTTTGTTTGGCTGTCCCGAGCCGAAGAAAAAAAAAACCCATCCCGACCTTTTAAATTTAATTATTTAGAATCCCACACCCTCCCGACCACCCCAAAACTTTTCTAAAGTACCTGGTGGTCCAGCGGGGGTCCCGGGAGCAATCTCCCGCTGTCGGCTGCCACTAAACAAAATGGCGCTGATGGCCCTTTGCCCTTACCATGTGACAGGGATTATCAGTGCCATTGGCAGGCCCCTGTCACATGGTAGGACCAATGGACGCCTCCCTCGCCCTCCTCCTATTAATACGCCTCTGGCTAAGTGCCTGACTCTTCCCTGACCTATCTCTCCACCACCATTGTCGCTCACTGTTTAGACACCTCCATCTTATTAGCAATGTGCATTCATTTCAAACAAATTTGCATAACACGATGAATAAGGCCGAGTCATTGCAATCATTTTAAATGAATACTTCAGACCTTGGCGGAAGCTCGAGGCCACGGCCCAAAGCATTCACTGCAGACAAGGCTTGAGCATGATGCCGGAGTCTCGGCCGAGCTCCTCTTCCCAAACAAACTTACCCGATCCATCGGGTTTTCGCAGAATTGGCTAGGCCAGGTCCTTACACCTGGACCTTGGCCTAGGCCAGAGTCTAGGCTTGAGCCCAACACCGTGGCCCGGTCCGGAGGCTGGGTTGTGCTACCAGGGCCTCGACCTGGACCCAGGCCCAATGCCAGGTCTTTGCTGTACATCAAAATGGCTCCGTCCACTGGGACGAATGCCCCAGAGTGAATTAACTCCAGCACAACCCCAGCAGGCAGCATCAGTTAAAGAAGAAGATGGTGTCAGATGTGTCGGAGCTGCTCCGAGGCCTTGGCGCTGGGCCTGGGCCTGACCTATCTGAGGCCCAGGCATTGGGACCCAGCCTCCTGGGTCCGGACCGAGGCCCCAGCGTCAGGAGCCGGTCTCTGGGCCAGGCCCTGGCGTTGGGTACATGTCGAGTCCCCGGTGTTGGGACCCAGCCTCTGGGCTGAGCCATGGCATCTGGCCTGGGCCCGGGCCAAGGCCCTGGTATCGGGATCTGGCCTCCATCAGTATATACTTGAAAAAGGAAAAATGGAAGAAGCATCAAGGAAACCATATAAATAAAAATCCAACAACAATGCCATCATACAAAAGTATAGTCCCCAATAATTAAGAAGATCCAATGAAAAATGTCCCAAAAGCCAACCTTAAAAGTAAAAAGTAAAATGAAACAACAAACAAACCTACATTAGGAGAGAGAGACCAACAATAGACTCTTGGCACACAGCAATAAATTTCTTTCTACATTCCTAAGCAGCTTTCTAAAGGTCTAGAAAAATCCATATGTTCTGCCCTAAAAATAATATTCGTCTATTGCGTCTATTCTGCACAAACAGAAAAATGATCATTAGAGTAGCTTTCTTGACTTCATCCACCGATTATTCCTCCAAAAGCTCGGTCAAGTGCAAGCTATCTGTGGTTCAGCTCCCAGTCCTGGCTGTTTCTCCTTGTTCCCCCAGACTTCTTCTGGATAGCAATAAATAAATCTTCCTTATAAGCAGAATAGCCTCTCTTGAGATTTTCAAAACCTCTTGCTGCTGATACCTTTTAAAGAGGTTTAAGGAGAGGGGTGAAGAGTCCTGGGAAAGTTCACTAGAACATTGAAAATCTAGTTGCACCTAGATTTAGGTATTTAGGCCTAGTCAGTTTTCAGAGAGGCTGATTTATGTTCCTAACTCTCAAAGTTAAGCACCTAAATCCTTTTAAAACTGACCCCTTAGTAAAACTTGCCTCTAAATTACTGCTAGTATCAGCAAGCAACAGCAAAAGATCTCTTCTCATTTATAGTTTCATACATTTCAGTTTGAAGTCAAAACAGGACATTTCACTTGGCTTATAAATATATAGCAAATGTACTTTAACGTAAAGCATTCATACAGTTTGTTTTAATTGGAAAAAAATGTTTGGCGTCATCTCTCTGATGAGAAAATGGCTGAGCTCATCAAACCTGAGTTATTGTTCTTCTATTTCTAAACAGGGTATTTCATTACATTTTTTTACATTTCACATGTAAAAGCTTGGAAAAGGAAACTTTTGTCATTAGCAAGTGCCTTTATGCTTATTTTCCTGTATTGTGAGAAGTGCGGTGGATGCCGAATTTGCTGACAGATATTAGCCATGTAAAGAAGTGTTAAGTGTTGCAGAATGTACTGTGACCAAAGATCTATTAAAATCCCAGACAGGAGTTGTCCAAGTCACTAGTACCTCTCAGACTTCCTATCCTGTGTGTAATTAGATGTGATGTCTTTTTTTTTTTTTTTCCTGCCAAGCACAATTTAGCAGCAGTTAGTTCAGGTCTCTGCATAATACGGTTGCCAGATCTGACAACCAAAGACAGTGTTTCTCAAATCAGAAAGAGCTCATTGTAGCTAGCCTAGGACATGGCTGCCTCATAAATGCAAATGCTGCTAAGGGCAAATATGCACTGCACGTTATACAAACTTCTGCAACTCAAATTTGTGTCACCTTTTTACTTACTTCACTGTAAGCCACTAACCAATTATTTTAAATTACTCTTTCATCTCAATGATTTTACCAAATGGGACATTAAATAATCTCATTTTCAAATAGTTCCATTTGATTTTACAGGTTCACCAAATACACTCCACTTGTTTTAACAGAGCTAAAGATGAAAATGATTGTTTAAAAAAAAGCACATATTGAAAATTAAAACTAAATGGCTTCTTGCTGCAAAGGAAAATCTTTTAATCTGTGTGTTAGAAGTGAACTAGCAATGAGTACAGAACTGACCTCCAGCGAAAAAAAAAAAAAAAAAGGAGGAAAAAAGATTCCTGAAACTTTCTCTGCATCAGTAAATGTATGTTTTGTATGTCTGGGTCCAAGCTCCATTCATCCAATATTACCAGACTCCCGTCGCCCCTGCCCCTCCCCCTACCATCAGCCTTCCTCCCCCTCCTATTTCTTATCCCTACCATAAATGGAGCACCCAGGTTAAGACCAAGGGCAAAGTCTATATTCTTAAGAAATATTTGCAGGCCTTGATAGAACCCTGAAGAGCTGTCAAAGGATCAATGAATCCTTTAATATTTGCAACCGATTCATCTGTTGCTGATTAACATGGAACTTTCAGAGGTGCTTGGGTTGGCTGGGCTGTGCCCCTGCTTGCTTCGCTCGCAAACCCCAGCAGTGGGAGAATGTGCAGATTTTGTATAGGGATGGATGGATGTTGTTAGGGGGGGGGGAGGTGAAGATGGGTGAGTGGGAGATGTGTGCATGTATGGCTCGGGTCATTCTTTTCCACTCTCAATTTTGTCCCTATTTCCTCATCCTCCTGTGGAGATAAAGTCGTGGTGGTGATTTGTGGGGCGGTGGTGTGTGTACGTGTGTTTGGGGGGGTGGGGTTGGTGGGGGCAGCGGTTGTGTGTTTGGGGCGCGGTGGGGGAGGAGGGTTGGCTGCGGTGGTGTGTGGGTAGGGGGTTGGTGGCATGTGTGAGAGGTATGGGGGTGGCAGTGGTATGTTTGAGATGTGTGTGTGTGGTTAAGTGTGAAGGGAGTATGTGTGGGACTGGTGGCGAGGGTGGTTGTGTGTGTGATATGGGTTTGTGTGTTTGGGAGGGGGTTGTGTCTGCACTCTCTTGTCTTCCCCTCCCCTTCTTTTCTTTCCTTTCAGTCAGCCCTCCCCTCCTACTCTGAGACTCATTACTGACCTTGGCCGGCCCCTCCTTCCATCCCTCCCAATCTAATTGCGCTCTTCTTCTTCTTCTTTCTCCTCCTCCACCTTGGGCCACTTCCTTCCTCTGTTGGGGATTGGAGAACCCCCAACCAGCCTTTCGGAGTTGCACCTCTGCTCGTAGTCCCTCCCTCTCCTCGCACCATGGTTGATTCTTTTCTGCTAGAGAAGTCCGGGTAGGGACCTTTATTTTCAGTTTTTATTTATTTTGCTTGGGAATTCCATTGTGATGATAAAAAAAAAAAGAATCAGTGGAAAAAAAACCTACTTTGTTATATAATACACAAGAAAAAAAATCAGTGGAAAAGACATTTTTCCTTTGTTTGTTTTTTTTTTGTTGTTGTTCTTTTAATCACATTGAAATCCCCAGGAAAAATAAAATAACTGAAAACGAAGGTCCCTAGGTTTCTGGAACTCCACCTACCCTGCTGGTGCAGCCGATAACGTTTTCTTCCCTCTGTGGCCCCGTGGTGTGGCTCCATTCCTCCCGGCCCTCTCCTGATGTCTAAGGTGGTGGCATGTTGGGATGCAATTTAGTTTTGCAGGGGTGTGTTGGTGGGAGTTATTGTATATGGTAGTGTGTTGCTATAAGTTGTGACAGTTTTCGGTGCTGTGACTGGCTGTGGGGTTTTATTTGGGTCGGGGGTGTGGGCGGTGTGGCGAGGGCTTTGAAAAAGTGTGTGTGGGGGAGTCTGCATAGGATATGTGGGTGTGTCTATGGTTGTGGGGTGGGAGAGTGTGTGGGGTGACTAGGCAGTTGACATGGGATATGTCTGGGTTGTAAAGGTGAATGGATGTTGGGAGGTGAGGTTTTGCAGCATTACAAGGAGGGTGTAAGAAAATTTGGGATTTGGGATGTTGTGGTTTGAAGTTGTAAGGGAGAGTGTGTTCATATGGAGAATTTGAGTGGGGTTTGTATGAAGGTGTATACGTATGGTTGAGGGGGGTGTGCAGGGGTACTGGGGTATATGTGCGGGTGTGCCCTGGTGTGTTAGATGTATTGGAGAGGGCAGCAATGCATCTTTGTGTGTGGGTGTGGACGTGTATTGTGGGCGGGTTCACATTTGTTTCTTCCAATGCTACATTTTCTCTGCCTCCCCACTCCCTTTTTTTCCCCCATCTCCCTTCTCTGGCTCTGCTTTGCACTATCCATATAGTGCAACCTTCCCACAGCCTTGTCTCTGCACCTTATGCAATTTTTTTTCCCTCTTCCTCATCCCTTTCGCTCATACTCCTCCCTTTACTTACCACTTCTTCCACTGTGTTGGGTGTTTGTAGGAAGGGTACAGTGTATGTGGAGTGTGAGTATATGGGCCATGGGGGTGTGTTGGTGGTGTGTGGGGATGTGCGTGGTGCAATGTGTGTGGCGGGGTGTGCAAGTTGTGACTGAATACATGGTCTTATGGATGGTGTGAGTTGTGTGTGAATGGGGCTGTTTGTGTGCAGTCGCTGTGCACATTGTGGGGATGTGGAGGTTAGTGGGTGTATCTGGAGGGGAGCGCGTGAGGATATATTTTTCTTGTATGTGATGTTATGAATGACTGTACTGTGGTAGTGTAGGTGTAGTGTGCGTATGGGTGGGGGGGGGGGGCCTGTATGGGAAGACTGTAGTAATGTCGCTGGATTAAGTGGTGATGGATGACTGACTAGATGTTGAGTGGTAGGGGGATTAAGTGTTGTGACAGGGTTTGTGGTGGAGGGATATCGATGGTGTATAGTGGTGGGATGAGTGGTGTGCGCACAGTACATGGCTGTAGGTAGGCGTATGTGTAGGGCAGCTGCAAATGACATTGTGTGAGGACAAATTTTTGTGGTGTGAGGGGGTGAGTTTCTGGGAGAGATTAGGATTTGAGGATTTTGAATGTTGTGATGGGTTGCAGTGGTGTGTGTGTGGTTGTTTATTATAGAGGTAAGTGTGTTGTGGGTAGTTGTGCTGTCAATGGTATGAGAGGGTGATTGAGTGTTCAATGGGTGAGGGAGGGTGGTGATCTCAAGGGGAGTAAGTGGGTGGGTGTGTGGTGGTGGTGGTGTCAGTGTTGAAAATCCTTAGTGGTACAGTGTGTGCTGTGAGTGGCCATAGGAGGTTGCATACAGGTGGAAGTGTGTGGAGAGGTGCCAGAAGAGGAGTTTCTCTGTTATCTGCTGATGGTAAGAGATGGGTGAGTGGGGGCAGAGGTATATTTGTGGGTTGTCTGTGATAGAGGTGGGAGAACATGGAAGAGCATGGGGGAGAGTATAGGAATGTGAACACTTTTTATTTTTTCTTGCAATCTCCACTTTGTCCTCCTTCTTACTGTCTGTCTACTTCCTCACTCTCTCTGCTTCTCTCCTGCACACTCTCTGTACTTGACCCTCTCCCTCCCTCGTGTGTTTTCCTGGTGACTCAAGTTTCACAGGATTTGTTTGCCTGCTGTCCCCCACCGATACCATCATTGACTGGGAATATTGCAAAGTTGTAAAGCCCTGGCAGGAGTTTGAACGTTTTGTTTGCCTGCATCTGGTCTGCAACTGGAGCCTGCTGTTTCTGCCGGCCTCATCACTGACTTAATGCCTGTCTGAAACTTCTGAAGCAAGCAATTGCCTCTCATCGAGCAGCCTCCGTGATCTCTCCCTTTCAGCATTTGTTTCTCCTTCTGGAGCCTGCCCTCCCTACTGTTTGCCAGTCCATGCATGCATTGCAGCGAATACATGTGCAGTTGTGCTGATGTGATCACTAGGAACCCCTAATATTCTTATAAAATACATAATAGATATAAATGTAATGACTTTCCTCTGTGGGTGTTTTTCCCAGTTGATGCATTCCTAGTTACTGTTTAATTAGTACATACTGGGCCCCACCTGGGAGCTGATCACCCTTAATAGGCTGGGCATGAAATAAAGAGTTACCAGAGAAGGAACAAGCAGTTCTTGGCATACATGATCCTGAAAATATAGAGAACGATGTTTTTAAAATTATGTCCTTCCCCTTTGACTCCCCCCTCCCCCCAAGGGTGCCCTATGAAGTGGCATTACACAATTGCATAAAAGAGGTTAAATTGGATAGTTTGTCAGGTCAGCTATTGAAAATATCTGTCCATTTCCTGCCTTCTTTGGCCCACTGATAACCTGCAGCAAGTTTTAAATCAGCCATCAGCTCTGCCAGGGGTGGAGAGGGCAGAGGATATCAATATGGTCATCATCTTAGGGATCCTGTCTTGTTCTAGGGATGCTGAAAGTATTTTTTTTGTACGTATAACACTATTTAATAGGTCTGTACACACATGATGCCTGTTTTGAACAGCAGGAACACTGTTTTAGCATATAGATTTTGATGTTCCATAGGCCTATTTTGTGTTTGGTGCATGCAGGTTTCTATTTTTAATGAAACTTATTTTTCTATAGTGTAGAAACTTACTCCAAATACATTTTTGGAGCAGCAGAACTGAAAAATTGCCCCAAATCTATTAAACTAGCATTTGCAAAAGCAGTTTGGATGTTGACAGATGCTGTGCATTCAGATTAGTCATCTGCCCAACATAATATGGAACATCTGGAATATTACTGTCTAAGAAGGCTCAGAACGAGCCTGCCAACTGAGCTTTACAGGTCTATAGCATTATACAAATACTGAGAGATGGAAAATTACCTCTGCTTTCAAAACCTTAAAAAAATGGTAACTGGGTGTGAAAAGATACACTTCGTAAGACAAGAAACCTGTTCTATTCCCACAGCTTTCCATGTCCAAAAGCCCCTAGGTCAGATGAAAGGCTCTCTTGGTTTTTCTATGAGAAATGCCTGACATACCTAGGCATAGGATTTCACAAGATTTAGTAAGTCAAACCAATGGCTCAAGGAATGTCTAAAATTGTGTGGATGTACACATTTCCTTTCTTTTCTTGTCTCTTCATATTATAAAATTGTTAAGGACTCAGGGTGAACACTGCAGTGCATCTGCACATGTGCACGCATAGCAATACTCAGAACAAAAGGACAGCTCAGCATGCTGCTGAAACCGTAGCAGGAGACCTCAAGAGTGGGGCCGGGACCAGCAGGATCAGGGTGGCAGAGGTAGCGTCGAGGCAAGGTCTGGTGGGATCAGTGTGGCAGCGGCGCCAGGGTTGGCAGCAGAAAGGTTGGTGTGGATTCCCAGGCCTCACCGGTGTAAGTCAGATGTGGAGGAGATAGAAAGGCTTGTGGAGTTCCCAGGCCTCACCAGCACCAGGGAGCCCTGAAGTGGAAAAGGGAGGGGAGAGGAGAGTTGGAGAAGGGAGGGGAGGGTACTGAAGAGAATGGGATAGAAGAGGAGAAGTAGGGTGGGGGGGGGGGGGGGCGGTTAGTGAAGGGAGCAGTGAATTGAAGGAGAAGGATGGGAGAAGGGAGGGGGAGAATGCAAGGGGGAGATTTAAGCATATCCCCACCTACACCACTGCCGCTGCCAACACCCCCAACTCACAAGGAAGGAGGAGAGGGATTGGAAGTAGAGGATGAGGGAGAAAGATTGTGAATACCCACTCCATTTCCCCCCATCCCTCTTACACCACTACTACTCTCAAACATTCTATACCCCACCCCCCCTTACATGTGGGGACAAGGGGATAGACCTAGAAAGTGCAAGGAAGTACAGGGACATGAAGAGTGCAAGGGGAAAATTGTGCGCACACACACATCCCAAACATTGCACCCAATACCACCCTTCTACCCCCAACATACATCTCCCCAACACCAACCTCACACACAGAGGAAGGGAGGTGAGGGGTAGGAAAAATGTGACAGAGGGGTGAAGAGTGCAGGGGAGAGGCTGACTACAAAATGGAGTATATGAGGGAGAAAATCTGTTTATGCATACACATACCTCCTACCGCCGCACCCACCAAAACACCTCACCTTCATCACCACCACCCTCACATACACCTCCACCCTCCACTATCCCCTCAACACACACACCTACACCAGCATCTCTTCCCACAACCCATCCTAACATCATCGCTTTCTGCCAGCACATGTACAACCCTACACCACCACCACCTCCCCAACCATACACGCATCCTCTACACCAGTGTTTCCCAGACTTCTCTTGGAGGCACACCTAACCAGATGGGTTTTCAGGATATTCATAATGAATATGAATGAGATAGATTTGCATATATTGGAGACTCGAGGTATGCAAAGCTCTCATGTATATTCTTTGTGGCAATCCTTGAAAACCTGACTAGCTGGGTGTGCCTTCAGGTGAGGGTTGGGAAATACTGCTCTACCCTACTCCTGTACCACCTCCAACCCTGGCACACATTCCTCCCACCCCCTGCACAGACACACACACAATATATACTCCACCTACATCACTCCCATTCTTCTTACTGTAAGCTGGGGCCCCTAGGGGACCATCCCCCTAATTCCAGGACCCACTTTATCAGATCTGAAATGAAGAATTGTGGAAGGTTTATTTATAAAAGTTCACCACATTCATTGCTTATTCTGTGAAGCTGGTCAGAGAAATATCTAATCCCCATCTAAGATTTCTTTTATGTGAAATTTGGTTGTATCAGAAGTCTTTTGGCCAATATGAAAAGGCTTTAGCAGGACATCTATCTTTACTGCTGGAACCCTCTTCAGTCCTGGGTACTTTCTGCTCCAATCTTCCTTTTTTTCCTTGTTTGGATTGCTGTGCTGGTGGTTTATATGTTGTAATCATGGGCAGAGTTTAGCTTGTCATAATTAGTATCTAATTCATGATTGGCTACCTTTTGGTTGCTAGGGGGCACATATTACGCGTGAGCCGAGCCTATTTTGCATAGGCCCGGCGACACGCGTAAGCCCCAGGATGCGCGATTGTCCCGGGGCTTGAAAAAAGAGGCAGGGTGTGGGTGGGGCGGTCCAGGGCCGGGGCGGGGCCGGAGCCTTCAGGCACAGCGGCCATTTGCTGCTGTGCCCGGGATAGCGGGCCGGCTGTTGGCCAGCATGCACAACTTATAAGATAAAGGTAAGGGGGGTTTAGGTAGGGCTGGGGGGTGGGTTAGGTAGAGGAAGTGGGAGGGCGGAAGGAAAGTTCCCTCCAAGGCGCTCCGATTTCGGAGCGGCCTCGGAGGGAACAGAGGAAGGCTGCGCGGCTCGGCGCAAGCAAGTTGCACAATTGTGCACCCCCTTGTGCGCGCTGACCCTGGATTTTATGACATATACGTGGCTGCGCACGCATGTTATAAAATCGGGTGTACATTTGTGCACGCCGGATTGCACGCACAAATGTACACCCGTGCATACCTCTTAAAATCCGGCCCTAGGTATCTCTAGCCAATTCTTATGGCCACATCTTCTAGATATGTGATTGGCTTATCTGACTCCAGGAAACACTTGGCTATGTCAGGATGTGTTGTCAAAATCTGATTGGCCTAGTCAATGGTAGACTTTATATGGTTATCCCCCCACCCACACATATGTGGTCTTGTATGCAAGGCCGACTTTCTCTCTCTGCATCTTGTTCACTGTACTTAGTGAAATAGCAAATTTGTGGATAGATGCATCATGAAGCACAGCAGAGAGAGACAGCTGAACTAAGAGTTTAAAACAAAGGGGAAAAAATATCTTTATTCTATGTAAAATAAAAAATCTATTCTGTTGCTATATAAAATACACCCCTAGAACATAAGATATGCCAAACTGGGTCAGACCAAGGGTGCATCAAGTCCAGCATTCTGTTTCCAACAGTGGTCAATCCACGTCACAAGTACTTGCAAGTACCCAATCATTAAATAGATCTCAAGCTACTATTGCCTATTAATTAATAGCAGTTTATGGAATTTTCTTGTAGAAACTTATCCAAACCTTTTTTAAACCCAGTTACACTAACTACTGTAATCACATCCTCTGGCAATGAATTCCAGAGCTTAACTATGCACTGTGAAAAAGAATTTTCTTTGATTTGTTTTAAATGAGCTACTTGCTAACTTCATGGAGTGCCCCCAGTCCTTCTATTTTCTGAGAGAGTAAATAACTCATTTACATTAACTTGTTCAAATCCTTTCATGATTTTGTAGACCTCTATCATATCCCTCCTCAGCCATCTCTTCTCCAAACTGAACAGCCCTAACTTCTTTAGCCTTTCCTCATAGGGGAGCCGATCCATGCCCCTTATCATTTTGGTTGCCCTTCTCTGCACGTTCTCCAGTGCAACTATATCTATTTTGAGATGAGGAGACCAGAATTGCACACAGTATGCAAGGTTCGATCTCACCATGGAGCAATACAGAGGCATTATGACATCCACTGTTTTATTTGCCATTTCCTTCCTAATAATTCCTAACATTCTGTTTACCTTTTTGACCGCCACAGCAAACTGAGCTGACGATTTAATACATTATCCACTATGACTCCTAGATCTCTTTCCTGGGTTGTAACTCCTAAGATAGAACCTAACATTGTGTAATTACCCCCCTTCTTTCAACCCTACCAACCTCCCACATCCACCTCACCTATATCACCACCAATCCATACACATGAGGGGAGGAGAGGGAGAGGGGGACAAAGTGGAGAGAGAAAGGGGAAAGAGTACCCCCACCCACCTTCACACACACAACCCCCACCAGTACACCACTTGCACTCCACACAACAGACACACACCCTGCACCTACCCCCCACATACATACATGCATGCAAGCCTATCCACTCCACACCTTTTCATGCCTTCCACACAGACACCTACCTCCATTTCTCCACCTCCACAGAACAATTACAAGACATCAGCACACCTGGAGCTTCTATAACATATATGCACATCATGGAGCCATAAAATGCGCTCTTAGAAATTGGTATGCAATTCTAAACTCCTCTTTTTGGGGGGTGCCCTTTAACATTCAGATATGCTCAGGCTGGGGGGGGGGGGCAAGGTCAGGAATTTAAATGTCTCGCCCCATCCAGCCATTCCTTGCATTTTACGTCTAGGCAGGAACATGGACTCTAGAGCAATGAACCCACGGGCAGAGTTGGCAAGCCAAGCGAGCAGGAGCACAGCCTCAAATCTTTTTAAAGTTTTACACTTCATAAAACTTTAGACTGCAGGGGAGAAGGGTGGGACTAAAATCCCACAACACGCTTTGCATACGTTTTTCTTTGTACAGTATTTTTCTTTGGAATTTTTCCCTTCTAGAAATTGCAGGAAATTAGTCTGATGGGCAGAAGATGTGCTATTTCAAAACCATGCAAGCAATATTACTTTTGTGCCCTAATTTTAAATGATACTTGCAGCCTAGCTCATATTACTTTCTTGTGATCTTCAGAATACAGATTGATCAGAATTCAGGCAACAGACTGGAAATTGTCATTGTTTACAGTCACATTTTGCTATATATTTTTTAGATAGAAATTCTTCTGCATGGGCTGGATTTTCTAAGTTCGCAGAATAAGGCCCTATGACAAGCAAGTGTTTTACCTAAGTTACTCAGGAAAGAACTGATGTTTCTTTGCTTAGACATTTGTGGTCAATTAATTTCCAGCATAAAGCCTTCAATGACAGAAAAATAACCCTTGACACATCTGTCGTGTGCTTGTTTTCAACTCCTAAGAGGTCATCACATCAGAGCGGTCCATTTACAGCTAAAACATTGCAAAAAAAGGGAGCTGCACAAACATGTACAGTAATTAGAAAGCAATCATTTTAAACAGGGCCATGAGTTACTGCTGAACAAATTATACACTGAGGGCATATGGGAGCCTTTGTACTAATGGGCGTTAGCATTAACACAGGTATTAGCTAGCACCCATGTACTAAGTACATTCGCATTTGCTATTTTCATTTACATCAGTGTATCCACCAATTAATATAATGCACATACAAATGCCCCAAAAGTAAAAAATAAAATAAATATATATATATATATATATATATATATTTATATAAAATTTAAAAATCTATATATATTTAAATTACCTCATTAGATATTAACAGTGGCTTACTATGCAGCATTAATACCTAGACTTAGCATATCCTGCTAACACTCCAAAAGTTAACTACACCTATGGAGGAAGCTTGGGAGTGAGCGCCAAGGTGGTGGCCTGGATTACAAACTGGTTGACGGATAGAAGACAACGTGTGATGGCAAATGGAACCTATTCTGAAGAGAGAGTGGTGTTAAGCAGAGTGCCACAAGGATCGGTGTTGGGACCGGTCCTGTTCAATATCTTTGTGAGCGACATTGTGGAAGGAATAGAAGGTAAAGTTTGTCTTTTTTGCAGATGATACTAAGATCTGCAACAGAATGGACACACCGGAAGGAATAGAGAGAATGAGACGTGATTTAAGGAAGTTTGAATGTTGATTAAAGATATGGCAGCTGGGATTCAATGCCAAGAAGTGCAGAGTCATGCATCTGGGGTGTAGTAATCCAAAAAGAGCTGTATGTCTTAAGGGGTGAAAGGCTGTTGTGCATGGAGCAAGAGAGGAACCTTGGGGTAATAGTGTCTAGCGATCTGAAGACCGTGAAGCAATGTGACAAGGTGATAGCTAAAGCCAGAAGAATGCTGGGCTGCATAGAGAGAGGAATAACCAGTAAGAAAAAGGAAGTGATAATGCCCTTTGTACAAGTCCTTGGTGAAGCCTCACCTGGAGTATTGTGTTCAGTTCTGTAGACCATATCTCAAAAGGGACAGAGACAGGATGGAGGCAGTCCAGAGAAGGGCAGCAAAAATGGTGGGGGGTCTCCATCAAATTACTTATGAGGAGAGGTTGAAGGACCTAAATATGTATACCCCAGAGGAGAGGAGGTGCAGGGGAGATATGATACAGACCTTCAGATATCTGAAAGGTTTTAATGATGCACATTCAACAAACCTTTTCCGTTGGAAAGAAATCAGTAGAACTAGGGGTCACTAAATGAAACTCCAGGGAGGATGACTTAGAGTCAACATCAGAAAATACTTCTTCATGGAGAGGGTAGTGGATGTCTGGAATTCCCTTATGGAGGAGGTGGTGAAGGTAAAAACGGTGAAAGATTTCAAAGGGGCTTGGGATAAATACTGTGGATTCCTAAACGCTAGAGGATGGAAATGAAGAAAAGAGTGCATGGGGGTAACTTGCTGGTGTGGCAGTTACTACCATTAACCAATAAGACTTCATACTGTTGATGCAACTCTTATTATTGCTCTCTGCTTTTATGGCAGGGGGAAAAGAGAAAAAGGGGAAATAGATTCAGGCAGCAACCAACAAGGACATTGGATTTTACGGTCTGGGAAAACAAATAAGAATGGGGGTAACTTACTGGTATGGCAGGTACTACCCTTAGCCAACATGCTTGATACTTTGGATGCAACTCCAAAACTGGACTCAGACAGCAACCAACAAGGGCCCTGACTTTGACGGTTTGGGAAACCAAGTAAGGGGGTGACTTGTATGTTGCAGCAGATGCTATCATAAGTTTGTTTGGCAGACTGGATGAACCGTTTGGTCCTTTTCTGCCATCATTTTCTATGTTTCTATGTAGGCAGCTTGGGTCTTAAGAAGTCTGACAGCTCTCCCCCCCCCCCCCCCCCCAACCCCTAACCCCTTTTCAAACCAACCAAAATCCTCCGGGTCCAGCCCCTAAGCTAGCTATGAATGTGTAAGCCTATTGTGCCCACCCCAGAAATCAGAAAAAAGCCTTCCAGCACACACATACATGCATCTCACCCTCAAGGTTGTCCTAACCTTTGCAGGCAAGAGGGAGCGAGATTCCCGTCCACTGGCCAGAACAGCAAAATAAAAATGGCACCACTGAGCCAAATGCCAAAGCCTGGAGGCCAGTAGCTAGTTTTCGGAGAGGGAGAGAAGGGTTGGTAGATCCAGAGGCCTTTGTCTTTATGGTGGGTAAGAGGACACAGAAGCCCATAGCTGAGCTTTCAGTTTAGAATGGTTAATGGCGAGAACACGTGAGCTGTCAAATACGGCAGCATTAGTGTGCCTGCACTGTCTTTACCATGGCTATGGTGACACTGCTACCTTTGGCATCTCGTTAGTTTTGTATATCAGACATTGAAATTGGCAGATAACTCACACTTACTAGACTGGTTTAACGCCTTTTAGTACATAGACCCCAGGGTGAGATCGCTAGTTGTCTTTGGAGAGGAAAGACTGTTTACCCACCTACTTTGTTTTGTTATTTTCTCTCATGTATCTATGTATCTACTAGTCAGGTAAGAAAATTAATAATACTTCATAGCTGGCATGGAATTCATTCTTAGCCCATGTGTAAAATAAGAATAAGTCATCATTTACAGGCCGATGCAATACCATGCGCTCAGGCTAGTGCACAGGTTAACTTCCAGTTGGATCCACGTTTTAGACGCGTGTTCATAACCCCTTATGTAATAAGGGTATTAGCATGTCCAAAACGTGCGTCCAAACCAGCGCATAGCTAATAGCGCTCATCACATGTAAATGCCATGTTGATGAGGCTATTACCTAGTACCCCTTTATGTAAAAACTAAATGTTCACCCGATGAGCACATTTTTACCCTCAAAAATTACTGCCAGCCCCGGAGCTAGTGCTAAGTCTTGAGGAGCCCCAAACATTTACAGAAACGCAGAAAATATGTATTTGGGGCTAAAATTTTGATAGGGTACCCAGCTGCAAAGTTCCTAACGCACACCCATCCCTAGTGCCTCCTCGGTCCATTTTCCTAATCTGTGCACAGCCACTTCTCCTGGGCACCCGATGCCAAGGGGGCACTAGGGACACACAGTTTCCCCTACCGCCTCCCGCATGCCCAGGAGAGGTGGATGGGCACGCGTTAGGAAAGCAATGGAGGCAATGCATGCAAATCTATCTCATGCATATTTATTGTGGATATCCTGAAAACCTGGCCTGTTTATGGCTCTCGAAGACTGGAGTTGGCCACCCCTGATCTAATTGTATGCGCATAAGTCATCTTCCACATAACTGTCTCATTTTCAGATTTCATTTGGGCAGGCCCCCCTTGTCTTTGAATATCAGTTTGTTTTGTGCATGCTTAAAAGTGCATGTGGAACTTTGCAGCTGGGTACCCTATCAAAACCTTTAGCACCAAATACATACTTCTGCATACAACTGACTTGTGGTTTTGTGGCACAGTTGTCAAAATGCAACAATAAAAAAAAAAGTGATGCTCCTTTACCTTGGCATGACATATAGTGAAGGGAGAAATGCTGATGTTCCCAATGTTCCCAAACCCCTTTGTACCAGATTTTGATTACAACACACAGATGTTTTGTTCTCCCACAGTAATCTTTGCACATCATTTGTTTCAACAGTCATTGGGCCTGATTTACTAAGGCTTTTCTCCCATTCTGTGTCTAAAGGGGGAGGAGAGAGAAGCTTAGTAAATCAGGCCTATAGTCATCTGAAATAGAAAATCCTATCACAAAGAAATGTTGACTCCCTACTTGCCTGCTGATAGAAAGGAGAAATCTGTTGCGCTGTCAGTTCAGTAGGGCTTGGCATTTTTGCCATCCTGAGGGTTAGGTGTTCGGGAGGTCTTGGTACTTGATTTGTGCTTCCACTATACATTGACATTGTATCTTCACTCAGCGCAGAGAGTTATTGTTTACTAGATGTTTAATATTAATGTTGGCTTCATCTTAGTCACAGTTTACTTCATGGATCAACAAATGTTATTTCAGACAAAGGGCCTCTTGCCTACATCTGCCATCACAAAGGCACATTCTTGAGGAGGAATGGAAACAGAAAAGCTTTGTTAGGTCCCACTCTTTGAAATACGATTGTATTTGCCAGAATACTCAAAGCTCTGTCTATGCTCAGCAGCAGACACTGTGCTCACTTCTCCAGCTAGAAAGTACTAGTAAACATTATGGTGAACTCAACTGCATCAGATCATGTCCAGGGTCAATCTTTCATAGCAGAGTGACAACTTCAAGATGTTTGCTAGTACCAGCTATGAACATTTAGTGAATAACACTTTAGTTGTGATCATATATAAATTTCATTAAATGTCAGTGTGCGCTATCTGGCTGGTTTGCTGTGATGACAGTATCCCGGATCTTTGATTTCAGTGGTAAGCCTGCAATAAAATATTAGGAACCTACAATAAGCTCTTCTGTGGAAGGTTTTATTTTTTCCCCAAGTGTGTGTGTGTGTGTTTGTGTGTGCAGTAAAGGTAGGCATGTGCATTTGTTACTCTATTCATTTGATTTGTTTCAGCGGTACACGCGTATCTGATGAATGGATAGTGTGCACACAGAAATGAATGGTGTGTGCATATGTACTCAGAACACATTGATAAATATTAATGGTGATGACATCATTAGAAGTTATAGGTTCACTTGTCTATTCTATTCTACTTTTAAGTGATTAGAATACAGTGTATGTTAAAGATGCCATCCAAAAACAGTGGGAAGAATGTTTTTTTATTTTACTTTTTCTCAGGGACCAAATAGAAAATTGTACCAATTATGAGCAATTTCTTCATTTTTGTCCCAATGTTTAGTGTCTGATTCCTTTTTTTTTTTTTTTTAACAACCATAAATAGAGAATAAACTATCTTATGAAGGAAAATCACTGGTAGAAAACCAGAAACTTCTAGCCCTAGCATGTCATGTGAAAATTCAGTTATAGAACCTAATGAAATAGCATTTTGTTGGCATGCGGTGAAGGGGAAATACTGATGTTCCTAGACTTTTGGCCACAGTCCTCGTGTAACAGTGCTTAGAGTGGTTTATCTTTACAACAAACCCCTTTGTACAAAATCTTGATTGCAACATACAGATGTTTTGTTCTCCCACAGTAATTCTTGTTCATCATTTGTTACAGCTGTCATTGAGCCTGATTTACCAAGGGTTTTCTCCCATTCTTTGTCAGTTAGTGACATAAATAAGTATATTATGTAAAGTTTCCTCCTCCTTTGTAAGCACATATCTATCTGTGTCTGAATCCATCTGGTGCTAATCAACAAAATAGGAGCAACCACTTACTTGAATAAAATCCAGGGTTTATTCAATTAAAACAAACAAACACAAAAAAAGGCCACTGAACCTCAGAAATCCAAAAATCATAAGAACAGTGAGCATTCATAAACATCAATATTGGGAATACAGCATACTGACTGTCATGGGTGTCACCCATTCACTCACAGAAGAGATTGGAGGTGGTTTAGTAAAAGAAGAACTTTTGCTGTTAACAGCAGTATTTGAAACATCTACCTGGCTCTGCAAGCTCCCCCCAGTAATACTTCAAGGTTCCTGTCCCATCATGCCATCTAGTGGTGACCCTCTGAACAGAACAGTATCCACTTACAAGTTAACTCTTTCATAAAATGGACCATGAACTCAGCAATGGTTTCTAATCATCATTCTCCATGCATACCCTTTTAATACTCTATTAAGACAGTGATTGTACACCCCTTGATACAGATGTAAATCAAAACATAGACCGTGTTGGCTGTTTCTCAGAAAACAGTTCTGACATGTTTTTATCTTCAGACCCTTAGTGGAACAGTATAAATTGGTATGTGCTTTATTCAATATTGCAGGAGAGTGTTCTGTGCATGACACATTAATATGAAAGCTTTTTTAATGTTTACAGTGTTAGGACCTGTTTGGCTACCAAATCAACACAATTTTTAAAGGACTTTTTTATATGTGTAAAAAATTATAAAATATGTATATATGTGAGGAATGCGAATTAGAAAATATTGCAAGTACATGGTCAGCATGCTACATATCCAATTGTTGATTTATACAAGTGCCCCTTATTTATTGAATACGTTTCATATCACTGTTTTGTTGTTTTTTATATTTGTAATATGTCCCACAGTAGAATGTTCATGAGCAAAACATTTTAAAAGGGTGCAATAAGAACATAAGAAATTGCCATACTGGATCAGACCAAGGGTCCATCAAGCCCAGCATCCTGTTTCCAACAGAGGCTAAACCAGGCCACAAGAACCTGGCAAGTACCCAAACACTAAGTAGATCCCATGCTACTGATGCCAGTAATAGCAATGGCTATTCTCTAAGGAGTATATTTTTAAAAAATACGTGCATGCCTCCATGTGCACGCGTAACCCGGCGTGTGCACATGGACGCACAATTTTATAATATGCGTGTGCCAGCGCGTGCGTGTTATAAAATCCAGGCCAGCGCGCGCAGAGAGGTTAGATTTGGCCAATTTATGCACAGCGACGAGATCAGGCCTCCCCCAGTTCCCTCCCAGTCCACTGCAACTAAGGAGCGGACTGGGAGGGAACTTTCCTACCCCCCACCTACCCTCCCTCCCTCTTCCCATCTCCTCCCCGACCCTTTAACACGACCTACCTTTTTTTTACTTTATTTCAGTACTTACGCCAGCTCCTGAGCTGGAGTAAGTTGCGCGCGCTGCAAAGCGGCCAGGCCCCTTCTAAAATGCAAGGCTCAGCCGTGTGCGTAACCCCGGGATTTTACACATGGGGGTTTGAAAATTTGGCCGTAAGATAACTTGATTAATAGCAGTTAATGGATTTCTCCTCCATGAACTTATCAAACCTTTTTTAAACCCAGCTATGCTAACTGCACTAACCACATCTTCTGGCAACAAATTCCAGAGCTTATTTGTGCATTGAGTGAAAGAATTTTCTCTGATTAGTTTTAAATGTGCTACTTGCTAACTTCATGGAGTGCCCCCTAGTCCTTCTATTATCTGAAAGAGTAAATAACCGATTCACATTTACCCATTCTAGACTTCTCATGATTTTAAAGACCTGTATCATATCTCCCCCTCAGCCATATTTTCTCCAAGCTGAACAGTCCTAACCACTTTAGTGCAATTTCAAAGGGGCCCCGCTACACGTGTAACCCCCAGTATGCGCAGATGTGCCAGGCCATTGGAAAGGGGCGGGCTAGGGGCGTGGTCTAGGCAGGGAGGGGGGTTAGAGGTCGGGGAAGAGAGGAGAAAAGGTAGGAAGGTTAGGTAGGGGTATAGAGAAGTTCCCTCCCAGTCCGTTGCTTTTTGAAATTCACCCCCCACCCCCCTGCACGTGCAAGTCCTGACCCACCCGCACATGCATGCATGGATTTTAAAATCTGGCGTGCATGCGCGGATGGGAACTGTATTTTATATCGTGCGTGTGCCAACGCACGCGCATGTTATAAAATAGCCATGTCCATGTGCACGCAGGTTTGAAAATTGAACCCTTAATGTATATCCTGTTACTGGAGAAATTCAATAATATTTTTTGTTTGGAAGCATATGTATGTACGCATATATTGGTCACATGGTAATAGAAACAAAGAGGGTCTGTTTTTGCACAAATTTGAAATTTGTGAGCGGTAGTGCCAATGGCTTAAACAATTCACGCATTTTTCATATACATTCATAATTCAATCACATAACAAGAATGCTGATTCATTTGTATCTAACATATATACAGGGGTAGATTTTAAAAATTTGCGCGATCGTGTACTTTTGTTCGCTGGATTTTATAAGATACGTGCGTAGCCGCGCATATCTTATAAAATCCGGGGTCGGCGCACGCAAGGGGTGCACATTTGTGCAACCTGCGCGCGCCGAGCCCAGCGTGCGCTGCCTGTTCCCAATTTCGGAGCGGCCTCGGAGGGAACTTTCCTTCGCCCTCCCACCACCTTCCCCTCCCTTCCCCTACCTAACCCACCCCCCCGGCCCTATCTAAACTCCCCCCCCCCTAACTTTGCGCACGCCGGCCAGCAGCCCCGCTCCGTGTTCCGGTCCCAGGGGCTGGTCCGGAGGCCGCAGCCATGCCCCGGAACACCCCCGGGCCGAAACCACGCCCGCATCGCAGCCCCCGAAACGCCGCGTCACGCGCGTCGCCGCCCCCAAAACGCCGCGTCGCTCCGGCCACGCCCCCATCATGCCCCTTTTAGAAAGCCCCGGGACTTACGCGCGCCAGCGGCCTATGCAAAATAGGTGCGCTGGCGCGCGAGTGCCCTGCGCGCGTAAATCCTTCCGGATTTACGCGTGCAGGGCTTTTAAAATCCGCCCCACAGAGTTTTGAGGTACTTCTTCAGTAAAGTTTACCTGTTGTAACTCTGTGAGCTGTATTGTTACTGGCTTTCAGAAATATTGCACGCCTACAAGCAGCAATTGCACAAGCGTGATTTGGGAATTATACTCTTGTGTTTTAATGCAGAAATTACAGCCACATCTTATCTTAAATAACCCTATACCTCACCTTTCAGCCTACAGCAAAGAGAGGTAATAGTATTTGTTGAAGTTCATGCATGAAGAACCTAAATTAATTTTGCCTCTCCACTGTGTTGACTAAAGCATGGCTATACCTAAAAGTAGGAATTTTTCAGGTCGCTATTCAAAAGCCATTTAGACGGATAACTGAAAGTTATCCACCTAAATGGTTACCTGGCTATATTCAAAGTCGTATGCGGCTAAATTCTGTAATTTAGCCACATAAGTCAAGAGCGTTCTAGGGGCTTCGGGGGGCAGTTAGCTGCATAACTTATGTGGCTAACTCTGGTCACACCGTAGGTCTGTCCTAAAGTAGACCATATATACTTATCTGGCTAACTTTAAGATAGCCGGGGATATTCATTGGCGTGGCCGTGCTGCTGAATATCCCTGTTAAGTTAGCCACATAGCTATATATATAGCAATATTCAACTTAACGCAGTTGAATATTGGCCCCATGATGTCTGTCTGTTATGTTCTAAATATTCCAACTAGAAAAATCACTTCTGCATTGTGAAGGATAATGACCCTGGTTTATATTAAGTGTAATTTAAAGTAAGCTCTGAGGAATCTCATGTATCCATGTGCATCACAAGCCCAGAGCTGCTTTGGCAGAAGAATTTCGCTTAGAAGTTCTCCCATGCACACCTCCATATTTGGTGGTGTTTACAGATTAAAGTTTGTATGAGGAAAAGCATGTCGTCTTGTCCTTCCGTTCTGTGCTCAGTACCACAGAAGGAATAATTGAACAGCTATGGTGTTGGGGTCTGAAACAATGGGAAAGGGGATTCTCATATTATAAAAGAACATTCAGAAGAGAGAGATTCAGCAGCAATCTAAGGCAACTTGTCTTTCTCTTCTTTCCCTCAAAAAGGGAAAAAAATAACTGTATATTCTATGTAAAAAAAATAAATAAATGTCTTAGTCATTCTGTCTAGAATTTTTGAAGCAACAGCACTGGCTGCATGATTTTATAGATTTTACAGTTGGGCATCAAACAGTCATTTTGTTTAATATTTTTGAAAGCTTCTCCCATATGCTCATCCATTATGAGAGTAATTTTGTAACATTGTGTTAAACTACACCAATTTTCAAAGTGGACTTTCGTGCAGTATAAGAATACAAGAACATAAGACTTGCCATACTGGGTCAGTCCATTAGGCCCAGTAGCCTGTATCCAGCAGTGACCAAGCCAGGGCACAAGTACCTGACAGTATCCCAAGGGATAGATAGATTCTAAGCTGCTTATCCCAGCAATAAGCAGTAGATTTCTGCAACTGTACCTTAATAATTGTTAATGGACTTTTCCTCCAGGAACTTGTCCAAAGTTAAACCTTTTTTAAACACAGCTATACTAATGTCTTTCACCCCATCCTCTGGTAATGAATCCCAGAGCTTAATTATGCGATGAGTAAAAAAATATTTTCCCTTATTGGTTTTAAATGTATTTCCCAGTAACTTAATTGTGTATCCCCTGTCTTTTTACTTTTTGAAAAACAACTGATTAATGTTTACTTGTTCCATTCCAGTCATTATTTTATAGACCTCTATCATATCTCCCCTCAGCCATCTCTTTTCCAAGCTGAAGAGTCCTAACCTCTTTAGCCTTTCTTCATAGAGGAATTGTTCCATCCCCTTTATCATCTTGGACACCCTTCTCTGTACCTTTTCTAATTCTGCTATATCATTCTTGAGGTATGGTGACCAGAATTGAATACAATACTAAAGATGAGGTCACATCATGGAGCGATATAGAGGCATTATGATATTCTCTGTTTTATTCTCCATTCCTTTCCTAATAATCCCTAGCATTCTACTTGCTTTCTTGGATACTACTGCACACTGAGCAGAAGATTTCAATGTATTTTCAATGATGACACCTAGGACCTTTTCTTGAGTGGTGACTCCTAATGTGGAACCTTGCATTTTGTAGCTATAATGTGGGCTACTCTTCCCTGAGTGCATCACTTTATACTTGTCTACATTAAATTTAATATGCCATTTGCATGCCCAATCTCCCAGTTTTGCAGTGTCCTCTTACAATTTCTCACGATCTTCTTGTGAGTTGACAACTTTGAATAATTTTGTGTCATTGGCATATTTGACCACTTCACTTGTTGCTCCCATTTCCATTCCCATTTAAAAACCATTGGTTCTAGAACAGATCCCTGGGTCACTCCACTATTCACCTTTTTAACTAGTTACCCGGCTAAGTAGCCAGTTAAGTGATAGGCAGGGCAACAGTATTCTGGGAGCAACCAACTTAGCCCATAGGGCTGTTCTGAAGTTAGCTGGATAAACTTATTCAGTTAACTTTAAGATAGCCAGATATATTCAGTGGCATAGCCACGCCTCTGAATATATGGAATAAGTTAGCTGGATAAATCTATCCAGCTAACTAGCCAAGCTGCACAGCAGCTCAATATCTACCTCAGTGTTGAAATTTATTACATATTGGTTTAGAGGCAACGTCAGACGTTAACTCATTTTCCTGGGGGTGGAGAAGAGAACTGACTGACCTCTGCTGCTCAACCAAAAAAAGCATTAGAGGGAAAATAAATTATCTTGTCCAAAGGCTGCTGAAGAAGTACCAGTCCAAAGGCTGCTGTAGAAGTACCAGTCTTCAAAGGCCAACAGCAAAACTAAGCATTCAGGGTTTTGAGACATAAAATAATCAATTGAAAGAATTGCATAGCTGAAAAATGTTGCTGTAGATCTGTCTTTTAGCTATGGCTTCTTAGCAGTTATTAATCTAGACCTTAATTAGAAGAATGAGTTCTTTCATAATTTGTTGTAGTATGTTTGGTGGAGAGATTTCTTGAGTTGTCCTCTCTTACATGATAAATTGCTTGGAAATTTGTGTAAAGCAGTCAGCCAGGGTGAAACTCCTTCTTCAAATCCTACTATTGTTGTCTATGGTCTAATGAGTTTAAAAGTTTAAAGAGAGAAAATGATGCTTTTAAGCTTGGAGGTTGAAATTCCCAGCTAGGTCCACGTAAACCCACAGTTGTCCAAGAGATCTTTGCTCTAGCCTGCAAGACATTTTTATTTTTAAAGACAATATATGTCATGTCATGACAACATAATCTTTAAATTTAGTATCAGATTGTTATTTGTCAAAAAAATGACATCATTGGACTTTTACAGTTTTGCTCAAATGCTAAAAAGGATTGATAGGGTGGTAGGTATTGTATAGCTGAACAATTGTGTGGATGGGCAGACTAGATAGGGCAGATGGTCTTTTTCTGCTGTCATGTTTCTATGTTCTATGGGGTAAATATTCAGCTGCTGAGCCATCTATCCAGCTAACTCTAAACCTGCCCTATGGCATGTCTAGTTAGCCAGGTAACTTAACCAGCAAACTCTCCTTCTCCCTAGAACGTCTATCTCCAGCCCCAGGAATGCCCCCAATTTACCCGGTTAAATTCTAGCTGGATAACTTGTTTCCCATTATCCATCTAAATGGCTTTTGAATATGTACCCCTAGGTTTCTATAAATGTCATGGATATGAGAGCTATAGTCTAATTAGAAAGCTGATTTAACTTTCATTAGCGTACGTCTACTACATGGAGCTTGGACTATCCAATCTGGATGTCTTGTAATTAGAAGACTATACAAATTTAAAAAAACAATGCTTTTATCACTCTTGGTAACATTATAATGGCAAGATAGACAAAGGATTTAAAATACAGTGATTTAGTGATTTCCTTTTTCACAAGAGGACAACAACTCTGAGGAAGACAGCATATGTTGTTCATGTATTAACAACTGTAATGGCCTTGTAATTACCAGTACATGCTGACTATATTTGCTTTAATGATTTTGGTCCATAGCATTTCCTGAGAATGAAGACCTGGGGTGGACATGTGGTATTTCCTCAGAAAATATCATAATTCATGATTATTACTACTGTTTCATGCTATCTAGGAAGAAATATGACAATTATTTCTTTAAAATGTTTTTATTTTATTTTCTAAATATCAATTGATTTAGTTAGTTTTGTAGTGTTTTTGTCATCTTTGTGAAATTAAAAATGCCAAAGCCATTCAAGATTTAATCTTTTGCTCCTATTGTTTTTCTCTGGACAAAGTCTTTAATAATGAATTAACCTTTCAATTAACTCTTTCCCCCTCCCCCAACAAGGTTTATCTACAGACGGAGGACCCAAGCGTCAGGAGCATCTCTCCAGGTTTTCAATGCCAGACTTAAGCAAAGATTCCGGAATGAACGTTTCAGAAAAATTAAGTAATATGGGGACGCTAAATTCTTCTGCACAGTTTAGGAGTGTTGAATCAGTTCGAAGTTTGCTGTCTGCACAACAATACCAAGATATAGAGCCAAATCTAAACCAGCTTGCAAATCCAGCCAAGTACAGGGAGAAGTCATCGCATGGAAGAATGCTTCAGGGATTTCAGTTTGAAGGTGGAATGACAGGGAATGAAATGGCAGGACAAAGCAGTGTGAAATTTCCTCCGTTAAGTGAGCGCACTCGACGACGAACCCGTGACAATGATCAAAACTATCGGCATCATAGACAGAGGAGATCCAGGCGATCTCGTTCAGACAATGCCCTCCACCTTGCTAGCGAGCAGTGCAATAGATTGATAGACAAGCCTTTTCTGAGAACCAGAGAAGACTACGATCGATTTATGCTCCAACGAGGATCAAGAGACACAATGGAACCCGGCCAGAGAAGGGATATGTACAACCATTATCAAAGGACTGCATCTGATCTTGCTTTGCAGAATCATATTTGTGAAAGGTGGGGGCCCTATCTTAATGAATATGATTGGTGCTCAACTTGCTCCTCCTCTTCTGAATCTGACAATGAAGGTTATTTCCTAGGTGAACCAATTCCACAACCAACTCATCTTCGATATGTAACCAGTGAGGACCTCATTCACCAGTATGGTTCATGTGGTGGTGGAGGCATACCCAAGTCTTCCACCCTAGGTGGCAGAGGACAGTTGCACAGCAGAAAAAGGCGAAAAAGCAAAAACTGTATTATTTCTTAGAAGGCAGTACAGGCGTGATCCAAGAATGTAAAATTTACAAACTTGCACTGTTTTGGATTTAAGCGCTTTTTTTTGTAACGAAAAAGTTCTAAGGACTGGGATCTAAAATAATATGGCAAAGTTATGGATTGACTTCTATAAATAATCATAATTATTGGCATGGTGAATTTTTTTGCACATTTCACTTTGAAGCAACTTTCACTTTAAACTGTATTACCTGGTTTGTTCTGTTCAGCCAAAATAATGCCATTCTTTCCGATGGATTCCTCCATATGTCTTAGTTACCACTATATGTTTCTAGCCACTAGTTTACTATTAACTTATGCCACCCTGTGCAAATCATTTTGCTTGTTTTCACTTTTAGTACCTATTTTCCTGTGGTAATTTGTTTATCAGACAATGCAAATATCTTAAGTTATTTACATGTTCATTGTAAATGGAATGTAAATGAAAGTACTGACAAAATATTTTTGTATTTTGGAATCTCAGAGGATATTGTTTGTGTTAGAAATATACAGACCTGGAACTGCATGCATTGGAATTTTTAAAAACGGTTCTTCATCCAGACACTTCTTATTGTTACTTATCCACCAAATGTTGTTCATAGGGACATTATGAAGTATGATTTTTGTAGTCAGTGGTAAGTGGGGAAAAATAGTTTTATGATTCATCATATCATCAATTTAGTACATAGCCTACCAGAGTCTAACACCTCCAGTGACTTCACCTTCTGTTGATTAAATAATCTTTAAACATCAGAAAAGTAACTTAACAGTTAGAGTACCTGTACCAAAATGTCAGCAACGTTAAAATAACCAAAGTCTGATTTAAAAAATTACATCCATGTACAGAAATGTTAAGTTGCTAAACGTTAAAAGCTGTTGTTGTGGGAAACTGATAATACAAGCGGTGCAGTTGCGTGATGTCAGCATCCAGTTGCTTTGAATATGAAAATGTTATATTCTGTTGTGTCCTGGAATAATTTATCTGCTTTTCTTTATGGCATGGAAGACATCTTCAGTACTGTTTAATACCTGGAACATATTAAAGAAAATGTTAAAACAGACTAATTCCATTCTTTGAGTATGAACAAACAGATTTATTGACAACCCAGAGGGTTAGGTTTAGAAGCATATAACTCATTTTTTGTTGTACTAAAGGATGTGAATTTTTCCCTCTCTCTCCCCCCGTTTAAAACTTCATATCTGATATATAAGCTGCAGCCTGTTTGAGGTCAGTATTCATATTAATATGTATTCATTGTTCTTGATAAAACAAACAGTATATTCTGGGTATTCTGGAGTTTTTAGTATGCCTTGTTCACATTCAAATGCTTTTCTAATTATCAGTCTCCTTAAGGAAAAAAGTAAAAAAAAAAAAAGATGTTCACATCGACCCATCTCCCTTCCTCAAAGAAATATTAAACTCACACAAGGTTCATAAAAAACACAAATATGAGTGGGGAAAAGATCTATATGATTGGCCTGGCATTCTGACTAGCAATTCTGGAAGCACAGATATTTTCAATTGTGGTACAAATGGTGGGGTGACTTTTCAAAACTTTAATGCACATAAAAATTAGCACATACATGAGTAAGTAGCCTCGCGTATTCCATAATTTTATAAAAGTATGCATATTTTCATTTTCATGTGCTCACAGGCGCACATAAAAAAAAAAAAGGGTGTTCTGGGACAACTGGTTGCATTTTTGTACAGCAGCTAATTATCTGGCGTAAGTGATATTAAATGTCTTTCTTGTGTAGTACTGACTGGGTGGAAAGTCTTGGTGAATTGGTGAGGAGGGAGTCTAAGCTGAAGAACCAGGAAGGTATTGATGACCTGGAGAAGGACTGGGTAAACTGGAGGACTAATTGGTAACTGGTTAATTTCAAATACATGCACATGTTTTAAACTTGGACAGCTTACATGAGTAAGTCCTACTTTACTTTTGCATGTAAAGTATATGTGCATATATTTTTAAAATAGGTAGTCAAGTTAGCCGCATTCAGTGCAGTGATTTATGTGGTTTCAATGCTTTGCATGTATTCGCGCATAGACCTGCAAACACACATATGTAGTAGGAAATATACACACTTCTTATAAAATACGCATATGTACACATGGGTTATAAAATACTTGCGTATATCTGTTTACAGCCATATATGCACGTATATGCCACTGTGCACATTTAGAGGTAGATCTTAAATAAGTATGTGTGCGCGTACTTTTGTTCGCGCAACCGACGCGAACAAAAGTACGCCAGATTTTATAAGATATGCACGTAGCTTATAAAATCCTAGGTCGGCGCGCGCAAGGCTGCGCAAAATCGGCAGCTTGTGCACGCCGACCCGAGCAGTCTGCCTCCGTTCCCTCCGAGGCCGCTCCGAAATCGGAGCGGCCTCGGAGGGAACTTTCCTTCTGCATCCCCCCACCCCCCAGCCCTACCTAAATCCCCCCCTACCTTTATTGTGCAAGTTACGCCTGCTTGAAGCAGGCGTAACTTGCGTGCTCCGCCTCGGCATCCCTCGGCATAGGCCGCAGTGCCGGGGGACTTGGGACCGCCTTTCCGGCCCGCCCCCGAACCGTTGCCACGCCCCGGCCCGCCCCCTGACACACACACACCCCCGCCCCTTTTACGAAGCCCCGGGATTTACGCGCATCCTGGGGCTTTGCTTGCGCCGGCAGCCTATGCAAAATAGATGCGCCGGTGCACGAGTGCCCTGTGCGCGTAAATCCGGTAGGATTTACGCGCGCAGGGCTTTTAAAATCTAGCCTGTATTTATCTTCCCTGCTTTTAGTTTATGCTGTGTGGAATAAAGGTGGTCCATGCCCAGGATCCCTTGCAGTTTTCAGTCACTGTCTCATTATAAGCCTATTATAAGGCCATTTTGATAAAACGTGGACCAAGTAAGATGTAGAAGAGAGCTTTATTGTATACACTACAGCATGAATTAGTCAACCCTCCTTTGCATACAAAAGTATCTGCAATTAACTTCAGTCATGACGGAGTGTAGCAGTACCATATTCTAACGCTGACATTCAGTTGTGCATTTAACTGATTTCTCAGGTCCAACTACACTTGATAAAATTCTGTACTACCATTTCGCTTAGCACGTCTCCCTCCCCTCCTAACCCTGAGCAAGTCTGCCTTCCTGGATCCCTATTTATTATTTATTTAAAATATGTGTATTACAACATCTCCTCTGATGTTTACAACAGTAATAAATAGCTTCATATTTTCTACACAATGACAGCTAAGGAGCTATGAAAGAGTGGATTGCCCCATTTTTCAAAAGTAACTCAGTCAGTAATTCTCAGTAATATGGTGTAAATTTCTGCTTAAGTGGACAATGCCAAGTCACTGTATTCACTACAAAAGCATCATGTAGAAAAAGATACGAAAAGGTGCTTCTGGTCACAAGTTACCAAGATTCTCAAATATTGGCATAATAAAATTCAAAATGGTTTACTAGATAATGCATTCAGAATTATAACTAAAGGTAATTATGTACCTGTTAGACTCACTCATTCAACATGTCTGTTCCATAAAAGGATATCTTCCAGAACCTTCCTCATAGCTTTGAAACTAAACAACGAGAGGAAAACATATTATCGGGTAGTGAGTTTTGGACAAATGGAAGTGCTTTTCACTTAACACTTAGTTAACTTGTGGAACTTGCTGTTATTTATTTATTTATTTGTTTATTTTTAACACTTTTTTATACCGACATTCATTTGCATATCACATCGGTTTACATAAAATGGGGTTATAACAAAAGATTTAGAAAATATAAAATAAGTTACATGAAACAGGGCGGCGAAGGAACAAGATGGGAAAAGAAGTGGAAGGATAAAGGGTCGAGCAGGCGGTTAGAAAGGTTAACAAAAAATCATATAACTAATATACAAAGATTCTGAGTTGCGGCTCTAGTTTAATAAAGGTAAAATAGATAAGCAGGACACTGGGGAGGAAAACAGTATAACTGGCTTCAGAAAGAGGATAGAAACATTTTTGGAAGACACATCAATCGCAGGCTGTTTAACACATCAGTCATGAAGGTCAGCCTGGGTTCAATGCATCCCTGAACCACGTCTGCTAGAAACTGGAAGGGGATGACAGCAGATGCACAATTCTAGGCAGGCTCTGTTCCTCTAAGCACCTGCTGCTTGTCATTGTTGGAGAGCAGTACTCTGACCTAGATGATTCTTTGGTCTGATCCAGTTTGGCAATCCTTTAGCAATGTGCTCTTTGCTCATACTCCAAAATTACGAGTCCTATTTGAACTGAAGCAATTAGGAGTGCAAACCACGGTTTTAGTAGAGCTTGGTTCTAAAGGAGCATTATTTCACGGACTCAACATTCCCTCTCCCTGGCCGATGCCTGCCAGATATGCACTCGTACTAAATTTGTTTATCAAAACAATCCCTGATAACTTTCCTTGCTCCCCAGCAAGAGCAACCGTACTTTTAATTTATTCTTTACAAGCCTATTGTTATACTCCTGGGGGGTCCTATTTTCCAAATGGAATTTTTCAATTCTGTGCCCATGGCAATGTGCTTTAAAGACACAGCCTTAGAGTGCCATTTTTAAAATCGCTTTGCCCCTTCCTTTGTCTCTGACTTTTGAAAATAGCACCTGCTTGCTGTGCCCTTTAGCACAATGAATTTCATGCCAGTTCACCTACGGTATCCAAATATTTTCAAATGTTGTATATTGCCATCTGTATGTACCACAACACCTAATTTTGATGATATCAGAAAATCTAATTTACGTCACCTTCTAAGTTATTCATAGCAGGCAGTGTCACATAGAATTTTACCGATTCCAAGTTCTATTTTGATGAGTCACAATTAATCAGTACCCAGATTTCAGTGTGATTAATGCTTTTCGAAGAAGTAGTGGATTATATATGCTGCTTTCATCATCCTAAGAGCTTGCTTGTTAATCTTTTCACTGTAGCAGTATTTAAATTTGTTCATCCTGAATACTCTCCAGGTTTGTTCCTTTCCTCCTACAGTATAATTTCTAACCTTTATCTTTTTGGGTACCTTTGCTGTTGACATGTCTTTATAGCCCTTGCTCTTCTAACTCTGCTATCTGTCCCTAGCTTTTTGTATCATTCGTGCTAGCTGCATCCCTACTTCATATCCGTCATACAAGATTATGATGAGAAATACATATGATTGCAGATCATGAGTATGCAGATGTCAAATGGCTCTATGAAGTTTAGAATTCTTGGCCAATCATTTGGACATTTTAAGCCAATCCTGATTTTAGTTCAGAGAAACTGTCTTGCTTTTCCTAGAAGGATTAGAATTACAAATCCATTGAAAAATTGGGGTAAAACCAGGACTGGCTCAACCTATCCAGATGACAGTTGGAAACTTTATTAGACATTTGAAAATACTGCTAAGTACAGATAGTGCTGCTATGAAAACCCAAAATGCCAGCCAATAGTTTACTCTGTGGCTAGAGAATTATAAACTACTAGTGTACATCGTTTCAGTACTATCCATGTAGCTCATAACAATATAATAAAGAATTATGTAGGTGTTTTTTATACTTTTTACATATTTAATTTAATGTTCAATTTCTGTTCTATCCTTTTGTGACTGAATCAGCCTCTTCAAAGCGGATTACAATCAGGCTAGAGACCATTGGCAGCAGATTATGGTTAGGATGTTGCTAATGTGCAGGGGCAAAGGGGTCTATCCCCAGTGGGCTGGTCGCATGGATTTATATCTGCTGCTGTTGAGATCGCTGTTGGCGGGCAAAGTAAAGAAGAGGTGCCGCCGTGGAAGAAGGGCTCAATGGGGCCGTATCAGAGCCCAACCCACTGCAGCCCAAAGAAAGCCTGCGGGGCTGTGGCAGAGCAAAGCCAGAAGAAGGAAGCATCTGGCAGTTGCAGGGCCTCCAGAAGCAATGGCCTCCTATCACCTTCCATCTGGCAGTAAAGAACAGAGTGGCCAAGGTCCAGAAGAAAGGAGGAGGCCTGAGAGGTGTGTGTGTGTGTGTGTATATAAGAGAAATACAGGCTACATATGTGTGTATGAGAGAAAAAGCCTGCCCATGTATCTATGAAAGATCACCTGCATGTACGTGGAGAGCCCGCATGTGCGTGACAGAGAGCCTGCACATCTGTGTGAAAAGAGCACCTGTGTGTGCTTGATAGAGCCTGCGTGGGTATGAGAGAGCATGTGTGTGCATGAGGGTGAAGAACCTGTAAGGACATGAAGAAAGAGCTGTGTGAGAAACAGAGTACTTGTGTGTATATGTGAAAGCCTGCATGTGTGTATGAAACAGGGTGCTCATGTGTGCATGAGAGGGAGAACCTGTGTATGCGTGTAAGATCCTGCACTTGTATGAGAGAGAATGTTTTGTGAGGAATGATGATTTTTCTGTTTTTCCATTCTTGCTCACATACATGCTCACTTGCTCTAGCTCACACATATGCTCTGAAAACCACCACAAGCCCGACTGTATTGTGCAGTGTAACAATGGAAAAACAGAAAAATCATCATTCCTCACAAAACATCAAGCAATAAAATCAAGAGATATAAAACATCATTCATAATATTAAAACCATACTAATAAAAAGAATGTCAAAACAGCCACCAAGCATCCAATAATTTAAAGAGTCACATAAATTGTTCTAATATTTCCACCAGGGGCTTTTGGCAAGTCTTGGGGGACCCTCCTGACCCCCACAAGACTTGTCAAAAGTCCAGCGGGGGTCCGGGAGCGACCTCCTGCACTCGGACCGTCGGCTGCCAGTATTCAAAATGGCGCCGATAGCCTTTGCCCTTACTATGTCACAGGGGCTACCGGTGCCATTGGTCAGCCCCTGTCACATGGTAGGAGCACAAGATGGCGACGGCCATCCAGTGCTCCTACCATGTGACAGGATCCGGCCAATGGCACGGATACCCTGTCACATGGTAAGGGCAAAGGGCGATCGGCGCCATTTTGATTAGTGGCAGCCGACGGCCCCGGAGCGGGAGATTGCTCCCGGGACCCCCACTGGACCACCAGGTACCTGTTTTTGGGGGGGTCGGGAGAGTGGGGGAAGCTAAGGGGTTAGCTTTAAAGGGTCGGGGTGGGTTTTTTGTTTATCGGCTGGGGCGCAGCTGATAAACAAAACCGCAATCGGGCCCGATGGAAAAAAACCCCACATGTGAATCGGAACCGGAATCCGAACCAATTCTGGTTCCATTTCACATCTCTAGTTTTAAATGTGCCCCATGGTAACTTCATGGAGTGCCCCCTAGTCTTTCTATTATCCGAAAGAGTAAATAACCAATTCACATCTACCCGTTCTAGACCTCGCATGATTTTAAACATCTCTATCATATCCCCCCTTAGCCGTCTCTTCTCCAAGCTGAAAAGTCCTAACCTCTTTAGTCTTTCCTCATAGGGGAGCTGTTCCATTCCCTTATCATTTTGGTAGCCCTTCTCTGTACCTTCTCCATCGCAATTATATCTTTTTTGAGATGTGGCGACCAGAATTGTACACAGTATTCAAGGTGCGGTCTCACCATGGAGCGATACAGAGGCATTATGATATTTTCCGTTTTATTCACCATTCCCTTTCTAATAATTCCCAACATTCTGTTTGCTTTTTTGACTGCTGCAGCACACTGAACCGACAATTTCAATGTGTTATCCACTATGACACCTAGATCTCTTTCTTGGGTTGTAGCACCTAATATGGAACCCAACATTGTGTAATTATAGCATGGGTTATTTTTCCCTATATGCATCACCTTGCACTTATCCACATTAAATTTCATCTGCCATTTGAATGCCCAATTTTCCAGTCTCACAAGGTCTTCCTGCAATTTATCACAATCTGCTTGTGATTTAACTACTCTGAACAATTTTGTGTCATCTGCAAATTTGATTATCTCACTCGTCGTATTTCTTTCCAGATCATTTATAAATATATTGAAAAGTAAGGGTCCCAGTACAGATCCCTGAGGCACTCCACTGTCCACTCCCTTCCACTGAGAAAATTGTCCATTTAATCCTACTCTCTGTTTCCTGTCTTTTAGCCAGTTTGCAATCCACAAAAGGACATCGCCACCTATCCCATGACTTTTTAATTTTCCTAGAAGCCTCTCATGAGGACCTTTGTCAAACGCCTTCTGAAAATCCAAGTATACTACATCTACCGGTTCACCTTTATCCACATGTTTATTAACTCCTTCAAAAAAGTGAAGCAGATTTGTGAGGCAAGACTTGCCTTGGGTAAAGCCATGCTGACTTTGTTCCATTAAACCATGTCTTTCTATATGTTCTGTGATTTTGATGTTTAGAACACTTTCCACTATTTTTCCTGGCACTGAAATCAGGCTAACCGGTCTGTAGTTTCCTGGATCGCCCCTGGAGCCCTTTTTAAATAAATTTGCAAGGATTGATTGCGGGGATTCATCTGGACCCGCTTCTCTCTACGCTACTCTGCCTCCTCGGATTTACCAGGGGTACCCACTCCTCGGGGGCCTCGCTCTCTTTTCTTTATTTCAGATTGCAGACAGGAACCGGTACTCACTCCTCAAGGGCCCACTCTGAGGATTCTCTACTGCCTGGAAACTATCGCAGATATAGTCATTTGTAAGTTACTATTTCAGATTGCATATAGGAACCGGTACTCCCTCCTCGAGGGCTCATGTTCCTGAACACACTGAAGATTCTCTACTGCCTGGAAGCTATCGCAGATACGGACAATTGTGAGTTACCATCGCTCTCTCAGAGCTTTCCCTGGAACCAGGTACTCACTCCTTGAGGGCCTAACCCTTTCCAGCTACTGAGCTTCCTCAAGACCTTATGTGAGTTATCGTCTAAGTACTGGCTATGTATCAGTATACCCTGTCTACAGCTCAGCAACCCTGGGATCGTGGCTTCAGTACCTGAGGGACTTCAGCCCTGCCAGGCATATCAGCTCACTACTGCCACCTTTGGTGGTTCTACTAACCTGTCTAATAAAAGAATTATCTGTGTCTGTCTCCATACCCAAGCCTAGCCGGTGGTCCCTCTCAGGATATCCTCCTGGGGGCGCTGTCATCTGCCATCGGCCCAAGGATCCACCATTCTACATTCTACTGCAGCTGAGTGCCCTCTCCAAGCACTCCACTGATAACAGATTGTTATATACTCCCTCTACAGGAGCTAAGCATATCAGATGGCTACTCCCTAGCAGATCCATTACAGATTGCTTACTCCGCCCAATGGAGCATAATAGTTTGCTAACTCCTCCTTCACAGGAGATGTATTCAACAGATTGCTAACTCCTCCCCACTGGAGGAGCGATTCATACAGATTGCTACTCCCATCAGCATAGCAGATTTATAACAGATCCTAACAGTTATGACCCTTCTTTAGAGAACCACCCCAGGCTCAGGATTCCTTGATGCTTTAGGGTTTAATGTAGACTGGTCAAATCTCTGGAGCTGGTCCTTTAAGGTGTTCTGGGGTTTTCTCCTCTACACCCCTTCACATTCACTCCTACTCAGTTCAAACTTCTCAAGTTCAGTGCTTGCCCTTACTAGGGGTGTGCTTCTGAGAAAACAGGCATTCCTATCTTTCTTCCCCTTCCTGTTCTGGGTCTGTCTAACCCTTCTAGGTTTTCTCTTCCCCACCAGTCTGGGGAACCAGTCAAGGTTTTGTGGAGTGCCCGCTGTTCCCCCTTTGTCACAGTAAATCCCTCTACTTTTTCATCTGGGTACCTGGAATACCACAGCTTCCTTTGGTGGTATTATTGTCTGGTTCTGGGTGACAAGCCGCCTGGCCCAACTGTCCATGAGCTGATCCCACAGGATTTGAAATTGGGAACAATTGCACCCTAAAACTACATGATATGGGAGCTTAGGATGTATTCCCACTTCCATAATGGTTTTCCCTGCCAGAGTTCTCAGCAGAACCTGGTTAGCTGGGTATTGCTGCTGGTCGTCATATATAGATGAGTGGCCGCCTTTTTGTAATTAATCTGTCCTGTCTGTGCTAGGTCTTTATGGATGGGAGTCCTTCCACATCCTGAATATACCAGCGCTCAGGAGGGAACCTCATTCAGCTCAACTAAAATTATGAAGTCCAAAAGTTCCCCAGGTGAATCCTCCACCATATACAGCTATGCATCTTTGCAAAAGTACATGCCCACTCGCACTTCAACTTTTCATTATCAAGTTGGGGACAGTCCTTGACAAATTGTCCTTTATTTCCACAATGGGAGCATGCCTTCGGGACTTGCTCTGCCATAACTCCAACAGTTCCCACAAAGGGTTCATCGTTCTTCTTCATTCGACTACATTCCCCCTTGTGGATCTTTGCTAGCTTGTGCTCCAATTCTAGATCCTCAGGCCATAGACAATCTTCAACAGCATGGTCTTTTGCCGATTAGTAGGAGCATGCCTGCAAGGCCTGCTCTGTTTTAACTTTACCACTTCCTATAAAGGGTTCTTCATTCCTTTCTTTATCATAGGGGGCAAGACTCCTCCTTATATCTATTCCCAGTACAAAGTCAGCAAAAGAAGAAAATGTCCGGACCCTTACTACTCAGTTGGGCAGGTATCTCAGAGACTCCTTTTCTCCTCCGACTTCATGGTTGTTCCTGCTTTGAAGGTCCTCCCTTGTCAGTATACACTTGTCTTTAGTGCTGGCTGAGTTACTAGGCTGACATCTATGGTCTCATATCCTTGGTATCAGCAAACTCTGGCCAAATGATCTCACTTTCTACAGTTGAAACAAGCTGAGGAGCTTGGTGGCTGTAACCTGAATATGGAAGCAGAGCTGCCCTGCTCGGGGACTAAATCTAGGGTCCTGCACTCTCACTGCCATGACAGGGATCCTGTGCATGTTGTCTTTCCAGCCTTTGCATCAATGCTGCCATTAATTGTGCTAGATGGAAGGCATCTGCCATTTCCAAAAATTTCTCCAAGGTGAATCCTGGATACTGACACAGCCAATTCTGCATGGGCTGCTACAGCCTGTCCAGGACTTGCTTCAGGAGGACCTGACTGGCCATCTTGAGGCCTGCCTCCAACTCTGGCTGCAGCCACTTCCATCCATCATCTTTTAGCCAATGAAAAAGGCTGCATGGAATTTACCCAGGTTGTATGGTACTCCTCAGAACTACTGTTAGTAAATTTCTATAGTGTAACCTGATCTTTCCAGGATGCTGATTTTGAACATCGGAATAGTTGACTCTCCCATTGAGATTGGCACCTTGAAAAGCCACTTGGCTTTTGACTGTAAGTAAATTTGCCAGGTATGTTGTTCAAGTGGCTTCTGGCCAGACAGTTATGTAGGCGGTTCTTTCCAATTATTTAAGAATACATCTGGGTCTTCACTGGCCTTCATCTTAAACAACATAGGAGGTGAGGGGCCTGTGATGGTTTGCATTACTTGGATCAACTGTGTCAACACCCACTGCTGCCGATTCAATATTTTGAATAAGGTGTGAATCCCTCTCTAGAGTTGCCCTTCAGTGAAGGTTTTCATTATTCACTCGATGTTAGCTTACTGGGCTCTGGTAACACAGGGTTTTTCTTGGGAGGCTCTGCCCTGTTCCGGAACAAATCAGTCAACAAACAACAACAACAACAACAAAATGCCTGTTCAGCTCTGGCTCACTATATATAAGTTGCTTACACCAGGCAGAGCTACCTCCTTGGCCTGTTGTGAATTAAACTCTCAGCCACTGCTGCAGTGAGGCCCCAGGGAAAAATGTGCCCCTTTTTTTTCCCTCTTTTGGTATGGTTATCTGCCTGTGCCAAACTTAGCACAGAAATCCTCAAACTGGGATAGCCAGAGAATACTCTGCCTGGACTCTGGATGCTCTCTCATGAACTTCTTTATTTATGACAAGAAAAACAAAACAGAAGCAACTCTGCTTACCTTAGCAGCTCACAAAATAAAGACAGCAATATAACTCACAGTTCAGCAGTATTGGCTTTCCCTATTTGTATTTATTAAAATGTATTAATTGCTTGTGCCAGGGCTCTAAGCAATTTACATAATAACATACATAATTAGAACAAAAGATTAAACAAAAATAAGACAAGTTACAATTTCCCTTGGGGGCTCTTCTCCCCTCCTAGGCCCGGCTAGTTCTTCCCCTTCCTTAGGGAACTGCCCCAAGCCCAGGTTTCCTTGTTGCTATAGGATTTAAGGTGGACCGGTTCAGTTCTCTGAAGCTGGTCCTTTAAGGTATTCTGGGGTTTACTCCTGTACACCCCTTCACAGATATGTATTACTGTAAGTGCTAAAGTACTTGCAGTGTTATCGCAAAAACATAACTATTTCCAGAGCCCTTGATTTCCTGTGGCAGATTTGTCAAGATTCTGTGGAAAGAGTTAGCAAATTCTGTGGCAATTAAAGGTCATAAATATTCACATCTCTGACTATGCAAAAATAATTTTTTATTGAAAATCTTTTTACATTGTTTTTAAACAGTATTTAGTCTTTATTCAAATACAAAATTTACCAATTACAAATCAACTATTTATCAAGTAAAAACATGCAAATTACCTACTTTCAACTGTGAAATGTCACTTTTGTTTGGAATTGAAATACAGTGCAACCATTTTTTCATATTTTCTTGAGAAAGTCCTTGTTCTCTTTACGAGTATATGACTTTAATTATTATTTATTTGTCAACACTGGATGACGCGCCTTACAAAAATCTATCATGATAAGGTACAATGAAACTAATTTAGAACATCTTAGTACAATACATAAATAAATACAAACAAAACCCAGAGACCACAACATATAATAACCACAAACCACCAACAATAATTTCAAAATTACATTCTTTCTACACTCCTAAAATCTATCTTATTTCAATCTCCAGGTCTGATTTTTCTCCTTATATTAATAATAATCAATTATCCCAACTCTCAGGGTAAGCAGCCAACTCTCAGGGTAAGCAGCCAAGTTTTAACTAATTTTCTAAACCTTAAATAACTTACCTCTTTCCTAATATCCGCAGGTAATTTGTTCCACAATGTGGACCCAAAACCATTAAAAGTGTCTTGCTGTGTCAGAAAATCTAAAATTCCTATGTATACTGACAATATCCTCAGCATCAACAGTTTGTCGTGCTGTTAATTACACAGAAAAATATGTGCACATATAGGACATATGGTAACAGACACAAAAAGGGGTTGAATTAGTGCACATTTTAAATTTGTCAGCAGCAGGACCAGTCATCAAGGTTTCTATGAATTGAAACTAATGCTCTCACTGCCAGCTGTGGGACACTAGCAAATTCAAAATTCTAAAACACATCCAGATATTTGTAGTTGGTGTATGGTTCGTTACAGATGCAGGTGCAAGAACTTTTGTATAAAGATAAAATTCTTCTAAAGGGATATCTCTCCATCCAGGAATTATATTACATCATCTTTAGTTTGATTTAATAGATCTCAGAGGAATTTAATATTCTGACTGTGTTCTCTGTTCATTCCATGGGAGGGGAGGGGGGGGGACGGGGGACGGGGGACTGGATTAAGAAGTTCCTCTTCTCTGCTCTTATCTGCTCCAGACTCAGACTCAGCCTCACCTCCATCTTCTCCTTTTCCCTGCAGGCTGCTTGAGGAGAGGGACTACAATAGGAATCAGAGAGAGAGCTAAGACTGAAGCCAGGCATCTCTAGCTTTCTTTGAGGCTGATGCAATAAAGTGCATCCAGCCTAGTGAGCAAATTAACTAGTGGCTCGATGCATGTTTTGGACACACGTCCATAACCCCCGATGCAATAAGGGGATTAGTGCCTCCAAAACACGTGTCCAAACAAAGGTGTAGCTAATAGTGCTCATCATAGGTAAATGCCATGTAGATGAGGTTATTAGCTATTACCCCGCAATGCAAAAAATCGCCTTGCACCCAAGTTGCACTTTTTAACCCATCAAATTTTATGCCTGCCCCAGAGCAGGCATAAAATCTTGCCACACATCAAGTGGGCTACTTAAAAACAAAAAAATACCGCTTTTCTGGCATTCCTTCTACCTTAGATCGTCATGCATTAAGTAGGAGAAACCATATGAAGCAGCATCCTGAAAAAAAAAAGGCTTGAGGGAGAAAAAAAAATTGGGGATGCACAATATACATGCTCCAGGCCATGTATATTGTGCCAGTAAATTCCCTGCCACAGGATAAAACAGATACTCGTAAACTGAGCATCCATTTTGGTAACTTACATACAGCCACATCTCCTGGGTGCTCGATGCCAAGGACACCTAGGGACGCGCAATTTATCCCTAGTGTGGCTGTTTTAGTGCAGCAGCTTATTTACAGATTGCATTGGGTGTCCAGGAGAGGTGGCTGTTCACAAGTTAAAAAACGGGTGCCCAGTCTGGACGCACATTTTTTACGTGCACTTTATTGCATTGGCCTGTTTAAACGGCTGAACTGCAGGTGGGGAAGCTTCAGGTTTGTTGAGTGTATGGAAGGTTGTAAATCATGTGGCAACAGGCTAATTATGCAGTTTCTACCTCAGCTGTATAATTGCAGGAGCCTGGGGGCACTGGCTATAGATCCCTGAAATATAATTTAATGCAAAGAAATTTGTGTCTGCAATGCAATTAGTGCACATATGTTTTTGCAGTGTTAAATGGATATTGAGCTGCTTTTCATCTCACTACTTCATTGGTATAGCGTTTGCATTAAAGCTCTTGCAAATTCGTTTATGTGTGCTAAAACCTGCAAGCAGCTCTTTTAATATGCATTAACGTGTAAAAGCATTAGTGCACTTTAGTAACCTGGCTCCTAAATTTGATTTAAAAACTAAATAAAAGAAAACCAGTGCAGAGTGAAGATGCCCATGTCAAACTGCTCTTATACACAGGGATGACCATGTAGACACTCAGGAAACCTCCCACCATTTCAAGAATTATATACAGTGAGTTCATCCTGGCAAATTATAATCATATGTTGTACAATATTTTGAAGGAATCTAGCAATAGGAAGTAAAGGCTTAAAAATAATCAAAGCCATATTGATCTGGAAAATGTTATATACAAATATGTGTACGTTGGTGAGTGGAAGAAATTACCCTATTCCAAGGATGTACAGCTAATTTTTGTAGGTTCTTTGCCAGTAAATCTGCATTCACATGCAAAATGAACCTGTAGCAATTAAACATAAAGCTGACATCCCATTCATAATGCTGTTATCAGGTCATAATTACAAGTAAACATAAATGTATTTCTGCTAGCAAAGATTTTGGCACTGCCAAAACCCACTGAAAATTATAAATGCAGAAATAGTGTAGGGGAAGTCCTTTATTAACACTGGCTGGGCCAACAGTCACATGCGTAGGTTGCTGTCTTAAAAAGACACTTAGGTGCATACATTTTCCAACTTACTAGCATTTTTTCACTCCGGCTAATGATCTGGTGAAAGCAATGTTAAATGTGTTTCTTGTGTGGGTGGTTGGTCTGGATGAACTGGGGAGTGTTCAGACTGAAGATGACCTGGAGAAGGACCAGCAAACTGGTGGATTAATTTGTAAAACTGGTGATTTCACTCATGCACGTATGTTTTAAAATACACCAACTTACATGTGTAAATCCCAACTTCCATGAGTAAGCCCTACTTTATTTTCATGTGTAAAATATATGCACATATACTTTTAAAATAGGTGAGTAAAGTACGTGTTCAATGCATTGATATATGTTGTTTCAATGCATTGCATGTATTCATGTGTAAGCCTACATACGTGCATATGTGCCAGAGTAAACATACACATATTTTAGAGGATGCATGTATCAGATACATACAAACACATACACATACCCAAGAAGTACCCACAATGGCTCCTCCGCAAAGCTCTCTTCTTTTATCTGACACCAGGCCTGCCTCCTGCTATATTGTTTGTAAGGATGCTCCCCAAGGGCTGCCAGTATTGACATAACCCTCAGCGACTTCTGCAGTAACAAAGCTGCCTCTCCAACTACAATGCGAAACATAGGTGAATACACTACCAGAGCACTAGTATGCAGTCAGGTTTCAATGTCTGGCTCTGGGGCCACTCACATATCTTCTCCCACTGCAAAGGGCTTTCCTCCTGATACTTATGCAAGGCATCCTGCAGCTTCATCTGATGAGTAAGGTGCACACAGGGAGCTACTTCAAGAGGGCCTCCCTTTCCTAATTTCCCCCCTGTGTTTAACCATAAGTAATTACAAAAAGCAAAAAGATTTTTGACAAGGTAGAGAGAGCTCAATGCACATCCTCTCACCTAGCCACCATTTTGGATCTCCTTCCAAACGTTCTAAAACCCCAGCAATTCTTATTAATGGACCACATCCTCCAGCCACAATTCCACAGCTAACTTGTGTGTTGACTGAAAACAACACTCCCTTCATTTGTTTTAAATGTGCTACTCAGTTTCAGGGAGTGTTACTTAGTCTTGCTGCTGTCTGAAACAAGAAATAACTATTCCCTGTTAACTAGTTTCATACTACTCATTACTTTACAAATCACATTCCCTCTCTGTCGTTTCTTCTCCAAACTAAAAAAGCCCTAACTTGATGATGAGCCTTTCTTCATAGGGGAGCCATTTCATATTCTTTTATCATTTTAGTTGCCCTTCTCTGTACCTTTTCTAGTTCTGCTATATGTTTTTCGGAAAAGGCAATCAGAACTGCACACAATACTGAAAGTGTGGTCACACCATAGGTTTATACAGAGGCATTATGAAATTCTCAGTTTAGTTCTCTATTTCTTTCTGAATAATTCCTGATATTCTGTTTGCTTTTTTGACTGCTGCCGTACACTGAGTCGAGAATTTCCATGTATTGTCCACAATGACTGCAAGGTCCTTTTCCTGGCCAGCATTATAAACATATAGTGAAGATTATTTTCCCTATGTGTGGTACTTTACACTTGTCCACATTAAATTTCATCTGCCATTTAGATGCCAGGTTACCCAATCTTGTAAGGTCCCTGCAATTCCTCACAGTCTGTTCATGTTTTAACTACATTGAATAATTTTGTTTCAGCTGCAAATCTGATCACCTCACTCAGTGCTCCCCTTTTCTAGATTTTTAATGAATAAGTTAAACCATACTGGTCTCGGTACAGTTCCCTTGGGCACTCCAACATTTCTCTCTCTCCATTGTGAAAACTGACCATTTTCTCTCCTATAACCAGTTGCTTATTCACAATAAGACACTGTCTCCTATCCCATGAACATTTAGTTTTCTGCGAAGATTCTAATGAGCGATTTTATCAAATGCCTTCTGACAATCCAGATACACTGTATTGACCAGTTCACTTACAGCTGCACAGAATTGTAATGCTGTAGATTAGTGAAATACAACTTCCTTTTCTAAATCCAAGCTGGTTCTTCCCACTAGAGCAGTTGTAGACAACTCTGGTCCTGGAGAGCTAAAAACAGATCTGGTTTTCAGGACATCCCCAATGAATATGCACGAGACATATTTGCATACAATGGAAGCACTGCATACAAATATACCTCATGTGTATCTATTGTGGATGTCCTAAAAACCAGAGCTGTTTGTGGCAGTTCAGATCCAGCATTCCTACTGCAGCCCAAGAGCAGGGGTAGGCAAACTACAGCCCCCCAGGCCAGAAGCGGTCCCTCACCATATTTTTTTTACAGCTTGCCTACTTGTATCCTCAACTCCCTTATCTTTGGCCCGCCGATGCTGTCCTTGGATCTGTCTGTCTGAGATCATTGTCGATGGCCTGATGTCACGCTCATCAAAAAGATCAAGAATGGCAGCAGGAGCCAGAGTCATTCAATCTGAGGTATCAGAGTGGAAAACACCCCCAGCAAACTCCATCCCTCGGGGACCAAGAGTGGACGAAAACCCTGGGGCCACCAGCGGCTGAAAAACAAAAGGGAAGAGAGAGGCTTGGGCAGACCTCATCCAGCCAGGCTGCCTCCAGTGGGTCTCCCATTCAGCCAGTTGGTAATTGATCTCCCACTTGTTTACCTAAATGCCCTGCCCATTTCCGCATGCTCAGTCATCCCTGCCAGTTGGAAAACATTGGGGCAAGAATAAAATCTTTAACCCCACCCTGCCTCCTCTCTTTCCCTGCTGGGTGGGAAGGCCAGAAGATGGTTGTGTCAACAAAGCCCAGCAGCTACATCAGAAGGGGGCCATTTAAGGCATTGCTTCATGGGCTGAGAAAGAATATATAGATAGATAGATTTTTTTTCTTTTAGAATTCTTGCATTTTGGGGGGAGATGATTTCTTTTCTAAGCCCCGCAATAAGGAACCATTCAAAGAGGGAACATTATGCTGTAAGTGGCAAAAAGATGGGTGGTACGGTATTTGGTGAACCAGCAATCACCCCTGTCCCCTCCCCCTCCATGCTTTTAATGCCATTATACTGTTCCAAATACCTATACACCCTGCTGCTCCTTTGAAAAAGAAAAGCATTGAAAATATAATGGCAGAAAAAGACCATATGGCCCAACCATCCAATTAATTTACTATTATAATTCTCATCACTTCCTTAGAGATCCCCTGTATTTATCCCATGCTTTCTTGAATTCAGATATTGTTTTTGTCTCCACCATTTCCACTGGGAGGCTGTTCCACACATCCACCACCCTCTCTGTAAAGAAATATTTCCTAAGATTACTCCTGAGTTTACCCCTTTCAACCACATCTCATTGCCCTTTGTTCTAGAGCCTCCTTTCCATTGAAAAAGGCTCACCTTCCGGCATGGAAACATTTGAGATATTTGAATGTCTCTATCCTATCTCCCCTATCTCGCCTTTCCTCTAGGGTATACATGTTTAGATCTTTAAGTCTATCCCCATATGTTTTAGAATGAAAACCACTGACCATTTTAGTAGCCACCCTCTGGACCGATTCCATCCTGTTTATATCATTTTGAAGGTGCGGTCTTCAGAATTGTACACAGTAGGGATGTGAATCGTTTTAGGACGATTAAAATTATCGTCCGATAATTTTAATATCGTCTTAAACCGTTATGGAACACAATACAATAGAGATTCTAACGATTTATCGTTATAAATCGTTAGAATCGTGAGCCGGCACGCTAAAACCCATCCCCGACCCTTTAAATTAAATCCCCCACCCTCCCGAACCCCCCCCAAATAACTTAAACATTTCCTTGCCAAATCCTACCTCCTTCAATCCCCCACCCTCCCGAACCCCCCCCCCCCCCAAATGACTTAAATTACCTGGGGGTCCGGAACGGCAGCAGTCTGGAACGGGCTCCTGCTACTGAATCTTGTTGTCTTCGGCCGGCGCCATTTTCCAAAATGGCGCCGAAAAATGGCGGCGGCCATAGACCAACAGGATTCGACGGCAGGAGGTCCTTCCAGACCCCCGCTGGACTTTTGGCAAGTCTTGTGGGGGTCAGGAGGGCCCCCCCAAGCTGGCCAAAAGTTCCTGGAGGTCCAGCGGGGGTCAGGGAGCAATGTCCCGCCGCGAATCGTTTTCCGTACGGAAAATGGCGCCGGCAGGAGATCGACTGCAGGAGGTCGTTCAGCGAGGGTTCCGGCGCCTCGCTGAACGACCTCCTGCAGTCGATCTCCTGCCGGCGCCATTTTCCGTACGGAAAACGATTCGCGGCGGGAAATCGCTCCCTGACCCCCGCTGGACCTCCAGGAACTTTTGGCCAGCTTGGGGGGGCCCTCCTGACCCCCACAAGACTTGCCAAAAGTCCAGCGGGGGTCCGGAAGGACCTCCTGCCGTCGAATCCTGTTGGTCTATGGCCGCCGCCATTTTTCGGCGCCATTTTGGAAAATGGCGCCGGCCGAAGACAACAAGATTCTGTAGCAGGAGCCCGTTCCGGACCGCTGCCGTTCCGGACCGCAGCTGGACCACCAGGTAATTTAAGTCATTTGGGGGGGTTCGGGAGGGTGGGGGATTTAATTTAAAGGGTCGGGGGTGGGTTTTAGCGGGTTTTAACGATTTTAACGATATATCACGATATTTTACCCCCCCAAACGGCAACAATACGATTCCCTCCCCCTCCCAGCCGAAATCGATCGTTAAGACGATCGAGGACACAATTCACATCTCTAGTACACAGTATTTATTCCAAGAAGTCTCACCAGGGAGCTATACAGGGGCAATATCACCTCCCTTTTTCTGCTGACTTTTCCTCTCCCTATGTAACCAATCATCTTTCTGGCTTTTACTGTTGCTTTATCCACCTGTTTGGCCACCTTATGATCATTAGATAGAATTACTCCCAGATCCCAATCTTCTTTTGTGCTTAGAAGAATTTCACTTCCAATACTGTACCTTGGGTGTTTGCATCCTAAATGCATTATGCTGCATTTTTAGCATTAAATCCTAGCTACAAGATCTTAGACCATTCCTTGAGCTTCGCTAGGTCCCTCCTCATGTTTTCCACTCCTTCCTGACTGTCCACCCTGTTACAGATTTTGATATCATCAACAAAAACACAAACCTTTCCCGTCACCCCTTCCGTTATGTCTCTCACAAAAATGTTGAAAAGAACCGGTCCCAGGACTGATCCCTGAGGCAGACTGCTAGCAACAGCCCCTCCTCATGGAAAACTCATGACTACTACCCTCTGTTGCCCCCCACTTAGCCCATTTCTAATCTAGTCAGTCACTCTAGGATCTATACCAAAGGTGCACAATTTATTTATAAGTTTTCTGTGCAGAACCGTGTCAAAGGTCTTCCTGAAATCTAAGTACACTACATCTCGCACTCTCCTTTGATACAACTTTCTGGTCACTAAATCAAATTAATTAGATTTGTCTGATAAGATCTACCTCTGTAAAACCGTGCTGCTTCACATCTTGCAATATTTGTTAAGCAATTTTGCTTTTTCCTCATTAGCTTCTACATATTCCTTCCCTTCACTTTTGAGTCTCACAATGCCACTTTTGCACTTCCTTCTTCATCAATATATCTAAAAAAAAAAAAAAAAGTCTTGTCCCCTTCATTTTACCGTATTTGCTGTTTTTTCTTCTATTTGAATTTTTGCAGTCCTGACTACTTCTCCAGCTTCTTTTAATTTTTCCAGATCCTGTCGCCTGTCTTCCTCTTTCTGCGATTTCTTATAGTTTATGAACGCTAACCTTTTCTCCTCTACCTTTTCAGCTACTTCTTTAGAGAATCATAACGGCCTCTTTTCCCTCTTCCCTTTATTTACTTTCCTAAAAAAAGATTAGTTGCCCTTATATCTCCTTTTAGTTTTGTCCACTGCCTTTCTACTTCCCTTAGATTTTCCTATCCAGCTAACAACTCCTTGAGGTACGCCCCCATTTTGAGAAAGTTTTCCTGAAGTTCAGGACCCTCACCTTAGAATGAACCTTCATCTCTTGTGTCCTAATATTGAACCACACCATCCGGTGGTTACTGGATCCTAGATGATCATCCACTACAACATCAGAAATACTGTCCCCATTGGTAAGCACCAGGTCCAGGATCACCCCCTCCCGCATGGGTTCTGTTACCAGTTGACAGAACAGTTAAGCCTACAGCACCTGGTATTCCCAGGCAGTCATCCAACCAAGTACTAATCAGGCCCAAGCCTTAGTTTCCAAGATCAGATGAGATCAGGTATATTCAGGGCAGTGTGGCTCCTTAAGGCCTGGAGCCTGATGTCTCCTGCTTCTGCCTCCAGTTTTAATTTTCTTTTTTTCATGAACAGTTAATACAAACTATAGCTGTGCCTCCTCCCCAACCCAAGCACACAAACTAAGCAGATGTGACCTGAAGTTTACTGAAGAGGAGAGAAGAGAAAAGAAGAGGAAAATATTGTGTTGGAGTGGGAGAAAGAGGAAGTGTGTGTATGTGTTGAGTAGGAAAAGGGAGTGATAAAGAAAGCATGTGTGTGAGTAGGAAAGGGGAGTGTGGAGAGAGAGGAAGAGGAAGAATGTGTGTGAGAGGGCGAGGGAAGTGTGAGAGAGAGAGGAAAGTGTGTTTGAACGGAAGGGGTAGAAGAGAGCACAAGACAGTATGTGAGTGGGATAGGGGAGTTTGACAGGAAGAATGTGAAATAAATGTGAGAGAGACAAAATGTTTGTAAATAGGAGAGGGATGTGTGAGAGAGGAAAAGAGTGAGGTGAGTGAGAGAGTAGAATATGAGAGAGAGAAGAAGTGTGTTTGAGTGGGAGTGGTAAAAGATAGAAAGAGCAAGACAGTGTGTGAGTGAAAGAGGAAGTATGAGAGAGGAAAAGAGTGTATATGAATGGGACAGGGGAGTGTGGGAGAGAGAACATGTGTGTGTGTGTGTGTGTGTGTCTGTCTGTCTGTCTGTATGAAAGGGGAGAGAGAAAAAGTGTGTGTGTGTGTGAGTGAGGGGAGTGTGAGAACTGTATCTGACATATGAGCTCAGAGGGGGACCCTTCACTTCCCTTCACCGCTCGAGGAGCTTCCAAGGGGCACCCCACCCTGGCCTCTGATACAGCCAAGAGCCAAAGATGTGTTCCCGGTTGAAAAAAGTTTGCCCACCCCTGCCCTAAATCATGGTAGCAAATATTTCTTCTCTTACTGACAGATCCTTACCTCACTCATTCTCTTCCAACTGAGCTCGATTAAGGTACTCATTGTCTGAGCTCAGCTACAGCCCAGCAGGGGATCAGAGGCCAGCTGGAAACACAGCACTTAAAAACTGGTTCCCAAAATGCAGGAAAAAAAAAATGTAATTGAAAAGTTATTTTTACCCCGAAGGATATAAAGTAGTATTTAATACACTAAGACATATACATTTGCCATAGCATCTCCATATATAAACAATTTTTCATTGGTTAAATTAAACTTTAAAAAAGAAAAAAGTAAGAATATATCCTTTTACTTTCATCCCACACTAGCAAATGGATAAATCCATAGTGGCATCACAGTTAGGCGGCTGTGTTAATATACAAACAAAAACAAAAAGTACGCAGTGACAAAATTATTGCACAACTCCATTTCTACAATTCCCAGGAGTTTACATCAAGACAAATGGTGCTTGTAACCTTCTGTCTGGGTAATGCCATAAAATATGTTGGCAGTGCCTTTCTGATGAGACCGTTTGATTGCTGATATGTAACGCCCAGTTTAGACAATGCACTAACTGCATCTGAATTTGATATCATCACAGAAATAAATCAGTATCAAACAACCTGATTACGTAATTTGGGTTTTTCCAGCTCATAAAACCAGGGACGATAACTTTCAAACTGGCGTGCAGGTGCATATGTGCGCATGTTCGTCAGCCTGTGCCCAGGGACGAGACTATTTTATAACCTATGCGCATATATTTGCGCATGTTATAAAATAGCCTGGCTGTCTGAACAAGTGTGCCCAATTTTAAGTGGATGCGTGCCTGTGTGCGCAAATCCTGTTTCTGCCGCGTAAGTGAGGGGATTTTAAAAGGGACGCGTACCGACACATTTTCCAGTTTGTTCCCGGTTCGCCTGATTAACAGATAGGTCCTCCAACCACCCCTGGTTTGATAGCCTGTACACCCCCCCGTTACCCCAGACTTTGTAAACCCCTCCAAAATGGCTTGTTATCTTTTATTACTTACATGCCATCCAAAGCAGAAGCAAAATTATGCGGCAGGGGCCTCAGCACACACCCATGTACCGCCCGTGCTCCGTCCAGACCACACCCACATCCTACCCCTTTTTTAGAAGTTACGAAATGTGCATGCAGTGATATTTACTCGTGTATCTGGGCGGCTTTTAAAATCCGCTCGGCGCACGCGAGCCCAACACATTTGTGTATCCCCTAATTAATGTGTGCGTCGGACTTTTCAAATTCACCTTCTAATGCATAAAGTTGAATTGGTCCCTGTATGCACAAGAGTCAGGATTTTATCAAGTGACAGCTAATGTTCTAGGACATGTCTCCTCTTGCATTATTGTAACAAATCAACTTGACAGAAAGCCACTTCATGTAAATAATAAATGAATAAATAAATTTAACAGGACTTGTGCTGCACTCAAACTGAAATAGTAGAACATGCAGTTCTGCTATCAACTGTGCTGAAGTATTATTTGGTTTTCATCCTATTTATGTCTTTTACAATTACACAAACACACTCTGTGTCATTGAAGTGTGATTAACATACTGCTAGCTATGTTCATCAGTCATCCTACAGGAGCATGCATAATTTCACTACAATAAACATCCTGCCGTTTCTTACTTAGCTGCCTTGTGTACCTAACATTCAGCGAGGTATATATGATGAGTGTCACAAAGTGACTTCTTCATCCAAGAAAAAGAATTATAAGAACCGAGTTTGGCAGCGTATGTGTGCCAAACGGCCTCACTCTGATGCATCACTCATCTTCATGGTCACATTTTATAATGTCGGCTTAAACTGGCTTTTGCATGGTTTGAATTTTGGGGTAAAAAAATGTTAAATACAATCTTCCATTAGCATGGTTTTCTGTGACAGAGGTGAATAGAGTTGTATGAAATCACCAATTGAAAAAAAAAAATGTTCTTCCCTTCCAAGCTATTTCACCTTTTCACCCCATGCTCACAAAAGCACTTTACAAATGACTGTACAAATCTGGATCCCTGGAGATCATCAGACGTCTTTCTCTCAAACTCATTCTCTAAGAAGGGATTCAGTGTTTGGTCTGGATTTAGCTCTAAGAGAAAAAGAGCCAAGTACAGTAACAAGAGGCAAGTGTTCATATAGTTGGTTTATCAGATTGATGCCAATAATGATTTCCTGATAGTGGGGCAAAGTCCCGATTACATATTGCAAAGTATCTATACTTATAACCAGCCTGTAAAGCATGTGTCTTGCTAGCTAATAAGGCTCATGGTCATGTTTACAACTTATGTGCACCTGCTTGTTAGCTCAGCTGTTTAAGTCTTCTCCTAATGAGCAATTTAACAGGAAAAAAAGTCATTTTTTATCTCTGGAGGAATCTGGACTATTTCTTTTTGCTTGTGCAGCATGGATGAACGCATCTCAGAAATGACCTCTGAACCATTACCCAGGCCTGGGCCTACTTATATTAACAAGCATTGCTTCACTACTTTGCAGGACATTGACAATGACCAATTGATTTCACATTGCTTTTCACTGGAATTGACTATGATTCTGTTTTCTCATTTCTCCTACACATTATTGGGCTGGGAGCTTTTTTGTCTTTTTGTGAAAACATTCACCAGATTTTGACTGCACAAAAGGTTTTACTTTAAATCCTGTGATGAAAAAATGGTAAACAATATTAAAATCTTGCAAAACTGTTTGCAAAATGAGAAATTGACATCACATATCCTTGGATGTGAGTGATATGTTACTTCCTGTTACAACTCTTGGGGAAGCCTCTGAACCTTAGTATTAGATTTCATCTGTTTTGTTTGGTGCTAATCATCCATTCTGTAATGCAGAGTTCTAACAGCCATATAGGTGCCACAGAAATCCAGGATTTTATTAGATTGTGAATGTGATAAATTTTATTGATCCAACATAAGATCATTCAATTATTCTTATGTTGGTTTAACAAAAGTTATCACAACCTATTTATTTATTTAAAAAGGACTTATTGAGCGCGTCCTTCAAAGTTCAGGGCGGGTTACAATAGAAACATGCATTCTATTATAAAATAATCACAATAGGGTAATAAATATAATGGTTAAAATAAAGCATAAAGGAAAATTAACTGTCATACAAGAATAGAATTGAAAGGAAAAACCTAAATGGTTTAAAGAAAATTGGACTGTGGACATATGTGATGGCGAAAAGTATTTATAGTCTGTTAAGATCTTTATATGCCTGATTGAATAGATGGTATTTCAAAGCTTTTTTGAAGTTCCTAGCACCAGGTATAGATCTTATGTGGAGTGGTATAGAGTTCCATATTATGGGGCCAGCGATGGAAAAAGCACGCTCACGAGTTGCTGAGAGTTTGGTTGATTTTGGCAAGGGTATTTTGAGTGGAAATTGGTTTTGTGATCTAAGATTTTGTGCAGGAATACATAAGTGAAAAACTGCATGCAACCATGGACTGTTGACATGGTGGATTAGATTGTGTATTGTGGAAAATGTTTTATATATTATCCTCCATCGTATGGATAGCCAGTGGAATGAATGGAGTACACTAGTGATATGATCATGTAGTCTAGTATTAGTCAGTAGATGAGCAGCTGAGGTTTGCACAAGTTGTAGTGATCTTATTGTAATGTAGACAGAGGAAGACCGACATAGAGAGAGTTACAGTAGTCAATATTAGTGTTATGCCAGTTGACCACTCAGACCGTTGCCGACCGTGCTTACCCACCTCTGCAATGGATCCACGGCCCTGGAGACGCCAAGAGCACTGCCGCTGCCGAAGCCACGCCCCTTGACGTCGTCTGGACGTGCATGGCGACATCAACCCTTCATTTAAAGGGTCCAGCGCGGGAAATACCTGCGGCCAGCCCCGGAAGTTCCCCACTCCTGTGGGGTATTTAAATCTGCTCTTTTTGCTGCTATTTGAGTTAACAAGGATTGGATTCTGGTCTAAGCAGCTCTGCTGCTTCTTGCTGTTGCTAGAAGCTCTCTTCACCCTCTGGGGTTTTCTTCTAACTTGGGTACCCGCTCCTCGGGGGCTCTTAGCTTATTTACAGGCACCTATCCTGATTCCAGGTACTCGCTCCTCGAGGATCTGTGTTGTCCATCCTGGTGCCTGCTATCTATTCTCCTACCTGCTGGAACACTACCTATCAGCTACAGAGAGTGAGTACAACTTCTCCCAGTTTGTTCATCTACATCTACACCACCATTGTGGAACGGGTCTCCTCTGCCGAGGATCACAGACTGTTGCTACCTATCCTCTCTCTACTGCTCATTGGGAACTCTATCTACGTAGCTACATGGGAGTGTGTTCTAACATCTGCCAGTCTGTCTCTCCTACAGTGCCTCTGGATATCTGCATCAGGGCCTTATACCACCATTGTGGGATGGGTCTCCTCCGCTGAGGATCACAGACTGTTGCTATCTAATCCACTCTCTACTGCCACCTCTGGTGAACCATACAAGCTGCATAGTAAAGATATATTCTCTGTGTTTGTGCATCTGAGTCTAGCCTGGTGCTACAGTTTCCTACGGGGCTCCTCCCCGTGGGAGACACTATCACTGTTGCCCCTAAGAATCCACCAAACACCTCAATATCAAAAAAATTAGTAAGAAACAGGGATTGAAGTACAGTTCTAAAGTCATCATGTTCAAGTAAGGGCTTAATGTGCCTAAGAAGACAGAGCTTGTAGTATGAAGTCTGAAGTACTGATTTAATATGCATTTTCATGTCTAGTTTGGGGTCAAAGATAATTCCAAGATTACGAACAGATTGTGAGATTTGGAGTATAGTATTCTGAAGACAGAAAGTTGTTGGTGGATCAGCAAAAGCAGGATTACCAAGAATTATTATTTCTGTTTTTGACAGGTACAGACAGAGCTTATTGAGACAGCCATTTGTTGATCAAGGATAAGCAAAGAGAGATTAACTGGGATGTTAAATGCCTAGTCTAGTATGTTGGAAAAAAGAACCAAATGTCATCAGTGTAAAGCCAGTATGAGAGACCAAGAGCAGCAAGAAATTTATAGAGAGGTGCAAGATAAATGTTGAATAGGATGGCTGAAAGGGCTGATCCTTGCAGAATGCCCATATTGATTGGTAACCTTGTGGAGATTGTAGTCTGAAGACAAATTTGTTGTGAGCGGTCCTGTAAATAGGATTTAAACCAAGAGAAGACAGTGCCTGTAATAAATATGCTAATGAGTCAAGAGAGGAGTATGTCATGATTAACAGTGTCGAAATTAGAAGAGAGATTTAAAAGAATGAGAACATATGATGTTCCAGAATCAAAACCACGATTAATTATATCGGTGCTTGATAAGAGTAGCATTTCGGTGCTGTGGTGAGATTGAAACAAAATTGATACTGGTCCAAGATAGAATGTTCGTTTAGATAACTGGGGAGCTGTTTTAAGACTACTGATTCAATGATTTTAGAGAGAAAAGGGAGGGAGGAGATACGACGGAAGTTACTAAAGTCAGGGTCAATAATAGTTGGGGGGTTTTTTGGAACGGGTGTTATAGATGCAGTTTTTAAATTGTCAATTTTTCAGAAAGCTTTGCCATATAAAAAAACAATAGTAAACATTTATGTCACAATAACTCAGCATTCCATGGGTAGGTAACTGGAAAAAGAAAATGAACTTGCTTTTGCATCTTAAGTATTCACTGAAGGTTAAATTAAATCTGTCCTCTTAGTATATAGAAGTGTTTACATTACAAATAGTTATAATTTAACAGGTTTTAATTACAGTTTAACTGATTTTGGGCATGCTTGGGACTGATAGGGCAGTGATGGGAAAGGGGGGGGGCTGTGAATTCGAACAGAGGACAGAAGGGGTGGCAAACTGCTGTTACATTGTGTATGGGAATTTAAATGTTCATCTACCCAACGAGGAAGAATCACAATTGGGTAGATTAGATGGACCAATCTGTTGTTCTTCTGCTGTCATTTACTAACAGGCCGATACAGTACAGGTTTGGACGCGCGTTTTTGACGCACTAGCTTTACCCCTTACACAGTAAGGGGTAATAGCGCGTCAAAAACGCGCATCCAACCCCCCCCGAAACTAATAGCACCTGCAACATGCAAATGCATGTTGATGGGCCTATTAGTTATTCCCGCGCGATATAGAAAGTAAAATGTGCAGCCAAGCCGCACAATTTACTTTCAGAAATTAACACCTGCCCAAAGGCTGGTGTTAATTTCGTCCGGCACCGGGGAAGTGTACAGAAAAGCAGAAAAAAACTGCTTTTCTGTACACCCTCCGACTTATTTTCATAGCGATATTAAGTCGGAGGCCCCAAAAGTAAAAAAAAAAGTAAAAATTAAAAACAAAAAAAATTAAAAATCGGCCCGCGGGTCGGAAGACAGACGCTCAATTTTGCTGGCGTCTGTTTTCCGAACCCATGGCTGTCAGCGGGTTTGAGAACCGACGACGGAAAAATTGAGAGTCGGCTGTCAAACCTGCTGACAGCCGCCGCTCCTTTTACCGCGGGCCCTAATTTGCATAGGTCACCCTCCTGAATCACGCGCCCAGGAGAGTGGCCTGTGCGCACGCCGGGAGAGCAGGTGCCTGCCAGCACTCCCGCGCATTTCTCTATATCGGCCTGTATGTTACTAAGTTGCCCTAGCAACACAATGGCCTGAAACAGAGAAGCATAGCATATTATGTTGATTTTGCTTACACTGGCGAAGTCTCTGAATGAGCACTTGTAAGTTGGATTTCTTACAACATGTGGTACAATAGGATCCTCCTATAAAGAACTCTGCTATACATTTTCTGATGTAGTCATCTTTTCTTGAACTCTTGTCCTTTCCATTAGGCAAACAAAATTGTACATCAAACTGAACAAAACCCCTGTAATGCTGAAAAATCACTGGGAAGCACAAGGTTAATGTAACAGAAACATTATTTTAATTCCTTCCCTTCTAACCCAGCCTTGTAATATGAAACCTCTGAAACGCATGGACCACTATGCCTCTGGAACCTAAAACCCATATTTTTCTCCATAGCACAATTTGTTACGAACATAAAAGATCATAATTCTACGAATTCAAAATAAAATGAAACAGAAGTGACATAAATGACATAGTAGAACTGTACTTTGGGAAAACACATTAAGAAAAAAGAAGAAAGATCTGAGTCAGGCAAACTTGCAGGGATTAAAAATGGTAAATGTGACTGCATGGGAGACCAAGGCTCAATCTTCCCTCGAGTTTGGTTTCAGTTCCTTGGATCAGCTGAGGCTGAGGATGCCGCAGGGGCAGTGTCCACAATTACTGCAAGATTATCATGCAACAGCATCACTTGCTAACTAGCAAAGTATACATTTTTCAGATTATGAAGGAAACAGTGGTCTCGTGTGAAAAGTCTCCTGGTGCCTTAACCCCCATTGGGCCATTGGAATGTTGGGAAACAAGCTCTTATAAAGAGTGGAAGCAGAGTGAAAAAAGAAAAAATGTTGAGATTGGGCAGTGATCGAGAAAGAAATGAGAGATTACAAGTAGACTGGTAAGGAGAAGAGATAAAGCCAAATGGTTTTAAAAGCAAATCATTTTCAAGATCCAGCCTAAGAATAAGTTCTAGACTGATTTGCAGTAAGTGCACTAACTGATTAGGCCTTCTAAGCAGTGTGGATCCCTTGATGGAATTTAAAAGCTATGAAGAGCACAGCATGTAACTACTGAATATTGCCAATAATAAAATCTGTACCATTAGAAAACTGGATTTTTGCAGTTTTGAGAATGTTCTCTCTCACAAAAGGTACATTGAAAAAAAAAATCAAAACTAATACCTACTATAATGTGGCTAATGGTTAATTATCTTGAATGGACTCTACTGTGATTTCCAGCTGTGCAATATTATCTGTGAAAATGTTACAGCCATTTTGGGGCAGCCCTCACTGTAAACAATGCTGTGAAATAAAGAAAGGAAAAATATGCTTGACATTAAGATTTATAGACGTAGAGATGATGTTTAAGAGCATTTTCCAAGTACAAATTACCCACATAACTATAAATAACAGTTATTATCTCTTTCATGGAATAGTTCATAATGCCCAATCAGGAAAATAAACACAAAGACACAAAAATCCCCACATGACTGGAGAACTAAGGTGTGGATTTAGAGTGCTTAAGAAACAGGCAAGTTGAGCTTAGCTATAAGCTACACTTGGGCTCCTAAGAAGGAACTGGAGTTGGGATCACTAGAAATTAAAGACCTTAGAATGTATAACATATAGAAACATAGAAATGATGGCAGAAAAGGACCCAACAGTCCATGCAGTCTGCCCAGCAAGCTTATAGCAGCATCCGTTGCACCTTACAGGTCTCCCCTATAATGGTGCCAAGGAAAACATTCCCATTATATAACACCTATGTCCTGGGGAATTGCCCGGCTTAAGGGAATACTCTGCTGTGGTCAAGGGTAGCATCACTGCAGTGGGACTGTGTTGTCTCCTTTCCCCATTTTCTTTTAAATTAAAAGGTTTGCTACTTATAAGAACATGTTCACAGTGTGACCTGGTTACATCTTTTCGAAAGAATACACCATTGGAACAGTCCTTATGTGAACAAAGAAGCAGAACATGCTCGTTAGCAAATCTCAAGTCTAACTATGAGTCCCGTAGCAGAGAGCCCTTGTCATTAGTGGGATCATGAAAGAGATCTGTTAGGGGCTTGCAGTGTATCTTCAGCTGTCACTTGAGAGTTTCCATGGCTTGTCAGAACCAGTCGAAAGATTGCCAAAGAAATGTTTCAGTAACTAATTTTCTAACAAGTAACGTATTTAGAGCACTGAGCAAAATATACCATGATTAAAAAAGCATGCTTTGGCTTTGTGCTCAACCAAACATTGTGGAGGATTCCAAGCAGCTGGTCTCAGAATTATCTCAACAATTTAAACGTTATGGGCTGAATTCATTACAGATATTTGTGCCTGGGGGTGGAAGAATGCATGCTCTTGACTGGGGAATAAATTATCTCCTGCGATTTAGTGCCTCCTCTCCTCATGATACCTTTGACTATATGTGTCCCTTCCCCTCTAATAATTTATTCAGATTGTTTGGGAGGAGGGGTTTCTTTTGTTTGGTGTTATTTTGCTGTCTGTGATGGCAATAAAAAAAAAAAAATCCTCTGGACCAATTAGTACCTGGATTAGGGATGATGTTTACTTTGTGACCGCCAGTGGCAATATTTTTACACCTCTTTATTTAGACTAAAAGAGCCACTTAGTTCTGCAAAATTCTTGAGCAGCCTAGATGCCAAAATACGTTTTCTCATGCTTCAAAAAAGATATTGAGGATAGTCCAGGGCGTGTTCAACCTTTTTTCTTGTGCATAATGTTTTGCACACCTCTGAATTTTAGTAGCGAGAGGTGATACAATTTAAGCAGGAGAAACAGAGCTAACATGGTAAGTGATATGTACCATCACAGGAGTGACCTGGGTTTGATTTCCAGGTCAGGTCTGAACTTGGAAGGGAAAATAAAAATAGGGGGAAAACCCTAGGTCCTTGTGAATGAAGATCCCTGGTCCCACAACCCAATAGCAACTGGCTCTGATTGAGCTGAGAGCCCAAAGGGGCAGAAAGAAACTGCCTGGCCAGTAAAAAATAAGCAGAGTCCCCCATGTTTGTGGGTGATCTTACACACACGGGTAGATTTTCAAACAGCGCGATTTGGCGTACTTTTGTTGGCGCATCAGGCGCCAACAAAAGTACGCTGGATTTTAGTAGATACGCGCGTAGCCGCGCGTATCCGCTAAAATCCTGGATCAGTGCACGCAAGGCTTCCGATTCCGTATAGCCGGCGTGCGCCGAGCCGCGCAGCCTACCTCCATTCCCTCCGAGGCCGCTCCGAAATCGGAGCGGCCTCGGAGGGAACTTTCTTTTGCCCTCCCCTCACCTTCCCCTCCCTTCCCCTACCTAACCCACCCCCCCGGCCCTGTCTAAACCCCCCCCTTACCTTTGTCGGGGGATTTACGCCTCCCAGAGGGAGACGTAAATCCCCGCGCGCCAGCGGGCCGCTAGCGCGCCGGGACGCAACCTGGGGGCGGGTCCGGAGGGCACGTGGCCGTGCCCTCCGGACCCGCCCCCAGGTTGCGTCCCGGCGCGCGTGGCCGCCCCCGGACCGCCCCGGGCCGTAACCACGCCCTCGGACCCGCCCCCGAAACGCTACGTCCCGCCCCGAAAACGCCGCGCGGATCGGGCCCGCCCCCGACACGCCCCCCTCGGAAAACCCCAGGACTTACACGAGTCCCGGGGCTCTGCGCGCGCCGGTAGGCCTATATAAAATAGGCGCACCAGTGCGCAGGGCCCTGCTCGCATAAATCCGGGCGGATTTACGCGAGCAGGGCTCTTAAAATCCGCCCCACAGGTTTTACTGTACATCACTAGTTATAGGGAATGTACTGTTTTATAGATGTGCCTTTGTTTTAAACAAAATAAAAATGCGATGAAAAACCTATCTTTCATTTCATTTAAAAACAAAATGAAAAACCCCTCTGAAATACATATTTTTTGCAATGACTTTCATTTTGGAAAGTCCACAAAAAAAAGGATAAAACTAAGAACCTGCAAAACAGCAAAATTAACTTTTCCCATCACCCCTAGGCCTTCCCTATAAGTCTTCCTCACCCTCCCAGAGGCCTGTTACCCCCTTCCTACAGTCTGCAAAATAGAAAGGGGCAGTAGTGATTTCCAATCACTCCTGCCCCGCTGGTTCTGCTTTGAAAATGGTGCCGGCCCAGTCGCTCCTGCCCCAGGAAGGGGGTGAGACACTTTTGAGGGCAGGCCTGACTTTAGGCCTAGGCAATGTAGGCAATTGCGTAGGGTGCCAAATTTTGAAGGTGCCAAACATTCAGACCATAGAAGAACTTGCTCCTGTTTGGTTTTGGGCTGTGTGCCATCACTGCTTCAAAGGGGCACTCTTGTGGCACTCTGCCTGTGAGTGCTACAATCTTAAATAAATTTGGCCTTGTCTGTGGAGTGGGAGGGCTTATGGGGAAGGCCTGTTTTGGTGCCAGGTGCACAGTTTATTTTTGTTTTGTTTTTTTCTTTTGGGAATTTTGTTGTAATTTAACGTTTATTTCAGTTCAGTAAATGAAACAAACAAAAATAAATATTAAATGAACCAGAACACAAATTAAAAAAAAAAACAAAACCTACCCCAAATGAAAAATGGAACAAAATAATTTTCCTTGCATTGCCCTACTGTATTTTAAAAAGCAGAATGAAACTACTGCTTTAATTTTAATTTCTTTCGTTTTTTACCCAGCAACTTGCGCGCCAGGAAACCATTGCCGGCCCTGGGGTTGGAGGGGCGCCTCCCCTGATGCATACCATTAGTGTCAGTCTTTGATGAGAAGGAACCACCATGGTAGCAGCTGTTGCCTTTCCTTCCTTGCTGGACCTCAGCGCACCAAGGGATGGGGGATCCGAACCCAGGATTTCCCACGCCATTAGTGCACAGCCTGAACCACAGGGCAAACCAACAACACCAGGCTGTTAACCTCAGTTTGCAAGTCAAGAAAATACTGTAGTACTACATCATTTTAAGCCTCTTTTACTATTTTTTGCCATGCTCCTTGGATCTTTCTTAAAAGTATCTGCTTTGTCTAGTTGAGAACTGGTGAGTTTTCTTCTGTGCTATGTATAATCACATCAGCTGCACGATATCCCTTTAAGTTTTCCCTGCAGTTCCCATTAGTCTCCTTGCTTTCTCTATTTTTTTTTTTCAGTTCTTTAACAGAGATTAATGTGTTTTGGTCTACAGCAGAATGACTAAAAAGCACCAGCCTAATAGTGGACCTAAAGTGAAATAGCTTTTCATTCATGAAGTGTTGTCTAACAGTGACACCCTTTGGTAAGACGCTCCACAAAGGTCAGAAGGAAGAATGATTTCATGCTCAAAACATGCAAATGTGATTGCAATTATTGCATACATAAATTGGTAACATACTTTTTGTGACCGTTTAGCTTAACAACTTTGTGAGTCTTCCAATACTAATTGAAATATCCTTCATCTTACTTCAGAATTACTTTTTTTCTTTCCATATTTTGCAGGGAAATGAAACATTTTAAAAGCAAGTAAAATATATCGTATCCATGGAATTTATCCATGAAAACCATTCTGTCTTAAGGCTAAACATCTTTGTAGTAAATCGTTGAAGGAGAAGATGGCTGGTTTCTGGTTTCTTCTTGCACTCCCTCCTTAAATGAGTCCTGCTGGTCTTTTCCCTCCCTTGAGGATTAAAAGAATTATGTAGGGGAACTTTATTTCCCATGCCTGGGGTGGGGAGGTGTCCTGATGTTAGCATGTGGGAGTGCTGTCAAACCAGCAGGCTGATGTCTGAGGATCTGCACCAGCCTGTCATCTACTAGACAGTTAAAGCAGGGCTTTAAAAAAAAACAAAAAAAAAACATTTAAAAAAAATGTAATGAATGAGTGCAGTCAGCTACTGATCCAACAGAAAAGTAGATAGCAGCCAGAGGAGACTTGGAGCTTCAGGGAAGATGGCCAAAGATATGGAAAATCTTCAGGCCACCCAACCACATTGAAGGGTTAATCCAGCGATTGGATGGACTAATTCTTTAACCTTTCTACCTTTCCACAGCTGTATTCTGACATAAGGTTGAGGGAGGAAAACTCATCTTATCCGATTGCTGGCCATGCACCAAAACAGTATGAATTCTTATCTTCTCTGCTAGTCATCTGTTTCCTGTCTAAATCTACTGAGCTCCTAATCCTATAAAGCTTCTTGAATAGGGCCTACAGAGCTCAATTTCATTAATCAGAAAAATATTGTTAGCTTACCAGACAGTTCACTGGTGTATAAGCAAATGGAACCGAGCCCAGATATAGCCATCCAATGTACCTTAAGGTCATAGAGAAAACTATTCAGGTGTGGAGAATGCATGCTAAGAACTTCACCTAACATTTGCCACCAATATGGTATATTCCTGGGTACCAGCTGAAATCTAGTCAAGGGACATTTCTAGTTGTCTTGTCCTTCAGAATAATGGGCAGAGTTTGGCTGCAGACCAGAGCATTTTCAATTGTAGCACCTACATTTTGGAATCTATTACTGGTGGATATTAGGTCACAAAGAAATTAATGTATTTTTTTTAATGTTAAGACTTGGCTCTTTGCTGCAAGGAAATGATAAAATATGTGTTTTGTTTTTAAATAAATGTTATTTTACATTGGCCTGTCAGGTCATTTTGGGTTTGTTTTTTTAGAGTCTTTTGTAGAGAAGGAACATTGGTTGTGCTTATAAGTTGACATCTTAAGCTAGCTTTAGGTATATACCATCTTAACTTAGAGTGTATGTATCTATATATATATATATATATATATATATATACATGCTAAGTTAAGATTGTAACTTTGAAACCAGCATGCAGGCGCACATGTGCATGCATGAACCGGCCTGTGTCCAAGAATGCAACTATTTTATTTTAATTAAATAGCCTGGCCGTGCATACATGTGTGCCAAATTTTAAGTGGCTGCACAAATCCTGCTTCTATCACATAAATCAGGGGATTTTAAAAGGGATGTGCATCAATGCTATTCCCATTTTTACCAGTTCGTCCCTAGTTCACCCAATTAAGAGATAAGTCCTCCAAATCCCCTAGTTTAATAGCCTTCACTCCCCTCCATTAGCCCCGACCCTTAAAACCTTGCAGATCTGCCTAGTTTTCTTTAATTTTTTACTTATACATCATCTATAGTAAATTTTCATGGCAGGGGACTTCATTGCATGCCGGGTTGCATCGGTATTTATGTGCATATCTCTGGTTCACACCCTGAAACATCCATACCTTCTCCCAGGCCACGCCCATGTCCTACCTCTTTTTGAAAAATTTCTGAGATTTGCATGCTGCGGGAGATATGCACATATCTCAGAGGCTTTTAAAATATGTTTGTGTGTGTGAACCCAACTTATTTGCGCATCCCCTAGTTAACGTGTGCATCGTGCTTTTAACATTCACCATTAAGGTTTTGGATGAAAATGTGTTTGTGGTATTTTTTTGCTCTCTTGTAAAATGTGGAATTAGCATATTTGTTATGATGTTTTGTATTTGTTGTTATGGGAGACTCTGTTTAGTGGACCCTTGGGCCAACCTGCTGGAGACTGGGAAAGGTGGTCAATGTCTCTAATGAATAGCAGGCCGGGAGGCAGATGTTCAGGCAGGACGTAGATGCTCTTCACCCTGGAAGCTGGTACTCCCCTGGGAGGAGCCCAACCACTGGGACTTAGGTGGCTTCACCCTTGGAAGCCGAAGCCCCCCCCAGAAGGAGCCCGTAGGGGCCCAGCCACTGGGACTTAGGCGGGTTGTGGATCAGGACAGGTAACTGGAACCAGACTAGGACAATAGAAATACTGTAACTGGGCTCGGGTTCTGGAACCAGGCAGGAACTGTAGCAGGATTTGGGTACTGGAACCAGGCAGGAACTGTAACAGGATTCGAGTACTGGAACCAGGCAGGAACTAAGCAGGTACTGTAGCAGGCAGGCAGGAACCAAGCAGGTACTGTAGCAAGCCAGCAGGAACCAAGCAGGTACTGTAGCAGGCAGGCAGGAACCAGGCAGGTGCTGTAGCAGGAACGGAGCGATGAAGCAAGGTGATCACTCCGGGGCACAGCGCAACAGGAAACCGCGAGGCTAACCCGTTGCAAGGCAAAGACTGGATGGCCGCGGCCGGCTTATGAAGGCCGCGGCGTCTGACGTCAGGAGTTGGGCAGCGTCACCACTGGCGGGAAACGGCCTAGAAAAGCGCCCAAGTGGCGCGCGCACACGCGCGCCTAGGAGCCAGGCATCCAAGGGAGACCTCGTAGCGGCGCAGCCCCAGCGGGGACGCCGCCAAACAGGCCGCAACCCAGGCCTCTGGAAGCGGGAGCAGGTCCGGGAGCCCAGAGGTAAGGGCCTGGCCGCAGTGCTCGCGGCCAGAACCGCAACAGTACCTCCCCTCTTAGGCCCCCTCTTAGCCGGTCCGGGTTTACTTGGGTGGTCCAGATGGAACTGCCGTAATAAGTCCTTGTCGAGGATGTTATGGGCTGGTTCCCAAGAATTATCTTCGGGGCCGCAACCCTCCCAGGCAAGCAAGTATTCCCAATGGCGTTGATGAAACCGGACATCCAAAACTTCATGCACTTGATACGTGACCTCATCCGGTACTGAAGGATCCGATGGTTCAGGAGCCTGGGAGTGGTACCTGGATAACACAAGAGGCTTCAGCAATGACACATGGAACACTTCATGTATGCGCATGGAGGAGGGTAGGCACAAATGGTATGAGACTGCTCCCACTCGTTCTGCGACTCAAAAAGGCCCACAGAATTTCGGAGCTAGTCTTCTAGATGGAATACATAGCTGTAGATTTCTGGTGCTAAGCCAGACACGGTCTCCTGGGAGGAAGATGGGTGCTGGGTGACGATGCTTATCTGCCCACTTCTTGGCGGACAGGGCGGCTCTACAGATCTTTTCCTGGGTAGAGGTCCACAAGGAACGAAGCTGGCGAGCTGAGAGTTGCACTGCCAGGAGTGCACTAGGTTCAGGCGAAGGTAGGGGGCGGACGAAGTTGCTTCCCATAAACAACGAGGAACGGCGAACTTCCAGTAGCAGCATGCGTGTGATTATTATACGAGAACTCTGCCCACGGGAGTAGCTTAGCCCAATTATCTTGTCATTCGTTCACAAAGGCACAAAGAAAAGTCTTCAAGGTTTGATTGGTTCGTTCCTTTTGCCCATTACTTTGAGGATGGAACGCTGATGAAAGACTAAGTTGCACATTGAAGCGTTTGCATAGGGCTTCCCAATAACGAGCTGTAAACTGTGGTCCTCGATTGGAGACTATATCCTGCGGGAGACCGTGAAGTCTAAAGATATGCTGGGCGAACAGGCCGGCCAGGTTAGGTGCAGAAGGTAGCTTAGGCAAGGGGACAAAGTGCTCCATCTTGGAAAATCGGTCCATGGTTACCCAAATGACTGAATTACCTCCTGAGGCAGGAAGGTCCACAACGAAATCGGTGGAGATGTGTGTCCAAGGCTCCACCGGGATGGGAAATGGTTGCAACAGGCCCCTGGGCTTCCCGATGAGCGTCTTCTGAAGCACACAGATAGGGCATGAGCCCACAAAAGCTTGGACGTCCTGTCTCACCGTTGGCCACCAGTAGAAACGGTTTAACAAGTCTAAAGTCCCTTTCCAACCAACATGGCCCCCAGTGAGGGAGTCATGGGCCCAAGCGAGAACTGCTCTCCGGGAGCGACGTGGAACGACGGTCTTCCCTTGGGAGGACACTGAGGTTGCAGCAAGACTTACTTTCTCAGGGTCCAAGATATATTGGGGTGTATCAGGAGTCTCTTCGACCTCAGAGGAGCACGAGAGCGCGTCAGCTCGAATGTTCTTCGAGCCGGGTTTGGTAGCGTAACGTAAAGTCAAACCGGTCAAAAAACAGCGACCACCGGGCTTGTCTTGGATTCAGGCGTTGGGATTGCTTCAAGAATGCTAGGTTTTTGGGATCAGTGTAAATCGTAACCGGATGGTTGGTTCCTTCCAACCACTGTCTCCATTCCTCCAGGGCAAGTTTCACGGCTAGCAACGCTTTGTCACCAACACAGTAGTTGCTGTCTGCCGGGGAGAATTTCCTTGAGAGATATGAACAGGGCAACAGCTGTCCAGAATCAGAGTACTGACTCACTACGGCCCCCACGGCCACATTGGAGGCATCAACCTCCGCCAAGAAGGGCCGGCTGGGGTCCGGATGGTGAAGGCAGGTGTCTAACAAGAAGGCTTCTTTAAGGGCCTCAAAAGCTTGACAGGCAGAAGCAGGCCAGTCCACCGCGTTAGCCCCCTTTCGGGTGAGGGCAGTCAACGGGGCCACAATACGAGAGTAATTGGGAATAAAGTGACAGTAGAAATTGGAAAAGCTGAGGAAGCGTGCAGTGCTTTAAGACCCCTTGGCCGGGGCCAATTCTTAATAGCCGCCACTTTCTCAGGATCCATTCGAAAGCCAGCTGCAGAGACTATGTAGCCTAGGAACGGCAGGGACGTCTTCTCAAAGCTACATTTTTCCAGCTTTGCGTACAGACCATGCTCCCTAAGTATCTGGAGCACTTGACGGACATGCTGATGGTGTGACGACAGATCCTGGGAGTAGATTAACACATCGTCGAGGTAAACAATTACACAGGTGTTCAGAAGGTCCCGCAACACCTCATTCATCAGGCGCTGGAACACCGCCGGGGCATTACATAAGCCGAAAAGTATCACGAGATACTCGTAATGCCCATCTCAGGTATTAAACGCGGTTTTCCACTCATCTCCGGGATGGATTCTGACTAAATTGTACGCTCCTCGCCAGTCCAACTTTGTGAAAATCTTCGCTCCTTGAAGCCGATCAAGGAGCTCCGGGATTAACGGGAGCGGGTAGCGGTTTCGCTTGGTAATAGAATTTAGGCCTCGATAGTCTATGCACGGCCTCAGTGAGCCGTCTTTCTTGCTGACAAAAAAGAAACCTGCCCCTGCAGGCGACTTGGACGAGCGGATAAAGCCCTTTGCCAGATTCTCCGCAATGTACTCTGACATGGCCCGGGTCTCAGGTATGGATAAGGGATAAACCCCTCCTTGGGGGGGGCATAGTACCAGGTAGCAAGTCTATAGCACAGTCATACAGACGATGCTGCGGAAGGATCTCCGCCTTGGCTTGGAGAATACATCCGTAAAGTCCTCATAAGGTGCAGGAGGACCCACGGCAGTGCATTAAGGGAAGTGCGGGAGTCTTAGGCACTTTCATACAATTAGCTAGACAAAAAGGACTCCATTTGACAATCTGTAGCGTATCCCACTGAATCGTGGGCGAGTGTTTCTGTAACCACGGCAACCCTAGCACCACAGGGTGGACAGCTTTCTCCAACACTAGGAAGGCTATCTCCTCTGAATGGATCACCCCGGTGCGGACCGTAATGGGTCCCGTGGACATCTGGACAGGTCCTGGAAGAAGCGTTCCCTGGATAGAGGTAATTCGTAATGGAACCTCCCGTCTATGCATAGGGATTTGCAACTGCGAGACTAAGTCCTGCAGGATGAAATTACCTGCAGCTCCGGAATCCAGGAACGCCATCATCTCAAAGGAGCCTCCGGGATATTCCAAGGTAACAGGTTCAGTACATTGAGGAGCTGTAGCACAGCCTAGGAGGAGCTCCTCCCGACCTCCTAGGCTTTGGCGTTTTCTGCACGCTCCTGGCAGCGTGCCAAGAAGTGGCCCTTCTGGCCACAATACAAGCACAACTTTAACGATCGGCGACGTTGCCTTTCTTCAGCAGAAAGCAGGGCCCATCCCAGCTGCATAGGTTGAAGAACTTGCAGTGTCAAATGAGGCAGCTAAATATATAAAGAATTAGAGTATTATAAAGCCAAAGTTTCTAGGGTATAACTCACAGTTTTCAAATCAGTCAAATTAAAAAAAGGCTTCAATTGTTGCAGCATATGCATGTTTAAAAAATGCAGCTCTAACTACACTTTTAACCTCATTTGCAGGCCGATGCAATACCATGCGCTGGCTGCGGCGCACAGCTCAACACACGACTGGACACACGTCCATAACCCACAATGCAAAACGGGGATTAGGGCATCCAAAATGCGCATCCAACCAAGCGCGTAGCTAATAGTGCTCATCACAAGTAAAACCATGTTGATGAGGCTATTAGCTATTTCCCTCTGGTGCAAAAACAAAAATGTGTGCCCGATGGGGTAGATTTTTAAAGTTACGCGCGGGCGTAGATTTGTTCGCTCAACCTGGTGCGAACAAATCTACGCCGGATTTTATAACATGCGCGCGCTGCCAAGCACATGTTATAAAATCCAGGGTCCCCGCGCGCAGGGGAGTGCACAATTGTGCAACATGCACGTGCCGAGCCGAGCAGCCTGCCTCCGTTCCCTCCGAGGCCGCTCCAAAATCGGAGAGGCCTCGGAGGGAACTTTTTTCCACCTTCCCCTCTCTCCCCTACCTAACCCATCCCCCAGCCTAACTAAATCCCCCCCCCCCCACCTTTGTTAAGAAAGTTATGCCTGCCTGAGGCAGGTGTAGCTTGTGTGCGCCGGCGGGATGCCGGCGCGCCATTCCCCGGCCCGGGGGCTGGTTCGTAGGCCTCGGCCATGCCCCCGGAATGCCCCCGGGCCAGTGCCACGCCCACGTCCCCGCCCCCGGAACATCCCCGAATGCTGCGCCGCCCCGACACGCCCCCCAAGCAAAGCCCCGGGAGTTACGCGCGTCCTGGGGCTTTGCGTGTGCCGGTGGCCTATGCAACATAGGCGCGCAAGTCCCCTGTGCGCGTAAATCCGGCTAGATTTACGCGCACAGGGCTTTTAAAATCTGCCCCAATGTGCACATTTTTACCCTAAAAAATTAATACCTGCCCCGGACCTGAGATTAATATTTTATAAACCATACGGTGGGAGCATACAGTTTATAAAATATTTCATATTTCTGATCCAAAAGTATGTCCAAATATTTCCAATGCAAAAAAACACATATTTTATCTACTAATTTTATAAACACATGTGCTTATATTTTAGGTGCACAGAATATAACATGTACATATAAACAGGTGAATTTTCAAAAGGATTTACACATATAAATGTAGCTATTATCATAGCAATTTTCAACAGCCATTTACAAGTGCAAAGTGCGCTTATGCAAACAAATCCTATAGACAATTCAATGGCATATATTGTAGCAATTTTCAAAAGCCCACTTACTCAAGTAAAGTTCATTTACTCAAGTAAAACGTATTTTGTGAGCCTGGTACAATAACATATGTTACACTATTACACACAACATTAAACATCCCTCATTTTCGTAAACCCCACCCAAACTCCTCCCCTTGACTAAAATTTAAAAATTAACATGCGCATCTCGCGATGCGATAAATAAAGATTGCGTTATTGCAGACGTTAGGGCCCTAACGCCCGTGATAACGCCATAACACATTTTGATGAATGACCCTATTAGTTCTCAAACAGTATTTTAAGTATAAAGATATTCCTTTTTGTGGTCAGAGAATTCAAATATTCCTGGATGTTGCTCAGGTGAGCCAATTTAGGAGGAAGTCTTTTTCTTGCATTGGGAACTTCTTTCTTTTTGAAATTCCCTTGTAAATGTAATCATATGTCATCAAGGGAATACATTTATTTTTTTGACCCTTTGCAACTGAAGAAATTTCTTTCAGATAAAAAAATGGTTAAATATTTTTTCCTTTAGAGGATAGGTGTATGAGTGTTAGGCACTGATGTGGGTTCTGAATAGGTAAATTTGATTTGAGGCTTGGCTGTCACAGTGAGTGTTATGCTTTATTTCCTTTTTGATTTTTTACTTCTTTCCCTCTTTCCTTATAATATGGGCTTGTCATAAGAAAGGTATTAGTCTTCTATGAGTGAATTATCTTTACCTATATCATGATTTCTTTGTATTCAATGCATTTGTTCAAACGTTTTAAATGCTAATAAAAAAAAATCAAAACTCCTGAGATTGATCCAGAAACTCCCGGCAAAAACTCCCACTGCCTCATGGAAGCACTTCATATATCACCTCTAAACTCATTCCCTTTCAGAGAAGAACTCTCCTGTCACTCACCACAACCATGAACTCCCTCTGAACCTCCCATTGCTGGAACGTTCCTAATTGTGCAAAATAGAAAGCCTATACTTTACTAGTAAGAGTATAGGTCCCCTTACATAAGGAAGGATTTTCAAAGCAAACTTTGCTCTAAAAATTCTCAGTCTGAGAGATTAATGTTCAAACCCAAAATTCAGGCAATATCACTCCCTAAACAGTGCTTAACACTAAATATCAAAATAACACTCCTTCCGGAGTGGGATACAAGCACACATCAATTTAAATACTCTCTTTATGTCATAAACAATTTTTATTCCCTTAGAAAAATTCATCAACATACAAAAATAGTTTATATCTCTCAAGCATTAATTATATAGTTTACAAAATTGTGAGTTTAATATATCTGAATGACTCGATTAAAAAACATTCCATCACTCATACCCACACATATACAATCATACTCACTACACAATCATAAAATTCATATTCACAAATGTTCAATACATCATGTGTAAATTATTTCTCCATTTAACTTTCCTGATTACGACAATAGGAACAAAGATTTTTTTTAACCAATGGAACACGCTTAGTCCGCGAGGACTTAATTCTATGATAGAGTGGGAGGCGGTTTTTTAGGTGATATTTCAGATAGAAGGAGGTATTTTGTCTGTGGAGTGCAGTGTTGCATGTATTCTGCTGGGTATTTGTCAATGAGGAAGGATTTGCACCAATGAGAAGACAGTAAGACAGAGAAGACTTTGGTGGTTGGTGCGTTTGTAGTCTTAGGAGAAGTATTTAAGGTGTGGTTTAAAATGGGGTGTAACCGGGTTTCTGAAGCTGTGAGCATCTCAGAAGGAGAGAAATAAAGAATGGAGCAGAGCTGAAAAAATCTAAGAGTGTAGGTAGGTGTTCATGTTTGGCAATTTGTAAGCAGGAGGTAAAAGTTAGTGATAGGTGTGATTGTGTTCAAAGAATGATTTATTTCATATAGGTTAACCGCTTTGTGATGTTGTGCAATGAAGATATGGTATCGAGAAGAAGTTAAAGAAGTTGATAGCGGTTTGAAGGATTGGTTGGTTTAAGGTTTGAATGAATGAGAAGGTAGGAAATGTGTCTATATTCAGCGAAGGGGATTTGTATCTATCTGAGAGCTGCTGTCTGGTACTGCGGGAAACTGAGTAGCATAAAACATGATCGGTGAGATTATCCCGGCATGGATTAAGACATGTGAAATAGGGTTAGAGTTGATTTGAAATAACTATAGATAAATGTTTATAGTAATTATTGGTTGTTGTTTTTTGGATTTAAGAAAAATTGAATGAAGTGGAGAATCAATCCGTTGAAGACCTATTGAAGGATTCAACAGAGTGATAGTATCAAGCATTAAAGGTATTAAGCGGTATTTTAACAGCAGAAATGGTTAGAGATTGAGTAATAACGGGATGGGTAAAATGTGTTTTTGGAAATAATTGTTTGTTCATTTATTTAGTGGTTTTGGTGTGCAAGTGATACCAGCGAGCTATATACAAAATGAAAAAGCAATAAGCGCAGCAGTGATTCCTGTCCAATGATGAGAGTTACCTATTGAGAAGATCGCATTAAAGATTCCCCTGAAGAAGCCGTCAGGCGAAACAAGGGCCCTGTTGGGAAGAATTTGAACAAATATCAATGTTAACAGGATTCATTGAGAGGGTATTAGGAAGTCTTTTGGGGAGTTTAAGGAGTAATAAATGAAATGTATTTGGGGTATTAAAGATTGGGAAAGAAAACATCATTAGTTAATATAAACATTGAATCAGGAAAGTTAAATGGAGAAATAATTTACACATGACGTATATGAATTTTATGATTGTGTAGTGAGTATGATTGTATACTTGTGGGTATGAGTGATGGAATGTTTTTTAATCGAGTCATTCAGATATATTATTAAACACACAATTTTTGTAAACTGTATAATTAATGCTTGAGAAATATAAACTATTTTTGTATGTTGATGAATTTTTCTAAGGGAATAAAAATTGTTTATGACATAAAGAGAGTATTTAAATTGATATGTGCTTGTATCCCACTCCGGAAGAAGTGTTATTTTGATATATATATATATAGAGAGAGAGAGAGAGAGAGAGAGATGTCCTTTTGGCTTAATTTTTATATATTCCTTTTTATATAGACATTAGTAGTTAATATGTTTTTTAGATAAATCATTTAATCTTATTTTTCTCACATTTCTCTCTGTGAACTCTGCTGACTTCTAACAGAAGTTATGGTCTCCCTTGTCCAGATCAGGACTGGCAAAGGTACAGTGTGATGTCTTTGTTGAATCTGAATTTGCACATAACTTGCTGTTCTGACAGATCCAAAAATTGTGCCCTAGTCCTGTAAACTCTCTGTAAGGGGTACCTCTTCCACCTTCTCCTTCACCTTCTCCTTTATTCTCTCTCCTTCCTCAACTGATGTAACATAAGTATCCATAATCCCATTAGAGTCATTTTGAAAATGGATTCTCCAGCAAGGATTCCCATCCCCTAGTATGACCTAGTCCTACCCATTTACCCTCCAGTATAGCTCAGTCTGTTTCAGATAAACTCACCGCCAGAATAAGCCAGTATATTCCAGTTACAGTCCGTTATAGCCCAGTCTGTTCCAGATACACTCACTCCCATCAACCAGTACAATCCAGCATGACCCAATTACCCCCAGAATAGTCCAATCTGTTCCATAAACACTTGTTTCCACTCCCAGTATAACCCAGTTACACTCCAGTATAAGCCCAGTCTGTCCCACTCTTACCCTCCAGTATGTTTCAATTGCACTCCAGTACAGCCCAGTCTGTCCCAGGGACACTCACTGCCATCCCTAGCCTGCGGCCCTGCCCACTTACCCGGAGAGGCCAGCCTGCCAAACACCAAGTCGCAAAACAGTATGAAACTTTGAATGTAACTGAGCAGTAGTAAATGTACTCACATAGGGGTAGATTTTGCATAGGCCGCCAGTGCGTGCAAAGCGCCGGGACGCGCGTAAGTCCCGGGGCTTGCTAAAATGGGTGGTCCGGGGGGGGGGGGGTGTCTGCGGTCCGGGGGCATGTCCTGGGGGCGTGTCTGTGGTCTGGGGCGGCCCAGGGGCGTGGCCAAGTGCCCCGACACAGCAGCCTGTGTCGGGGCCTGGTCTGGCCAGCGGCAGGCGTAACTCCATCGAACAAGGTGGGGGGGATTTAGGGAGGGCCCGGGGGGGTGAGTTAGATAGGGGAAGGGAGGGAAAGGTGTGGGGGGGGACAAAAAAAAAGTTCCCTGCGAGGCCACTCCGATTTCAGAGCGGCCTCGGAGGGAACGGAGGTAGGCTGCGCGGCTTGGCGTGCGCAGGTTGCCGATTTTGCGCAGCCTTGCACACGCCGACCCCGGTTGCATGAACAAAAGTACGCGCGCGCGCTGTTTTTTAAAATGTACCCCATAGTTTTGATGACATTTGCGTGTAAGTCACTTTTAAATTTGCTTATTTGAAAAACATGCCCCTGCACAGCCCTAGCATGCCCCATTTTTTCATGTGTAATTTTACTCACAAAGATTCATATATTTGCATATGTGACCCATTTATAAAATACGGATTATACACGGATGCTTCACATACGCGTGTATATGCCCATTTTTTCACAAGCAATGTTTTAAAAATTCACTCCTGAGTGTACACACAGACGTTACCACTATGCAGGGAGCTATAAAATTACCCTCCCTATGCAGCACTGGCATGTGGTTTTTAGGAAAAAGTAAAAGTCAATATCCTTTAAAGATATGAGAGAATGATCTGTGTAATAAAGGTAAAATCGAGTAGAATACACTAGTCTACATGTTTATCAAATGCTATAAGTTGAAATAGTTTTAGAGATCTGTGTACAAATTGTAGTGAGTCAAACTGTAGAATGGATCGGACAGCTAATTCTTTTAGGAGATGGGTCCAAATTGATTGGAATTACAAAAAATGGTTAATATTTATTAATAGTGATGTTTAATTGGCTAAAAATATTACTAGAGTGGATTATAAAGAACACACCGGAATACGTAAATCTGGGAACAAAACATGGAATAACATTTGATGTTTGAGAAAATAGAATATAGAAAATAGAAACATAGAATGGGAACATAACAAAAATGGAGAATACATGAAAATGTGAGATAAACTTTACAATACACTATCACAATTAAATAAGGTAAATATTAGCTCTAAGTGGATTAACTGTATGAGAGAATGATGAGAGTAGAAGGATCTGAGTAACCAGGGGATTAAAAGAAAAAGATGGATCTGATCCAGTATAAAACAGGCAAACTTACCAAGAGTGGTTAAAATTAAAGGATCATCATACATAAGAATGTTTAATTGTCAATAAGACTAAACACTGTATTTGTTTTACTGATTCAGATTTGGTTTAATAAAAATATTAGACAACAAAGGGAGGGAAAACCACCACAAACAAACAATACAAACCAAAGGGAGCGGTGCAATAGCAAAGTAAATAAATAAAGGATGAAAAACAAGAGAGATAAAAACAAAAATTTTAACTATAGGAGGAGTAGCCTAGTGGTTAGAGCAGCAGGCTACAAACCAGGAAAGCTAGAGCTCAAATCTCACTTTTGTGCCTTGTGACATTGAGCATGTCACTTCACCTTCATTGCCTCAGGTACAAAACTTAGATCTAGATTCATCAAAAAAACTATAAATTTAGCAAAAATAGTGCCTGTGATAAAAAAAAAAAAAAATGACATGGTTAGGCTAATTTTCAAGCTCCTACATCACATAGGTAAATAATGCACAGCACATGCCACATCATTTTATACGGCTAGCATAGATTAGTGCGTGGTGTGTTGGTTTTTGTTTTTTTTTATATATCCCAGCTTCCTGAAGCTGCCTCTTTGAGGGTGTGTCAGGCGTGGGAAAGAGAGGAGAGGAGAGTTGATGAGTGGTTTAGTTGGAGTAGGAATTTTTTCTGATTCAATTACCTGAGTGCGTTGTCTGGTCTTCTGATGCTGTTTCCCTTTACCTTGGTCTTTTGTCTTCTTTGTTGGAGTGAAAGTTTTTGTTTGTTAGTCCAGTTTGTCTGTCTGTCTTTTGGTGTGGAGGAGTGGTGGTGAAGGAGTGGAGGCGGTGGAGTGTGGAGGAGTAGTGTGAGTGGAGGAGTGTAGAGGAGTGGTGTTTATAGTGAAGAGGATTGAGGAGGATGGAGCATAGAGGCATGGGAGAGAGGAGAGGCGTGAGGAGTGGAGGAGAAGGGAGGAAAGAAGGTGGGAAGACAAGGAGTAGGAGTAGAGATAGGCAAGAGGGAAGGATAGGAGGAGGTGGGAGGGGGATAAGCAGGAGAGGACAGAGGGAGGAGGAAGATAGGCTAGGAATAGAGAGGGAGGGCGAGGGGAATGGAGTTGGCAGGGCAGGGGCAGGAGGGAAAGAAGAAGGAAGGGGAGAGGGAGTGGGAGGGAGAGTGAGGAAAGGGAAGACACCTCTCCAGAACTGGAAGTGGCACCCCCTTCTGGCAGGCAGGCTGACATTGTCACTAAAAACACCAGGGCTTACTGGTAATCCAAGAAGTGCCCAGGTTACACCATGAATGATAAAAAATAATAAAGGAGAAAAATGTATTTTTAAAAACTTTATAATATATCAAAATTAAACAATCATACTAAAAATCAGAGCCTGACACAGCCACGAAATCCCTATGATACCATGTTCGTCCACATGATCCAGTAGTAACCTAGTAACATAGTAATGACAGCAGAAAAGGACCAAAATGGTCCATCTAGTCTGCCCAGCAAGCTTCCCAAGATAGTAACTGCCGCTCCTTGCAGGTTACCCCCATGTATCTCTTAAGGGTAGTAACTGCCGCTCCATACCGGTTACCCCCACGTTTCTCTTAAGGATAGTAACTGCCGCTCCGTGCCGGTTACCCCCATGTTTCTCTTAAGGATGGTAACTGCCGCTCCGTGCCGGTTACCCCCATGTTTCTCTTCAGGGTAGTAACTGCCGCTCCGTGCCGGTTACCCCCATGTTTCTCTTCAGGGTAGTAACTGCCGCTCCGTGCCGGTTACCCCCATGTTTCTCTTCAGGGTAGTAACTGCCGCTCCGTGCCGTTTACCCCCATGTTTCTCTTCAGGGTAGTAACTGCCGCTCCGTGCCGGTTACCCCCATGTTTCTCTTCAGGGTAGTAACTGCCGCTCCGTGCCGGTTACCCCCATGTTTCTCTTCAGGGTAGTAACTGCCGCTCCGTGCCGGTTACCCCCATGTTTCTCTTCAGGGTAGTAACTGCTGCTCCGTGCCGGTTACCCCCATGTTTCTCTTCAGGGTAGTAACTGCCGCTCTGTGCCGGTTAAGCTTTTTTATT